>NW_005842142.1:74430-101653 GCF_000455745.1 Alligator sinensis
CACACATACATAAATGGCCTTTAAACAATTTAAGAACAGTATCTGACAACATGGACATTTCTGGTTCAGGAGCAAATAATGAAAATAGGTGCTGTCTACAAATAGGTCAAAGATGATCTTTCAAGTTGTCTTTATATATATCATAACCTGGAGGAGGGCTCCAGAGATTCAAATTTTGTGTGAGAAATTGTCTCCTCATTTGATTTTCTCATATTTGCTTTCCCTTCTGTTTTGTTCCTTTCATGCTTTTTTCCCCTCAGTTCTCTGCTCAGTTTTTGCATCTTTTTTTTTTCCTATTTATTTCACCCAGTTTGTAAGCTTTATTTTCATTTTCCCTTCTGCCCTATGTTTATTGTAACTGATTCTCCTTCGCTCTTCCTCTGCCCTCTCTCTGAATCCACTTTCCTTCTTTTTTCATTCTCATTTTCTCTTCTCATCTTCTTTTGTTGAAGGGTACCTTCTTGGTGAGTATCCTAAATGCTTGTGCAGAGTTAATCCCTGCTTGAGCAGCGAGCAGGGAGGGGGGGAAGGGCAAATAAGCAGACCCTGCTGTCCCTGCAGTCTCCACTGGAGCTCTGGCCAGGGAGAAGAGGGGAAGGGCCAGCTCTGCTCTCTGGAGCAGATAGCCCAGCCCAGGGCTGCAAAGCATCTGGGATGCTGGGGGACTCTGGCTTAACTTAAACCAGGGAGGAGTTTGGGACAGACATTGCATAAACCGGTTTGACCCAAATCAGTTGTCTGATACTACATTCAACCAGGTTTATCTTAAACTTGTTTCAGCCATTTTCAGACTGGTTTAATTGCACTGAATTTATGTTCTGTTAGAGGTTTAAACCAATTTCTGATCACTGAAACTGGTTTATGTGTAATGTCTGTCCCTAGCCATAAGGTACACCAGTTTCACACAGTTGAAGGCCTGGTGCAATAAAACAGAGTTGATTTTGTTTCTTTTTGTGCATAGCTGCATGTGAATGCTATGTGAGTGTTTGGGTGGTCATGATGAGGGGTTTTTGGCAGATGTGACAATATGGAGGGGAAAAATATTTTTTAAGTCTCTCATATAAAGAACAAGCATCTTTGTAATATCAGCTCCATTCAAAACCTGGAGAAAAAGGAATGCTTGCCACTTAAAAATTGGACAAGCATATTGGTAGGAACACTTTTCTTATCAAATGCCTAAAATAGTATTACAAAAGAGAGAGAACGGGGCAAAGCAACTTAATGCCCTTCCCCCGCCCCAAACAACAATATTATAAAATGGCAGGGTCTTTTTTCTTTTTCTTTTTAAGTGATTAGTTTATGTACAGTTCTGCGTAACTGCATCAGTAAGACAGACCATGCTACTCTTACTTTCTCAGATAAACTGGGGCAGGCTCGCTGCTTTTGCCTGGCAAGCCTGGCTTGGAGAAGGACACTTTGGATTGGTGGAACATTTCCACCAATCAGGCAACAGCTGGGAAGGGATCACCCCGCCCCTGGTCGAACAGTGGGGAGTGAGGAGTGCGGAGTGAGGAGCCCCTGGACCTGATTGAAGACTGTGCTTTGCAGGTCCAGCAGACTTCAGACTCCGGTGTAAATAAAAGCCCAACGTGCTCAGCACGCTGGGCAGATGAAGCAAAGAACAGCAAGGAGAGAGGAGCTCCAGGGAAGACCATCATCGGGACCCCGCCTGAGTCTCGATTTTGCATGGATCAGCATGTGGTGCTTAGGCTCTGAGAGGCACTCAAGGTAACTTCAGCCTGCAAACCCAGCAAGCAGCTGGGTGAGGCAGTGCATGAATCAGCACACAGAGAGCCAGCCCTGGGAGCAGCTCGAGGCTGGTCAGGCCCCACACAGTGCACAGGTCAGTGCACAGAGCGTCAGCCCTGGGAGCAGCTTGAGGCAGCTCAAGTTAGCCCTGGCTCCAGGCCGGATAACCAGAGCCCCGCAATGTGGCTCAGCATTAAACTAAAAGAGCCCCGGTGCCCAGAGCAGGGCCTGGGAAAGGGAAGGACCCCCGGCGTGAGTAATGAGGTTGGGGAACTGGAGCCAGTGAGGGCTTGGCTCCCATAGGCTCCCATAGAAGCTCCCTGGGTGCCCAACATGGGCTACAGGGCCTAGAGGGAAGGACCCTCAACTCAAGGCCAATGGGTCCAGGAGGCCAGAGATGGTGTGGGGACCCAGAGGCCAAATAAATAGCCCCCAGAGGAAGGACCATGAGTTACTGGGAACTCGGGTCCCACAGGGGAAGTGCCCCCGGGCCAGGGACCCTGGGAGGAGTGGGCAGGGGGGAAGGCCCCACACACCCTGCGCTCTCCAGGGTTGAAGAGGAGGAGATCCCAAATATACACTGGAACCTGAAGGGGACCTAGGGGGAGAAGACCCTATCCCATTTGAGGGACTAAGTGGTTGGAACCGAGGTAGGGTGCATCTAATATCTGGTACAGTTATGTTTCCTTTTTGGTATCTATAGTTATTGTTGGTGTTATAAATAGCTGGGTGTATTAATTCTGTATAATGGGCTCTGTCAGGATGTCTTTATCAGCTAACCCACTTGTGGTATAAACTTGCTGGATTAACTGTCCTGGGATCCACCCCTCTTGTGGGCCTGAGGCTCGGGTACTTACCCGAATGCCCTCCCTAGGGAAGACATCCTCTTGCCAACAGACCTTTATATGTATATTTGTATCTGTATCTGTAATTATATCTATCTTAAAGAGTTTTATATATAAATGTTGGTAACTCAATAAATTGTATATAAGAACTTTGGGCCTAAGCTAACTATATAGAGGAAAGAGGCATCCGCTCGAGATTCCAGCATTCCTCTCACAGCACCCGCTCCTGCCTACCCATCCCATCCAGTTGAGAATAGGGTACACCCTTGGGTGTACCCGAGTTACAAACTATCCCTGGACTAGGTATATGGGTTTCATTTTGTATGGTTGTTAAGTGCCTCTATATGCCAAAGCAGCCAGCACCTTCAGGTTATAAATTGAAACGTAGTCCCCAAAAGCAGAAACATATTTGCAAAAGGAGGGGAAAAAACCTTTAATCCTTTCAAGAATTAATTTTCCAGACCATGCTTTTACAAGGTACTGTGTGTGTAACCTGAAGCTGCTTATCTTAGATAAGAGCATAGGGAGGTGCAGGAGAGGGGTGGAGGAAGTCAAAGAAGCATATGGCTTTGCACAGCGTTTTCCCACAGAACATATACTTTTATTTGCTCCTGTAAGATGAAATATGATCAGAAAAACATTTGGCATGGAGACACAAAGGTCAGTGTTCTCCTGCTCTCAGTTATCCATGTCTACGATGAGAATTAATTAGGGATAGGAAGTGGTACTGGAGAGTTATCTGAAAAGCAGTAGTAATAAACTCATCCATTCATTGCTAGATTTATTTGTATGATGGATACTAGCAAACAGAAGGATTTAACAAGTAAATTCTACACCCCCTTGAAGTTTGCCTCAGTGGGGAGTCCACAGCAGGAAATCCTCCATATGTTTTCATTTAACACACTAGCTTCAGAGGCCCATTTCACTTTGTTTCAAATGTCCTCACATTGCTGTAACATGACAACCTGGGTGACAATAAATGTCACTATGAATACAAGGGGTCTGTTCAAAGGTTCACAGTGACTCTGCTGGATTACATATTCCTTATGATATGTCTGTGTATTTTGGGGGGGTGAGGGGATGCTTAGTAAAAAAAAGTTTGGTGCTTTTAAGAAGAGCTGCTAGCACCATTCTGGCATGCTGAGAAATGTAACGTAAAGGAATCCATGATTCCATTATACCCTGCAGCAAGACAGTTTTCAGGTGCTTTACATTTATGTACTAATTGGAAATTTGGTGTTATTGTAACAATAAAATTGCAGGTAAGTAGTTTTTACTTAAATTTTCACTACTATGATATATTGTAATGACGTGAATACAGTACTACCCCTCTCTATAAATATATGATTTTTTTAATTAGAAATTTATTTTCTATACAGGCTGATTGCAGTATGTAAACAGTAAAAAAACCCTTTTAATCTGATTGTTTTCTAACTGGTATTTTACCTATACTGTTTTTTAAATATGCTTTTTGCTTCATTTTCTAAAATGTAGAAACTTTCAAGGTTTTTTTCATGTTGTAATTCTGGTTTTTAGATAAACCAACATTCCATCTAAATTCAGCACACTATTAATGTGTTACTTAGTGAAAATGTAGTCAGTGCACTTATCTCAGTGCAGTGAGCCAAATTCTGCTTTCAGTGCACTCATGCAACACTGTCATTTTAGTGTTCATAAATATACTGTTTTGTAGTCAGCTACCGTGTGTTTGTAGTGCCTTGCTATATGTGGCTTGTCCTGCTCAACACTGATCAACCAAACCAAACTGGCTTATTTCAACTGCTTAAAATCAGTAGAATTGTTACAAGCAGACATCAGGGTGCCCTAATGGCAGACATTTAGAGGTTGGAAAATAATGTGAATTAAAACTCTTATCAAGGTTGTGGCTCCTACAGTCAAAGAAACCTGACACATTGCTGTTGTTTTCTTCTTAATGAACATCAGTATAAATTGAACTGGCTAATTTTTTTAATCTGAGGAGTAATTGTTTAGGTAAATAGCAAGCATTGCTATCACAAGTGATTTTATCCAGAGTTTTATGGGATTTGGGGGTTTGTTTTGTGTTTGTTTCTTTCTCCTTAAAGCTGGAATCCCTTCAGTCTTGTGAATGCATGAGAATCTCAGCTTTCATTTAAAACCCAAATTTTCTAGCCCTCATGATTAAACAATTACATTTGGAATTATGACGTGCCTGTAGTCAAAGGCAAAGAAATGAGGAAGAAAATAGAAGGAATCACCAAAAACTCATTTTTAATCTTTATTTTAACGTAATCTCATGAATTTTTTTGGCCTGATGTTCTAGCTCTGAGTAGTTGGATTGGCAGTACTGTAAGTACTGTAGAACAGGGGTGCTCAACCCCCAGCCTGCAGGCCATATCCAGGGCAGGACTCTGATCTCAGCACACAGGGCCAGATAGAGGCAGTTGGGGGTCATGGGGTCCGTATCTCAACACACAAGGCCAAGCAGAGGTGGCATGGGGCCAGACGAAGGTGGCATTGAGCTCAGGGCATTGATCCTGGCATGTAGGACTAGACAGGTCTGAACCTTCCCTCCTCCCTCTTGCCACTCATCTGGCCTGTGCAGCTAAAAGATTGAGCACTGTTGCTGTAGAAATTTTGCACTAAGTTACAGCCTCAAACCAACAACTGGATTTATAATTAGCACTGGGCAAAACTTGCAAATGTCTCCCCCCACAACCTAAGAAATCTAAATCCTGCTCTTTGCATTTAGAAAGAATGGTGTATTGTTTTTGTTTGCTGTTGCAGTAACACCATTGTCTTTTCTTAATCTTCACAAAACCATAGCTGCTTCTCCTCTCATAAAAGCACCCATAGACCTAGAAGTGAAGAAAATATGGTATTTCTCATAGGAGATGCATGCGGAGGGAGTCTAACCTCTGAGTCTCTTTTCTGGCCTGGTTAGCAGCTTTTTACTTTCATCAGTTTAGTCCTGGGGCCTGGCATAGTTCTTATGATACTCTGGGACAGAGATGTTGTCAAATAGGCAAAATATACGGCGCCTGTTGAAGTTAGTGTGGGCTCATAAAAATTTATACATGTCTGATTTACTAAGCCTATAAGGTTCATCTCTATCCTGCCTTCTGCCTCAATATAGAAAAAGTAATGAAATCCATATTTTTATCAAGCAGGTTTTGGAAAACAAAAAGGAGTTTTATGGAATGATCCATTGTGACAAGTGTGATATAAGGTAGGGTCCATAGTAAAGGCTGAGTGGAGTTGAGTTCAAAAACTTGGATGCTGATATTGCCTATGGAGGGGTTTGGGGCAACGATTAGGAAAGATGTATTTCACATTAGATGTCATATTGTGGTTACTTTTTGTACATTGCTGTCCAGGTGAACATGTCAGATGTGACATTTTAAATGTGGTCTCCATTTTCAAGCCTTCTTATGATTACCTAGTAGCACCAGTACACTGGCTAGTCTACATATTCTCCTTTTTAGCAACTCCTATTTGAATCCACAGAGAAGGAAAGTAGATTAAGGCTCTTTCATACTAAAAGATCTGAGGGATCACTTAGGATGCTTACAAACTTGACTCCTCACTTCTGGCCCCTGGCAGAATACCCTGAACACCTTCCTCATCCCCCACATATTAATGCAAGGACCACCGACTGAATTATCATCACCCTGAGTCAGGACCTGCCAGGAGAAGTTCCTAAAGGATGCTGTGCAGGCCAAGTACATTGGTGACTTGAAGGTGAAACCTGATGACGGCAAAGTCTTCAAGGTCATCTGAAAGTGGGAGACCAGCAACCAGTTTATGCCTCATTGGAATTGAAATGTGCTTCACAGACTAGTGTTTCATCCATTGGATCCGTCTCAACAGCCTCCTACTCAACAGTGTCATCTGCTGTGATTACAGAGACACGAAGTGTCAGAGGTATGAGAGCAAGACCCTGTTCCACATCCTGCATGGCTTCAAGCCCCATGTGAGAACTGGGCAAATTTGTCACAATGTCATATGTGACTGGTTGGTGAAGCCCATATCGGCATCAGTCAGGAGAATAGCTGTGAACCATGCTGTCCCAGGCTATGACAGCCAGCTGTGTCTTGGCATTGTTGTAACAAACAAGGACAACAAAAAGATCCTGATGATCAGTGTGACCATCCCATTTGAGGCCTGGTGACAGGCTTTTGCCAAAGCCAAATACAAGCCACTGGCTGATATCCTGAGTGAGAAGGGGCACAAAAGAACAGTGCAGGCACAGATCACTGGGGTACTTGGAGTATGGGACCCGAGCAACGAAAGCATCCTGTGAGCTTGCAGAGTACTGTGGTGCCACCCAAAAATTATGATGCTCCTCAGGGTGTCCGATACCATCTGATGGTTAAGGGATATCTACACTGAGCACATTATAAGCCATCGCCAGTATGAAGATAACCATCCAAGATCACATACCAGAAGTGAGACCAAGGGGATGGATTGAACCTGCCTCCCTCCTCCCCACACACACTATATAGACTTGCAAAGTCTGTTAATGCCCTTAAATATTCCCCATTCCATTAGTTGTACACTGCATGCTAAAATCATTGTCTAAGAATAATTTACAGCTTCACAAGTGTGTACCAATATGGTTACCATGCACAGGGGTCTTGTCTCTCTTTCCAGTGTTGCACTGAAACTTCTTAACCATTCTCCCCTGTAGGCTGCATAACTAACTGCATGTCTTAGACTGTATTAATGGACACCAACTACGTACCCATGTAATTACCATGCATGGAGTCCTATGTTGTCTTCCAACTCTATGAAACCATGTCCATAATTTTTAACATTTTCTAATAAAATTTTAAAAGTTCTGTGCCAGGTAGTCCCAACTCCCTTTTCACAGGATTTATGGAGTTTAAGGTCCCTTCATTCTTCAGAAAGAGCCTCTACTAAGAGGCAGTCGGAGATATTAACCCTTAATACCTTTTCCAAAGCAAAAAGTTTGTTAGGAAAAAATCTAAAGTAGAATTGAGGGGTTCAGAATCCTGTAACCAATGTAATTGTGTGGCAGCTCCTGCCAACCATTATTTTTAAAGTAAATTATTTGGCCTAGATCTCTAACTCAAATCATAAAAGTAAATCTGCATGCGCGTTGAATCTCATTCTATGTTTTGATTGAGGTGTAGTCTGTTGTTAGCTGCATGATCAGAGCAGAGACGCTGAGTCCTATTATTTTCCTAATTAAGAATTGCTGTTACAAACACTTGACAATGGTTTATAGCAGCAATAATCCCTTTTGAAAATAGTTGTTGTTCTGGTTCATAAGCCATTTGGGAGGGCACTAACCCCAATTTCACCTCTGATAGTTAACGAAAGAATTTGGTCGACAGCTAGTGGCACTGTAATTTTTTAGAGGGCAGTATGCATAAGAATGCATGTTCTTTTACAATTTTTGTTTCAAATGTTGTTTGGGGAGTTTTTGGCTACAGAAAGTATTTGAATTCTTACTGAGTAAGCTTAGAATTGGTTGCTTACTGAGAGTGCTGACTTAAAAATTCTTGTGCTTCTTTTGTTGATCTTGCGTGCTGATGCACACGACCTACTAATGTGATGCTTGGCACTCCATACAAAGCCATTCATCCATGTTATATGTGAAAGCAGCTTCCTGGTTTGTACATGTGCCATGTCACATTCTTCTGGTTTTCTAACAAAGCTTCTAATTGGTATGCTGTGACTAATGAGCATGAAGTCCCAGAGGAAATGGAGCAGAATTTTCCATTATCCACCAGGATGAGCTTCAAGGACATAGATTATCAGGGATTGAACTCCAGGATAAACCAGGGTCAAAGACTCCAAGTATAGCAAAATCTTGTAGTTACACATTTTTTTTCTATAGCATTATATTAATATTTTTTGGGCTAAATTTTGTGGTACTTTTTAAATGTATTGCCTACTATAATTGCCTTTTAGATGAAACCTCAAAATAAGTACTCATCCTTAAAGTTCCAATAGTACTTCAGTGCTAATGTTCTGGCTTAATTTCAGTCGGGAAAACTCCATTGCCTACTTTTAAAGGATAAATCCATCTGTCATTGCAAAGAGAGAAATTCTTTTCCACCTCTCTTCATAAACGCTTTTGTAAGATGTTGCTAGCCTAGGATTGCTATCATAATGTAGCTCAGAAATTGCTGCATTTCTGTGCAAGCTGAGGAATCTTCAGTCTAAAAACCACAGGATGTTACAAATGTTTTGGAGGGACTCTAACTACAAGTAGCACAAACCGCAGAGTACTATAATCATTGTTATTATTATAAGTTGGACAGTTTCTGACTCCAAGTCTCTGGGGAGTTTGAGCACGTCCCCATGTTAAGAGGTGTTAAACATTTCATTTGATTCCAGCTGAATTTTTACTGCATTCTGTATTTGCAGTTAGACATTAGAAACAACGAGAAATTATAGGCAGCATAGGCACTATTTTTGGATTATCTCTCTAACCATGTTGTTTGGAAAGTTTGAAGTGAAACTGAACTTTACAATGAAACATGTCGTCATAATGTACTTTAGCATGTTGGGAGTGTTTTTCAAGTTCATCTCTTACAAATGCCAAAGAATTATAGAAATACAGTATGTAAAGGACCTTGAAGGGTCAGTTAATCTGTCTGTTTGCTCTGAAGCAAAATAAAATACACCTTGATCACTGTCTGTATGATCACTGTCTGTATGAAAACTTTTGATGATGTGGTTTCCACAACCTCCCTCCATGACCCATTAGAGTGCTTAATTATTTTTGTAGTTCCTATATCTAAGCTAAATTACCCTTGCTGTGAACTAAGTTGATTTGTTTCTTGTCCTACAGTCAGTAAAGAGAGAATAGTTGATCACCTCTTATTTATAACAACTTTTCATATACTGGAAGCCTGTCACTATGTTGTACCTAGGTCTTTTCTTTTGTGGATTAAGCAAACCTGATTCTAACCATTCTACATGTCATGTTTTTGAGACCTCTTATTGGTCTAGTTTCTTTTTTTTCTCTGAAGCTTCTCTAGTTTGTCAACATCTCTGTTAAACTACAGGGACCAACACCAGACACTTTCTCCAGGTGAGAGGTCTTACCAGAAAGGACTTCTTTGTTGTTTTTTATTCCTCTGTTAACTCAGGAGTGATGCTGGGAGCAAATGAAGTATTTTTGCTCATTCTGTTTCTATAGTTTAATATTCCAGAAGAATTAAGTCATGACCACTTGGCTAGTGCCTACATGCACAGGATTCTAAGTGACCTCCCATCCAAGCAGTGGGCAGGCTTGGAAGTACCTTAGCTTCCAGATGAGATCAGGTTCATGCAGTCCAGAAGATCTCTAGGCCCTTGTTAGACCCCGACTCAATGCGGCACTCAGCAACTAGGGAGACAACGGTCCAATTGCTCATGGATCCTGGTACTCATTAGACAGAGCAAGCAGGGAGCAAACACCAGCACACATTGCTCGCAACAGCTTTATTCAGAATGGAGACAGCTTCGGGCGAGCTCTCTCACAGACACGCAGCCCGTGAAACCAGGGGAGCAGCATTGAACATTAGTTCTTTTCACATTTTATACACCTTGGTTCATACATATTAACATTCACCCTGCCTATGTCCCTCCTTTGGTTCCACCCATTTCTCCTCCCATCTCAAGCTCCACCTCTGTTTACTGTTTGCTTCCTTAGCATGGTCTTGCCTATGCATTTCATTCATTTACATGCTCCTCTGCTAAGAGTGTATGCATAAGACTTTGACCCCCATCTTCTTTCAGTCACTTGCAGTTTCTCACTGGTTCTTTCTGGTTTTCTTGCTGACTTCAGTACCATCTCCAAGGCCATATTTCTGCTTTTATCCCCTAATGATAACTGGTGGGCTATATCCTATTTTTATTCAACATATCATGCACTTTGCACCCTATCCTTTTGTTAAGAATCCACTTACTTAAGATTAGCCAAGTTAGTTGCACTTAATATATCATCCAGCCTTGTGACTAGCAACTTTTGCTGAGGTTACTTTTAAAACATCATCCAGCCTTGTGACCAGCAGCTTTTGCTGAGACAGGAAAAAAACGTATTCAGCTGCACACCCAGCACTCCCCAAAATCTAGATCATTACCCTAACAGCCATCATTGCCAAGTAGAGGGAAATGAGGAAATGATGTCTTGTGTACAACATACCAGTTTACTGGTATGTTGTACACAATACAGTATGTACACATACTGCTTTTTTATTCTGCAAAAGCACCATATTCTTGACTTGTTACTAGTTCGTGGTTCTTTCTAACCCACATATCCCATGCTCAGTTAGGAGATAATTTCTAGTCCATCAAAATTGCTAATGAAATATAGAATAGTTTCATATTGACGACAAAAGCCTTTTACAACCCCACTTCCTACAGTCCCTATCTGACAGTGAACAATAACTATTAATTATCAAGTTATGCACCCAGCTTACAATAATTTCATTTTGAAATTATTTCCCTATTGTGCTTATAAGAATGTAAGATTTTTAGGGCACTGCCAGGTTACAAATGCAGTCATGGGGAATTATGTCAAAAGACTTTTACTAGAGTCAAGCCATATTGCATCTCTTGCTTCTTCTCTATCCATTAAGCCAGTTACTCTGTCAGGGAGACCAATCAGATTTTTCTGACATGATTTGTTCTTGAAAAAACATGTCCTGGCTATACCTTATCTCCTTATTCTTTAGGTGCTTACCAATAGATTAATTTATACCAGTGTATTTCTGGGAGACAGTTTGCTAGGCAGAATGGATGTGATACAGATTGTGCAAGTTCCAGCTGGGTGACTTCTATCATTAGTGAACAAGAAGCCATCTTGTCCTTTAAAACAACCAATTTGGGCAGCCTATGCTATTTCTCTTGGGCATGAAGACTAAATATAAGACTATATATAAGCAGTCAGAAATGCACACTCTGCACACTCTCAGTCAAGATTGTTGGACTGAAAATAACCAGATTTACTCTGAAATCAAAAGAGAATATTTCTACAAAATTTAAGAAATTACCTCTTATCATGCTTGACACATTGTTCAGTGAAAAACCATCCTCTGTATTCAAAGCATGGTGTGACCTCTACTTGGCTTCTAACTACTTCTCCTGCTAATGCAACAGCTCTGACTTCCAACGCTGCAGGTATTGTTTTCTTGTAACTGTGGCCCTCATGAAAGCTCTCTGTGCCACTCTCACCCCACAACACCTCCTGGCTGATACAAGTGGTTGTATGGTCTCTCTCTTGTAGGTCCTCTTCCCTCCCACCTTGATGTCAAGTTCTAGGGGAAGGGTAGGATGGTGCAGTAACTGGATTCTGCTGCACATGAGTTTGTGTTCACGTTTTCTTTGTAGTATATTGCAAAGGAAAGCTCGATGAAGCATAGCTTAAAAGGATCCTCATTTGGTGCATTTTCCAAAATAAAATTAGGTGAATGATGTTTTGGTGGTATCTTGTCCAGCTGTTCCACAGAGCAGAATTTTTGTCTTTCTTTGATGCATTAACAGCATTCCTCTATACAAGAAACTAAGTTAAAAAAATGTTAGAGTTTTATTATTGGATTCAAAGGTCTGGGAATGAAAATGCTGAGAAATGTATGAACAGTGTGTATATATGTTCATTTTGTTAGACTGGGGTTTTTTCACATGAAGATGAGGTTTCTTCTATATTTTTAACTGAAGGGTCCTACATATGTAGTTAACTGTCTGTCCTTTTCCTAGTGTTATATGTATTGTGTGGGGGCAAAAGTGTGGTACCTTTTATTAGGTAGGAAAAGACATGATAAAAGACCAAGCCAGACATATTATTTACAAAAATATTTCTTTTTCTACCTTATTAAAATACATTTTGCTCCTTCTGCAGATAACAGTTGCCAATGCACAAATAAATGAAGAGAAGTACTTCCAGGAGCAGTCCAGGCCTTTTTCTTAATTAGATCAGATTCCTCTGAAACAAAGATCAGAGCACAGATGGCAATGAAACATTGTTAATACCAGAAACTATATTCAGCACCACTAATAGCACAGCAAATATATAATCACTTATATTTTATAACACCTTCCAACTTACAGGAATTTAGAGATGGAGCTCAATACTCAGCTGCAACTCATCTCTAGTCAGTGCAGTTGACATGGGTTGATTGCTGGCTGGGGCTTCAGCCTAGAATAGATTCATAGATTCATAGATGTTAGGGTCGGAAGGGACCTCAATAGATCATCGAGTCTGACCCCCAAATAGCTTTGGGGATGCTGCCTTTTGCTTGATTGTTTTGTGTAGGAAATAGGACTGCAAAGGAACTTCTGGGTCATCAGGTCCAAGCTTCTGCTGTTGTCCTAAAATCCCATTCATAAATTTGACAAGCTTCATTTTGCAACTACTAAGGTTGGTTTGTACTCATTACTCAGATTGGAAAGCTGTTTTGGTCTCTGCATAGTCATTTCACCACCACTAATTGTGTTTTGGCCACATGTGTCTTATGCCCTTGGGCTACAAAGAAGAGCATCTGCACTACTGCAGTGAATTATAGAATCATAGGAAGTTAGGGTTGGAAGGGACCACAGGAGGTCAACCCCCTTCTCAAAGTAAGACCATCCCAAAATAGATCATCCCAGCCAAAGCTTTGTCTAGCTGGGTTTTGAAAACCTCCAAGGATGGAGCTTCCATCACCTTTCTAGGTAACCTGCTTCAGTGTTTTACTACCCTCCTTGTGAGAAAATTCTTCCTAATATCTAACCCAAACTTCCCTTCCTGCAACTTGAGATGGTTGCTCCTTGTTCTGTCACCTGCCATCACTGAGAACAGTGTAACTCCATCCTCGTTTGAGCCCCTCTTCAGGTAGCTGAAGGCTGCTATTAAGTCCCCTCTCAGTCTCCTGTTCTTTAGACTAAATAAGCCCAGTTCCCTCAGTCTTTCCTCGTAAGTCATGTCCCCCAGCTCTCTCACCATTTTTGTTGCCCTCCAGTAGACTGTCTCCAATTTGTTCACATCTTTTCTATATTGGGGGTGGGGTGGGGGGAGGGGCAAAACTGAACACAGGACTCCAGATGTGGCCTCACCAGTGCTGAGTAGAGGGGAAGAATCACTTCCCTTGACCTACTGACAACACACCTACCAATGCAGCCAAGTATGCCATTAGCCTTCTTGGCAAGAAGGGCATGCTGCTGATTCATATTCACCTTATCGTCCACTTATTCAGCTTATTGTCCAGCTTATTGTTATTCAGCTCTGAGCCCAGCCAGTCTGTCCCAAGCCTATAGTGGTGCATGGGATTGTTCCGGCCTAAGTGCAGAACTTTGCACTTGTCCTTGTTGAACCTCATGAGATTTCTTTTGACCCAATCCTCCAATTTGTCTAGGTCACTCTGAATTCTGTCATAACCCAATGATTTTGATGCCTCGGCACAGTGGAATTTTCCCACCACACTAGAGCTTCTTTGCACGGTGGAATTTTCTGCTGCAGAGAGGAAATCCCGGTGCAAAGAGGTTCCTGCCATTTGTATGTAAATTTGCACCCCATTATTGGCTGATTCTAAATTATTCCTACTTAACAGCTAGTAATTGGCTCGCTAGCCATATAAAAATCCGCGCAACTTCCACCCAAGGTGGAGAACTTTGAGCACACTGCAGCGTGACTTAAAAGAATTCCTGACTCGTGGCAGAGCGAATCAGTAGCCTGATCAACTACCGATTTTTCTCCCCGTTGCCGAGCGCTTATCCCCGACGTACCCTTCCCCTGCATGCCCAGTTCGTCTGTGGACTCACTGGCTCGGGTTCTTGCCAGTTGGAGCAACTCGTTGCAACTACGTAAGCAGCCTTTAAAGTCTGCGTCGCGGCCACCAGCGGCGTAAGTAAAAACTATTTTGCAACCAATACGCTGTCTCGCCTCTCCATCCACCAGCCCGCCTGACGTTCACTTAATTAACCAGCGTTTCCCTCGGTCGGCTCTTCCCGGCTGAGACAAATTCTAGCCCTACCCTTCAGTATATCTACTATTCCCCACAGCTTGGTGTCGTCTGTAAACTTGCTGAGCATGTGCTCTGTGGTGGGCCAGTAGGAGGGCGCTCCTGCCTTGAGCCGCCCACCTCACTGTGCCCGACCACCTTCCAGGCTCCGAGTGCCTCCCTGGGGTGCCTCACATCCGGCCGACCCCTTCCCTGGAGCATACCCGCTAGCCTGGGGTTCCCACCGCCACCATCCAAGGCTCTGGACTCAATTCTGGCTCTGCGCACCTTGGAAAACACTAGCCTGATTGTCCACTTGGTACTAGACCCAATACAGGCACTTGGGGCACTTCCCCAAGTCAGGGGCTTAATAGGAAAGTCTCCCTTAGTCCACAGACCTAAGGGACTTCCTTGGCATAATTTAGACCCACCCCTTAATAAGTCTCCCACACCGGTTACAAGGAGAACTTTATTGATTACAGGGGGTGGAGTGAAAACAGGGTAAAAGGTAGAGCAGTATCATAGAAATATCAGAGGAATATCAGAGGAATCCCCATAGAGCAAACCAGTATGGCTGAGGTAGCCTTTTGATCCCGCATCTGAGTTACTGTAAGCTAAATATCTAGTCGAATCTCGAGTAACTTACTCACACACATCATCCAGAGGTGGTTGGAGTTTTCCTCTGGAGGCAGGGCACTCTTTGAGCATGCGATTATGAGGAGAGAGCCTGTTTCAGATGCTGAAGCTCCTCTCCCAGTTTCAGATTCACCTCAATGACCGCATGGCTAATGGCTGCCTTCTTCCTGGACCGGGCCTTTAAATAACCTTTCTGACCTCAGCAGCCCAATCCAATCAAAGCTGCCAGTGCTGGCTACTAGCCAACCAATTTAAAAAGCATCATGGGTCACCTGGACCGGTGAGCGGGGCTTTTCCCTCCCCCTCCCCAGGTGACCAGAGAATCCACATCTGAGGCACTAGGCTTTTGTCATGTAGGCAGGGAGGAAAATCCCCCTCCCTGAGGAATTCAACACCAGCCTCTCACGCTGGCAGAGACAGATTTCTGGAGAGGGACACAGATGATGGCATTTCTGCCACATGCTCTATGCCATCTTCCAGGTCGCTGATGAAAATATTGAACAAAACCATCCCCAGGACCTACCCCTGGGGCACTCCACTTGGTTTCAGCTGCCAACTACACATTGAGCCATTGATTACTACTCTCTGAGTCCAATGCTGTAGCCAGTTTTCTATCCATCTTAAAGTCCATTCATCCAGCCCGTACTTCCCAGCTTGCCCGTGAGAATGCTGTGTGCTTAGAAATGAGGAGTACTCTTCGCTGAAGGTATCTTCAGGAAAGGCGGAAGCGGGGGAGGCTGTACCTAGCCAATTTATAGGGGAGCAGGGGATATCTTTTTGTTCCCTCTGCCCCATTTATTCCAGCCTCCAAAGTGTGGAAAGGAAAGAAATGAGGTCTGAGGCAGTAGCACTTCTTTAATGTTCTCAGCACTCTATTTCCTCCTGAGGGCTGTTGGTGAGTCTTTGTGTAATGTCTGTGCAATTCCCTACTGGGAAAGGAGTCACTCATTTAATTTTTTTATAAAAAGGTTAGAAATTCTTAAACACAGTAACTAAGTAATGGGTGAGGTTTTTGTAGTGCTTTACTATTATTATCTGATGTTCTAAATTATTTGAGATTGTCACTGTCAAACGAGCAGACATGAACTGTTGTTTTCAGAATGTTCTAGGGCGGGGTGGGCAAAATGGTGGACCCGGCCGGCAGCTGGACTCTGTTTCCCAGTAGCCCCAGCCCACATTGCTGCAGCCAGTTTCCATGAAGACCCCATCAGCAGTGGTGCTGTGACAGCACAGGGCCAGGGTTTCCATGGAGACCTGCCCCAACAGTGCTGGTACAGTGCACAGCTGGGCAGGGAGGGGCTCCGGGACTGGGGCTGGTATAGTGCAGTGGTGTGACAGTGTGCTCTGGAGCCAGGGCAGAGCCATGATCCACTTCCTGCATGCCCCTGCCTGGGGCGTGTGAGCAGCAGATCATGGGTCTGCCTCAGCTCTGGACCACGCTGAAACCACCACAAGATCCCAGTCCCAGAGCAGCTCCCTGCCCAGCTGCGTGCCTTGCCAGTGCTGCTGGGGCTGGTCTCCATGGAAACCCTGGCCCCATACTGTCACCGCTGACCACTGCTGGGGTCTCCGTGGAAACCAGTTGCAGCAATGTAGGCAGGGGCTGCTGGGAAATGGGGTCCACCACAGGCCTGATCCAGCCTGCAGGCCAGACTTTTCCAGCCCTTGTTCTAGGCTATCACAGAGCTGTAGCTGGGCAGTTGTGTGCCCTGGATGGCAATGGCAGCAGCAGCTGCTATTTTGGGGCCACCCCCTGCCAAGTTGGCACACAGGGCTGGTGCCCTGCTAGTTCCCACCCCCACCCCCATAAGTACCCTGCTGAGCAATCCAGCCACAGTCCAGTTTGTGATATGGTAGAAAGGAGGAGGGTCTTACAATCTGGGATTGATCTCATTTTCATTCGTATAAAATGTATGCATTTGATTTGTTTCAAACAAATATTCTGTTAAAGCAGGCAGGAGCCTGTTGATGGAATTTTAATGTCTTTATTACCTGAGTAGTCATATACAGCCATCAGTATTGTGTGTGAGCACCTCCCTTTCTGAAATGGATGATGGCTATCCCACAGCATGATCACCCAGAAATATAGGATATTTTATTGTTTGTTTTTAAAAACAATTTATGAAAGCAATCTAATTGTGTTTAGTATACAAAAATACACTAAAACAATGCAGAGCTGTGCTGGCCACTGAAAACAAGGATATCTATCTCTGATAATGTATGGGTCACAAAGGAATACAAATATCATTCCCTTCTTCAACAGAGAGCAAAACGGAGAGATATAAAGAGGGGAAGTGATTTGCCCAAGTTCATGTAGCTAGGAATATAACCCATGTCTCTTGACCTGTAATACAGTACTTCATCCATGGGATAGTGTTCTTTGCAGTGGGAGATCACAGCATTGCTTAGGCTCCCATTTATTTCCAACAGGAGTTTCATGTGAATCCACAAACTACCTAATCCCAAGATCTTTATGAACTCTAATAATATAAAATTGCACAAAAGCCTTTAAAAAAATTCACCATGTAACAGCAGGGACTTTGCAAACTGCACTGCTGAGATTCTACAATTCTTTTAGTTGTTGCCACTTTTGTCTCTCCGAAGAGAAGAATCTTATGCATTTTCGCCAGTTTAACTTGGCAGGAGTTTATAAGTGGCTTTTCTCCAGTTGGTAACTTAGCTGCTCATAAATAGCTATGTTCAGAGCAACATTGGCTCTAGAAAAGAAAATGCTAATAGAAGTTAACTTCTTTAATGCTTTAAATTTGTATTGTGTGTTTTAGTCTTTCCATTAAGAGCCTATTCACTGTTTTAAAAAAAACTAAATAAAATTGCAGCATCACATTTCCTCTAAGAAGTATCTTTACGCTCCCTCTCTAAATGTGGGAAATTATAGTAACCTCTTTTGTAATGTGCTTTGCAACGCTTAAGAGTTGGCTATTACCATCTGTTCTTCTATGCTTGTAACAAAGTTGAGAGATCAAGAAAAGTTACATATATGTAGTCAGAACCTTCCTCATTCATTTTCTGTAGAAGAAGGGAAGGTAGAGAAGTGAAAAACTGGAGTCTAACTGAACTAATGTAAAAGTCAGGCTTGTTAAAAACAAATATTTGTCTCTCTTAACATGTGTCTGAAATTGGCTGCCTTATGCTACTTTTAATGCTTTCACGGTTGGTTGGAAAAACCAAAAGTGCAAGTCTTATTGACTCAGTTTTGTGATTAATGTAAATTTACACAAAAAGGAGCAATTTAGCATGTGACTGACCTTTTACAATGTGAAATGAAGAAATGTAACATTAGAGTTACCAGAGTGTGGCAGGATGTTTAATCAGCTCCTTTGCTTTAAGGAACAACAGGAAGGAGATGATGTAGTAAAGATGATGACTTCTTGTAGAGTTTTACTTGTAGTGCCAGGATCTGAGTACAATAGCAAATTAAAGCTCTCTGAGGGAACTTCCTACTGGACCTTCTATTTTTAGATGTTTGTGGTTCCTTTTTCCTGAGCTTCTTGCTACTTGCCTTTCACCTTCTAAGGCTGTGAAGTTTTTTTTTTTCTCTCTCTCTCAGTTATACCTCTCAAATCCTGATAATGATTTTCCATTTGGGGCAAGTTATTTATCAATTTTGTGGAACAGAAAGAAACAAAGAAAGACAGAGAGAAGGTAGCATGAACAGAGCTTGGATTTTACACAGGGAGTTTAGCACTAACCTAAGTTAGATAAATGATACTAGACACTGGACATTCACAATGTCAGCAGCAGTGCAGATTTCCACCCTTAACATGCAACTGTGCTTCAACAGGTGTTTATGTTTGTAATAGGATAGGGAGGGTAAGTGAGGCTCCTTGCCCATTTGGTCTGTAAATCTTAATTTGGTGATCCATCTCTAATTGTAACTTTTATGTTTATCTTATATATCTTCATGCCACCTCACTTGCCTGTGACATTTCCATTGCATCCCCCATTTACCACCCCTTTCAAAGATCTACCTATTTCAGCCTTTCCCTCTTTAGTCTGCTGTCAGGCTTTACACTCCCTCACCCTCCAGAGTTGCTTTGCCAGTACTGCTGGGCTTGTCCACAAGTGATGGTGTTCTCCTACTGTCTTGGTGATCTCTCCCTAGGAAAGGACTCAGAGGGAAGGGGAGTCCTTCTGTCCCATTATAGCCAGTCCTGCCATCACCACTCACTCCAGGCCTCCCAGTCCCACTCATTTGCCATGCCTTGTTGTAAAAAGGGTTAATCTGGCAGGTGTCTTACTCCTGCTTGAAGCGGAAGAAGGGAGGAATCCTAAGGCTGACTCTGAGTGTCAGATGCCCCCCTGGGTTTTCTGCCTGGGCTGTTCTTCTTTCCCCATTCTGATTCTCAGTCTCTCTCTCTCAGTTTGGTTGCCTCAAGCTCCAGGCTACTCCCAGGCTTCCACCTTTCCAGGACTGGAACCCAAAACGAAACCAGGGTGATGGACTCAGTTCTATCTCAAGGGTCTGCTCCATAGACCTGCTGTTTAACACACCAGTAGCAGAAGGAAAACTTCAACAAAACTTCCTCCCCACTGGGACTGTTTACAGTCTAGCAAGGCTCTTTCTCCTCCAAGTGCGTGATCCAGTTCTCCCTACAGTCAGAACCGTACTGACCTCTCCCCCTCTGCTGCATGAGCTTTTATCTATCCAGACCACTCCCTCCTTCTGGTCATGTGGCCCACTTGGCTACTGGTCCTTGTTAGCCCAAAAGGTCCTGTTCTTAAAGGGGCCAGGGCCATCTTTCTGGACTTTTCTCCTCCCTCTTTGTAACAGAGGCGTGACCCCCTGTTACACTCCCATACAGCCCCTTGTGCGAGAGATGCTCCATCTGAACTCATGTATGAAAGCTGTGTCAGTCCCTCTTAACAAAGGTATAGCTGGGCACTTCTGCACCTTGGGCAGTGGCAACACATAATGCAGTGGCAGCGGCAGCTATTTTTGTGTCTGCCTAAATTGGTGTCTGGAGCTAGTGCCTTGCTCATGTGCCTCCACCCTTAGTTAGGCTACTGTCCTTTGAAGTCCTTTTTCGGCTATTTTATTTACACTGAACTAAGCTGATTTGTATATAACTATCCAGTTATTTCTCTCTTCTCACCTTTTGTCTGTCTGTTTGTTCCTAGTCTCTGTAGTGCTTGGAGCAAGCAAGAGCTCTTTTGGAATATACCAAAATTATCCAGCACATTGTGGGTGTTACCATTAGCCAGCAAAAAAAAAGAAAAGAAAAGACAGATGAATTTGAATAGTCATGATGTGACTAATTGTGCATTCAATAGTGACCTTTTTAACTGACTTAGTGAAGAATATTGGAGGCTGAATTCCAAACTATGAACTCAGTATACAGATATTCAGGTTCACAGTCAAAACCTAAGTATTTCTTAAGACTTTTAAACGCAAGTTGTCTTTGGTACAGATTTTTGTGTTGTGTAAATGTATTCTTGTGCATGCTGCAAGGACAATGAAAACCAGGAGTGTAAAACATGAATTGTCAGGATATTTATGTTCAAGTAAAAAAAGAATTAGAAGAAATATATGTACATCTGTAGATGTAGGCAAATGATATCACACATTCCCTCTGCAATGAATCAATCCACACAGAATACTTATGAAATACTTCAGCTAGTACAGAATTCTTATGAAAGTATTTTGTGGTAATAACTAATTTGAAGGATATATTCCATATTGAGGAATAGTAACTTCTCGTCTTTTTCATTATCCCCCTGCTCACTGAATTTGCACTTGATAAATTTTCTGACAAGAAAAAGTGAGGTGTGTCCCTCATTTTCTAGGAAAGTTATACTATTTTCCTCAGTAGCTAAAACCCAATACTTCCAGGGCCTTTGGAACTACATCTAATTTTTCCATTTGAGGCTTTTTCTATTTTCATGGCCAGGAGATATGTCCATATATTACTAAATGAGTCTATTTTTTTGGCATCCTAGTAAAAACATATCACACTGTTTTCCATTTTAAAATGTTATCCTAGGGATATAGTTAACATGGCTGCTTGATCCAGGATCTGGTAAAAGACATTATTTGAAATTTGAAAGAGCCCCCCAAATATCCTGAGCAACTTACTACAATAAAAGAGAAAAAGTCCCACTGACTTCACACCCTTGGTTGTCACCTACCATCCCACACCTGAACCTATAAGAAGGATCATCATACAACTACAGCCTATGCTTGAAAAGGAGCAGACCTGCAGAAAAATATTGCCAGGCCCCTTCCCTCTCATCCTTCAAACAGCCCCCTAACCTTGCCCAACTAACCATCAACTCCCTGCTGATCAACAGGCACATAATGGGTCCCAGCCCTGCCTTAACAAGAAAAACAAGACCTGTCAACACTTCTATACTGCCACAACCAGCACAATCAGCACTTCCCACAACAAAGCCATCCAAATCCACAGATGGATTACACATGTCTATCCAAGAATGCAATATACCTCATCCAGTGCACCAAAATGTCCACATGGCAACAATGTGGGTAAAACTAGACAAAAACTATGCACTAGAATGAATGTTCAGCAAAAAAAGATAAAAGAGAGAGACAAAAGAACAGTGGTGCTCAACCTCTAACCCACAGGTCACATCCAGCCTGCAGAGCCATGTCATTTTGCCCATAGGGCTCCCCATAGACCTGGAAATTTGGCAGCAGGGGAGCAGTGGCTGTTAGCACTGCCACTGCTCCCCTCCTCTGCCAAATTTCCAAGCCCTGCAGGCCAGAAGATGTGTTCCTGTGCAGAGGGCTGGGGCTGTGAGTGAAATCTGGCACACTGGATTGGGCCCTTGCTGGGCTGGCCCTTCATACCAGAACAGGCTCCAGTCAAGATGGTTTTGCTCACCAGATTGGTCTCATGAACTGTCTCACAGACTGACCCCACATCACTCATCCAGCCCTTGGGGCCAAATGTTGGGCACCACTGCACTAGAGCACAGGTAGGAGAATATTTCTCACACAAAAAAAGCACTCTTTGGCCTCACAGTACTTGTACTCATTACCAAATACCTTTACAAGATGAGCATGGGAACAGAAATTTGTAAGTCATTTAAATTCCAGAGACTTGACATAGACAATGACTTCATGGTCTATTATAATCTACTGTATACTAACTGCTGCACTTCACAAGTGATAATTACTCTTCTGAACAATCTTATCCTTCCATTTTCAGGTTTTTACTGCATCTCTCCTATGTGTTGTCTACCTGATAATTTATCCTCCTTTTATTTACAAATGGAGTTTCATACAAGCTTTTCTTCCATCTTCTACATAGCTCTGCTGTGTCTGCTTCTCTCCTAAAGGTCTGAGAGAGATTACTGTAACACCTGAAAGCTTGTCTGCGTCTATCCCAACCTTTCAGTAGATCCAGTAAAAGATATCATGCACAGCAATACTTGCCTCTCATGTTATTTGAAATATACAAGTTTAGATGCAGCATATATGTTGGATTTTAAACACAGAGACCAAACCATCATCCGTTAGCTTTTAGCCCAGAATTTGGAGGAACCTGGATTTTAATATGGAAACAAAATGAGCATGACTTCTTTCTTTTTTTCCTCATGAAATAAAAATCATTTTCTGAATTGATAAGTAACAAATGTTGTGACAGTAAGGGATTTACAGGGGTTACCAGTGTTAAATAAAGTACACTGCAGCATCTGCCCAAGATAAGGATTCACATTATCAATAAAGACCCTGTCTATGTTTTGTGTGTTTGGTGGTAGCATTCATTGTAATCAGATGACATATTTCCACGTCAGGCTATTTCTGCTGTCTTTTTCAGTTCTCCCAGAAGTGTGTTCAGTTTTATTTCTTTGTTTTTAATGGGAGATTTTTTTGCCAGATAATTTGGGGAAGTATCTTTCCTGTATTTCTTAATACTTTTCCCAGTAGAAAATATCCATTAATTTCAACACTCTTCCCTGTCATTTTGATTACAGAAATGTTCTTTTTGGGTTTCCTTTATAATTTGTTTCTCCACATTTCTGTATCCAGTTTGGGATCTCTCCTTTTGAGCTCATTAAGCATCTGCCAATGTTCTTAGTTTTCTCCTTGTAAAAAGTTGTAAAAGTTATTTTATGAAACTCCAGTGGTCCAGCAGGCAGATTGGGGGCCTGCACCCCCAGAAGCAGTCTGGCACAACTTCCACAGCCCTCCCGGGGGTGCAGGTGAGCCCCTGATCTGCCTGCTGGATGACAGGAGGCTGGTGCTGCCAGCTGGGACCGGTGCTGAAGCCAAGTAAGCCTGGTTTCGAATTTCAAAATGTTTTGCAACTTTCAAAACGTTTTGAGTGCCCTTGTTTCATTTTGAAACTGTTTTGAAGGCATTTGTTTCATTTCAGTTTTGCTATTTTGAGCTTGAAATGTATCAAAGCAGTTTTGAAATGAAACAGCAGGCGAAATTTTGCACAGCCCTAGTAGAGAATAAAATTATGATTATTGTGTCCATTGGTTTTGGAACAGAACACACTTCTCTTTGTCTGTTATAAATCACAAAATTTTGCCAATTGATTTGAAATGTTAAGTTTGCCTGTAGAACTGAACAGTTGTATATGCTCAGTCATAAAATCAACATTATCTTCAATTAAGTCTCTATTTGTTTGTTGAGATATTAATTCAGGTTCCATGTCATTGAATTCTTAGAATCAAAGTGATCCTGCACAGTGTAGCACAAGCTTATAAAGCCACATGCTTAAACAATTGCGGAACATCTACCCCTGCCTTACTCTGCAAGGAGATCTGATTTGAGCAGGGCTAGACCATCATGGTGAAAACAGCTGAGCCCTCTGGCTGCTGTTAGTGATACAATAGTGGGAGATTTCCCAGAATTTATTATGTAGATGCAGCTGTTACGGGAAGTATTGAGTTAACATTCCAGAGAAAGGCATTCTCTCCCCTATTACTATCCATAAACTGTTGCTGCTTTATTTAACTACTTATAATAATTCATTAGTACAGATCAGTGAACACTGTCTTTCTTACTACAGCTGATTTTAACAAAGACTTTTTCTGGACCTGAGAGGAAAAGAGAGTACTAAACACTATGCTATAGTTTTAGGCTTTTGCATTTGTAGAACTTTTAAAACTGACTGTTCAAAGCTTTTATAGTTCATCTCCCTTAAAGCTCTCTTGCTATTCTGACTTTCAGTGAAACTGCAGCCAAAAACTTAAGGGTTTTGTGGGGGGGTTGGGTTGTTGGTGTTTTTTTTTTCTTGTACGGAGGTCATTCTTGCCTGTAGATAAGCATAGAGTTGAAAGTAGTTTCCTTTTGCTGTTGAAAGCTAACTTGGAAAGGAAGACTCATTGTAGTCTGTGTCAAGGATAATATGAGAAGGAGGAAATTTACTCTTTGTTGCTAATAGCTGGGGCAGAAGGCTTTGCTGGAGAAGAGTAATTGTTAAGTAAGTTAAAAGTTCAGAATGTAACTTTAGTTCATGCAGTTTGATTTTTATCTGCAAATTATAGTCTGAATTATAAAATGAGTTATTTGTTTCTTGGGGGAAGGGGAATATGAGATATCGTGCACAGTAATATTGAACTCAGTAAAACTCAGTTTGGTGATCCTGGAATGCCAAATGTTATTATACAGTGCATAACAATAGCACACAAGGTTCAATTACCGGTGTCAAACATTGAAACAGGTTAAGTAGGTACCTGTCTGAGGCATTTGGATTGTGTTTTATTTTTCAAGAAATAGGATGATTGGGCATAAGTACTGTTGCCAATCTGCATTCGTATAATACCCATATTCTCATCAGATTTTTCAGACTCTTTTGGGGGCTTTGGTCAAAAATTTGGAGTCAAATGGTTGTGTTAACATATTTGTTAAAATGTTGGTACAATATACACTTACCTTCAGGAAAGCCTGAGGTTATTAGATGAGTTTTTGCATAACTGTACTTTCTCTTAGCTGGATTAAAAGTAGGAGGATGATAATTAAAAAAAAGAAAGTACAGTTTTTAACCTTACCCAGAAATATATGCTACAATACCACAAATAGAGTAGTGTTATTGGCCTGAGTGAACAAATGGTTTTGGTAAAAAGTCTAAAATCTCAGTCAATTCTGATTAGTTCTGATTTGAACCATACCTATATGCCTTATCCTTGACTGTCTACATGAGACTAATCTACTGAGCAGTAAAGCATCACCATCTACACGTGCAGGTGCTAACTGTGCAGTTAATGCAGGTAATACATTTACTGCACAGTAAAGCCAAATAGCATTAATTGCATGTGTAGACCCACCCCTTGAGCGTTAAAACAATACTTGCTGTGTTAGGATTTCACTAGTAGTGATAGGGATCCAAGGGTGCAAAAAAAGAGATGGTCTGTATCCCCAGACCCTAAATTCTTCTTTGGGAAGTTTAACTTTGCTTGCTGCTAAGCTAATTTATGTTTTGGGTAAAAATGTGGCATCATATCAGAGCTCAAGATAGACATTCTCATTTGGATGTAGGTCAGAATAAATAAATAGAATGAATAAATAAGAGAAAGAACAGTGGAAAAAAATGTCAGTAGCTAAGTAATTTATCAAAGGATCCTCTGCCATCCCTCCCAAGCTGAAAATGTTGCTGCCAGTCTTTGTTTCACTCATAAAAAAGCTGCTTGTATACCCAGTGTGCCACCCTTTGACATTATGGCTATTTGCATGTGTTAGCCATCAAAAGAAGTCACACTTTAATTTTGTGTGCCCCTTTTTCTTTTTTCCCCCCAAAAGAATGAAAACAAACATGGCTTGACATTCTTATTATTTTGCACATGAAGCAGCAGGTTTGGGGCTGTCTTGTAGCTTATATAGCATCTGTGCCAAAATCAGAAACTGTTTGTGCTGTATTTTAGATAAGAGGTTCATTCACAAGTACATTTTACAAAATTATGGCCAGTAATTTTAGATAGGAAATATTTTACTAAGAAGATATTGTATTAAGCATTTTATTTTAATAAAAATAAAATGCAGCATCCAGAAAACTCTATCAGAAACCCTGTAACAATTCCGTTTCTACTCTTAGCCAGAAATCAAATGCTGTACATTCTAAGAGCAGTCCCATGTCCTAGCTTTTGGAGTCATCAATGAAAATTGGTAAGGATCACTTGTTGTCATTACTTTAAAGGGATCTCTAATTATTTTCAGTTTGTAAAAAGTGACTTTTAAATATATTAGACATTGGCCAGATACAGCAACAATTAACTTGTTCTAGCAATATGATCATTGCCATATTGGCTATTAAAACATCCAATTGTAAGGCAAACCTTTAGAAGATTTTTAAGTTTGTTTTTTGTTTTTTTAAATCATGTCATAGCTGTGCCTTCTGGAAAAAAAAATCAGAGAGGTCTCAACTCGCCAAATGCAGTATGTATACACTGTATGCAATCCAAACCTATCTCCTCATGGCTAGGGACAGAAGCTACATATAAACCTATTTAAGTAATCAGAAACAGGTTTAAACTTGTAACAGAACAGAAGTTCAGTACACATAAACCGGTTTCAGAATGGCTGAAACTGGTTTAAGATACACCTGGTTGAATGTACTATGAGACTTAACTGATTTGGGTCAAACTGGTTTATGAAACTTCTGTCCCAGGCTCCTTCCTGGTTCAAGTTAAATCAGAGTCCCCCAGCATCCCAGCATGCTTTGCAACCCTGGACTGGGCTATGCTGTCTGCTCTAGCAGAGAAAGTTTGGTGGGGGGGGGGGGCAGAGGAGAGAGAGGCAGGGACTTCCCCCCAGGCAAACCCTGGCTGGGGTCTTAGGCCAGGGAGAAGGGTTAAACCCAGCTTTCCTCAAGTACAGAGCTGCCCTGCCCTGCCCAGCTTACTGAAAGTTACTGCTAGCTGCTACTGTGGAGGGACCTAGAAGCAGGAAGAGGAGGTGATGAGCAACCCTGCAGAGTCCTGCTTCTGTGATGTTGTAGTGCAAATCCCAGAGACCTTGGGGGCAGCAGGTAGTGGAAGTGCAAGAAAGCCATGGCCATGCTCTAGCCCCTTTGGCAGTAGTGATGCATAGCGGGTGCACAAGGGAGAGTGAGAGTGCCGGTGCACCCCCAACCAGCCATGCTCTCCAGT
>NW_005842142.1:101817-129694 GCF_000455745.1 Alligator sinensis
GGCTATGGGCCCCCCCTGGTCGCTGACTGGTCACTAGGGGCTCACCTGCCCCTCCGACAAAGGTGGCACCAGTCGCCCATGCCCTATGGTCTCCTGGCGTGAGCCACTGTAGGCATGTGGCTGTATTTCCTGAATCATTTGTCTGGGTGCTTATCTTACTGGTTCAATATCAGATAGGTCAAAGTCTCAGATACTTTGAAGCTATTTTCACTCCCCAGCTGAAAGGATAGGTTTTTCTATGCTTTATGATATGGATAATTTGAAATATGGCTACTTTGAAATTTGAAGCTGTTGTCTGATCCCTTGAACCAGGAAAACATCATCGATTTGAAATGCAGAGGACCAAAAAATACCGACTACAACAGACTTAGTTCACCCACTTGCAGACCTTACTAACTGATAAGAACAAAGTGAGGAGTTATGCCAGTGACTAATTAAGCAGATTTCATGGTTCTGTGGCACAAGGAATTCCTAATGTAGAACAGCAGCAATGATTTAGTGGCCCTCTTTTCTCTGGTTAGGACAGTGTAAGTGCCAAACTGTTCAACCAACTGTTCTGTTTGTAGCAAGGTCTGCATGCAGGTGAACTAAGTCTTGTATGTACCCTTAGTATTTTGGATACATGCAAATTACTATGGATATGTTTATTTCAAACCTGGTTATTTTGAAGTCAGGGGTTTTTTTTGGTCCCCTGCGTTTTGTAATAAGGAGGTTTTTCTGTAATTGAACATACCTGATTTAACAGCAGAATGACTCAGGAGAGATGATCTATGCACCTAGCATGATGACTCAACAGAAACATCCTCCATGTTTTTCACATACCTAAACCTACCATCCTATTAAGAGGCACTTCACAGGCATTACAGAAAACTTATAATGGAAGTAAGTTTGTTGGAAAAAAGTACTTGTCATTTTAAAACTACAGGCAGTCCTCAGACTTACAATACAATTGGTTCCAGAAAACCACATCTTAAGTTGAAACATTGTAACTCAGAACCAATTTTCTCATAAGAAACAATGTTATAAAAGGGGGATTGGTTTCTGAACCAAGGCCTGATACCCTATTTTCACCCAAAATACCCCAGAATTTTGTACTCAATCAATTATAGATGAGTAATATAGCTACATTAATGTATTTATACTGTAAATAACAATCATCTTGATTTGGAAAGACTTCTTTGAGGTGACTGCTGGACTTTTTGAAGGGCTCTTGGTTGGACTTTTTGAAGGGTTCTTGTCTGGAGTCCTGTCAGGGGTCTTGGCTGCATGTTTTTCTGGAGTCTTGTCTGCTTTCTTAAAGAAAGTGTCCCAGGAAGTTTGGACAGATGTTCTCCAGGGAGATGAGCAATGCAGCGAACTTGTTCACTGGCATGGCATTGCATCGGATCAAGCGTTGTAAGTCGAATCTGGCGTTGTAAAGTTGAAACAGGGCGTCAGTTCATAAACGTTGTAAGTGCAAAATGTAACTCGAAATATTGTAAGTCAAGGACTGCCTGTAATGTCTTGTGAAGTGACAGCAAAACTCAGATACAATAGAAAAGAAGTTGCCAAACTGGGGTCCCTTTAGCTCTTGCTGCCTGGGGTGGCTCCTCCTACTTTTTTTTTAAAAGCTAAGAGCATCAGAACAGTTGCAAGCGAGAGATGAACAATAACGCACTAAAGGCCAGTAAAATATATGTAGAACTTCCCTAGCATTGCTTTTTCATTGTAAGTAATTGCCATAGTTGCTAGAAAAATACTGTAAAATTGCAAATTAATCTCTCTCTCTCATACTTTTAAGATGTGGCCCATGCTATGCAGGGGTTTAGAATTCCTGTATTAGAGCTGTTGTTTAGATTACTTAACCTTATTGAATTTTATTAGTATGTTGGCATTCAGCTGACTCAAACCACCAATGACTCCATAATTATTTGTTAGGTAGTTTCCTGATATTTGTCCTCTAAACTGAAAGAACCTCCTTTCTTTTGATTAGGCTCAATAAACATTTTTAAAAGTTTGACATAAATTGGGTAAATTATTCTGCAGCTATGAAACTTTGAAAAGTTGTGGTTTTTCTAGGATTTTAATGTTGTTTTAACATTATTTAATCACAGTTCATAACAGAAATGGTTTTAGCCAATGCCTAATAATAATTCATCCTTAATGAGGATTAATAAGAACTAGCACGTGTAGTACTTTTTCTACCACGTTGGAAGTCAAAAACGTTTTTTCTACATATGTGCTTACTGCTGTGAAAAGGTCTAGTCAAGTGACTTGTTACGTTTACCACAATCCAACCTTAGTTGCCATTAAAACTAAAAGCCTCTGGCCTTTTTCTTCACAAAAAGAAAATGGGTTTAAGAGTTTAAATTGTGATAGGCTTGTGTATTCATCATGGCAAGAGTTTTCTTTTAAAAAAAACCACAATTATTCACAGTGATTTTAATGATAACTGACATTTGTTCTGCACAGTTTTATTAGTAAGCAGAATAAACAATGCTTATGGTACACTATAGATGTATCAGGAAAAAACACTGTAGACCCCATATACATAGTAAACAATTTTCTATGTGCAGTGTATGTGGATAGAATAAATGTCTTAATAGAACAGAACTGTAGTACAGTAGAACAGCAACATCAGAAGCCTAATTAAGGCCTAACAGATGGGTGATAAGTAAATTATGTCGATCGGGGATTGTGGGAAGCTAGGATAGTATACCCAATGCTACTGTAATATTTAAATACATTTCTAGGATTAATTAAAATAAATTTGATTTTCTTTATTGGGTGAATGTTTAAAAAATGTATTGGGCATGAGTTATAATAGGTCTTTAAGAGACAATATGGTATACCATATGGATGATGGCTAGGCCAGCGATTCAAAACTCACATTCATAAAAATTAAACAGGAACTATTTATTTAATACTGTCTTAGAGTAAAAACCAAAAAAAAAATCACAGTTCAGCAGCTGGCCTATCTTGTTTACTCTTAGATGATAAACCATTTAATGCTGCTGTTACTGCTCTCTATTCAACTTTGCCCTGATGATGGAGGTATGACCCTAACCTATGATTTGATTAGTTTTTGTGGGTTATAGCCAAACCCTTAACACCTGTTCAGTGCAGTAGTTTTTCTGTGAATCCTAATATAATTTTAGCAATTTTGCAGTGGAGAGAAGATCATCCCCTTGCTATAAAAGTATACTTGATTAAATTCATGTGTTATATGAACTCTGGCAAATGAGGCTCAGTATTTTGTTATAATGTCTAAATGTATGACACATTTTTTAGCCTTTTGAAAAATTGAAATAACCTTCTATTCCCTTCTGCACTTTAAGATTAATTTTGAAATGTGGGGATGAAAAATTACTACCACTTGATTCCACATCAATGGCTGAATCTTGACAATAGTTCTGTAGGACAAGACCATGTAAATGCAAAGTCTGAGCAGTGTGTTTCCTAAAGTGGTACCATATGTTGGCTGATTAACAAGTTGTTGGCATATTAGAAGATCTTGGCTGCATATAGGAAGAAGCATCTGTTTTCTAAGTCCTTTATCTAATACGTATAAAAACTTTGCCAGGTTTAAGCTTTTCTTTAATTTTATCTATAAATTACTTGGGTATTTCTCCTTCTATGGGCAACTCTAATGTGCTCTCAGGATTTGAAGCAAATGCAGTAATGTTAAAAAAGCAATAAAATATATAAAGAGGAATTCATGTACAATTTAAAACTGTTTTAGTTTTATGTCTTATTTCTGCCATTCTATTTTATGCTTGCTTAAAAACTTTTACCTTCAACCACTGTTGAACCACTGTAACCAAAGCAAGCAATAAAAATAGCTGAGAACCTTTTTAAAGGTTAGGTCTTTATGTTCCATACTGAGGGAATTATAGCAGTGTTTAAGAATGAACTGGCATTATAAATTCGACAACCAGAGCAAGTGACAAGGGGCAGTGCCTTCTTTTGTAGGGTGAATTCTGTCTCTGTAAAGAGGGTCAAGCGTAACCTTTACAAACTATTCAATTGCCATTTAAGTGCAATTTTGAGGACTTAATTGGAATTTAAGTGGTCCATACTCCTTGTGCTTGTCCTCAGTCCAGAGATGAATTCTACCGTATCAGTTTAGTTAGTGTATGGGTGAGATGGCCAAGGGTTAAACTTGAGAAGAAACAGGTGATGGTGCTTCCAACCATCCTGGGGCACTGTGAACGTGGTTTTTGTTGCCAGGCAGATCCAAGAAAAATGTCAGGATCAAAATGAAGAAGTGTTCCTCGCCTTTATTGATCTGACCAAGAGTTTGATTCCTTAAATCATGAAGCTCTGTGGACCATCCTCCAATGCCTTGGCTGCCCAATGAAGGTTGTCACCATGCTGAAGCTCCTGCATGATGATATGACTGCCATTGTCCTGAGTGGAGGATCTGAAACCAACGCCATCTGCATCCAGAATGGAGTCAAACAAAGTTGTGTGATTGCCCCCACCCTGTTCACCATCTACCTAACCATCATCATCCACCTCATTCAAGATAATCTACCAGCTGGTGTCAGTATCCAGTATTGACTGGATGGGAAGCTTTTCAATGTTGGGTGCTTCTGAGCAAAAATGAAACTCACCACCAAGAACATCCATGACCTTCAGTTTGCAGATGATTGCTGTGTGATGGCTCACTCTACACAGGATGTGCAAGTGACCTTAGATCTCTTCAATGCTTCATATAAGAGGCTTGGCCTGTCCTTGAACATCACTGAGACAAAGGTTCTCCACCAACCCTCCCCAAGCCAGCTGAACATCCCTCATGCTATCTATAAGGTGGGGAGGTTCTGGAGTATGTGGAGCACTTTTCGTATCTTGGCAGCTACCTCTTTCAACAGGCTACCATTGATAAAGAAGTCCAGCACTGGGCCCTCTGTGCCAGTGCCACCTTCTTCAAGCTGCAACAATGTGTCTTTGAAAATAGAGACCTTCACAAGTCAACGAAGGTCCTGGTTTACAGGCTGTCATGCTGCCCACCCTCTTCTACTGCGGTGAAACCTGGACTATCTACTGACACCACATTCAGACCCTCAAGCACTTTCACCAGCAGTGCTTTCATCGAATCCTGGGGATCAAATGGGAGGACTGCAGGACCAGTGCAAGCATCCTCCATGAAGCTGTGTCCACCAGCATTGAAGCCTTGCTCTTGAGAAATCAACTCCAATGGATGGAGAAGAAGAAGAACAGACGGATGTCTGAGAACCACTTTCCTCTCCAGATTCTCTTTTCCCAGCTCTCCGTTGGCCAACTCTCAAAGGGTGGCCAAAGGAAATGGTACGAAGACACACTCAAGGTTGCCCTCAAGCACGGAGGCATTGACAGCAATGGCTGGGAGGAGCAAGCTGCTGACCATTTGGGGGCCAGGGGTGGGGTCACCACCTGGTCCACCAAGGTGCACACCACTTCGAGGCCCAACAACTTGATACTGAGGTGGAATAGCGGCAGCAGAAGAAGGAGAAGGAGACCAACCCAGGGCTGTGAATCCCACCATTGCCAAAGAATGTGTATATCTAAAATTGGGCTCCTTAGTCATCTGAGGACCCATCAAGCCTGATGGATGTCATCCTCACTTCTGAGGTACTGCTGCCGCCACTGATAACACCATCTCAGAAATAAAGTAAATCCCTTTGCACAGGCCCTTTACTTGAGCACTTATGGATGGCGGGGGTCATAAGATCCTGGTCCCAAGAAAGGACTAACTGCTTAACATTAATGAATAGAAATAATCTGCCCAGTAGAGGGCAATAGCATACAGGTCACAAACCAGTGAATTCCATGTGGTATTTAATTTCTAGGTAATGCTGTTCACATGCATCTTTCTACTTAGTTAATAACCAATGGGAAATTGTAGTTTAGGTGTATATAACATTTCTTTTAAGGATTCTTTCGTTCCTTTGGAGATTAGGGAAAAACATTCATCAAAAAGGTTCTCATTCTTGAAACAACTGTGATGTTTTGGGTATTATTATTATGGCTGAAATCTAATGTCTTTGTTCAGCTGATTTCCTCTTACTTACATTAAAAAGATGTAATTCAAAACCACAGAGGAAGTTTTAAAGCAGACAATGGGTGGAGGCCGGGATAATTTCTCAGCTTTGGGACTTTCCATGGTAGGAGATTTTTGTTTGTTCATTTTTATAAAAGACTTGTATTTCCTTGGCAGGACACAGAGTTTAACCATCCAGATTAAAATATAGCAAATGTCTGGGACCAATGTTAAACCAAAGTAATATGTGGAATGATTTCCTCTCTTAGCTGTTTATGATGATGATCTGCTATATTCTGCTTAGAAAAAAAATGCTTCAGCAGTTGCATGTGGTAGATTTTGTTTTGTGTCATGGAATAGTCATGTTGACAATATCAAGCTTTCATGTTTTTCAGAATTTTATAGCAGCAAGGACTCCCCTCTATCCCTGAAAAACACCTTATGAATCTAGAGTGGATATTACATATATTCCCTTATCTTTGAAGGGGAAAGTCTTATGTCAATCAAATAACATTTCCAGCTTTAGGAAAATGTCATGGAGTTATCATAGGAGGAGACATCTTTTGTAAAGTAGCATTGGATTGGGGGAAGGGAGGGAAGGGCATGGGGAGAAGGCCTATCTGGTATTTGGAAGAAGCACTACAGTACAGAAAACCTGGCTCCAGGAGAAGAGCTGGCATTCTAAAACCTATGACCTCTAAATGCTTATTTCCATTCTGACAGTTTGCTTGATTTTTTTCAGTCCAGCCTAGTTGTCAGATGACATTGAAGGTACAGGGCATGATTTGTTTACAAACTGTTCATAGAAAATTAGGGTTTGAAGTGGCCTCAGGAGGTCATCTAGTCCAACACCCTGTTCTACGCAGAAACATTCACAACAATATCATCCCAGCCACGGCTTTGTGTAGCTAGGTCTTAAAAACCTCTGGGTAACCTGCTCCAGTGCTTTGCTACCTTCCTAGTGAGATAGTTTTTACTAATATCTAACCTAAACTTCCCTTGATGCAACTTGAGACCATTGCTCTTTGTTCTGTAATCTGTCACCAACTGTTGATTTATACCAATTTACATTTGTAGTCTGTAGCCATGTCCCCACTGCATTGCCATCATCAAAACGCAAAGGTCAATCTATATCCCAGGATGGGGTAGCTGGGTCAAGTTTAAAGCATTACTTTAGCTAGGATTTGGGGGTGAAGATAGGAGTTGTGTTACTGATAATGCTCTAGTTTATCTTGATTTAACACAGCAGTGAAGACAAGCACAACCCTGTACAGCTCCTGTACAGGCTATACCCTGTACAGGAGGGAAAAGTCCACACGCCCCTGCAAGCCGATATTGGCGACCAGGGTGGACGGCTGGAGACCCTCTGCTTTAAAATCTGTGGGGAACACGGCACAGGGGACACAATGGTGGGAGTCTACTACAGACCTCCCACCCAAAGTCCTGAGCTTGACCAGGAGTTTGCCCGGGAACTGGCTGAGGCCGCATGCTCTAGGACCATGGTTGTCATGGGTGACTTCAATTACCCGGACATCTCGTGGGAGGATCGCTCAGCAAAATCTGAGCGGTCGCAAAGCTTCCTCTCGTGTGTGGATGACCTCTACCTGACTCAAGAAGTCTATGGGCCAATGAGAGGCAAAGCGCTGCTCGACCTGGTACTGGCTACTGGGGAGGACCTAGTCGGCGACCTAGTGATTGATGGCAAGCTGGGTGACAGCGACCACGAGCTGATCACCTTCACCATCTGCCGAAAAGCTGGCAAGTCGGTCAGCAACACGCAAGTCTTTGACTTCAGGAAAGCCGACTTTGACAAGCTCAGGAGGCTTGTCAGTGAGGCTCTAAGGGACCATGACCATGGGGAGAGGGGAGTTCAAGAAGAGTGGTTGCTCCTCAAGGGAGCGATCCTCGATGCACAAGCTAAGTCTATTCCATCTCGGAGGAAAGGCAGCAAGAGGGCACAGCAGCCCCCCTGGCTCTCCAGGGACCTAGCAGACCTCCTGAGGCTAAAAAGAAAGGCCTACAAAGGATGGAGGATGGGAGTCACCTCCAAGGAGGATTATTCTGCACTGGTCCGGTCCGGTAGGGAGCAGACCAGGAAAGCCAAGGCTGCAACTGAACTCCAACTAGCTTTGAGCATCAAGGACAATAAAAAGTCCTTTTTCAAAATGAAACAGCAGTTAGAGGGGCAAGGAGCAGAGATTGGAGCAGGGCCAAACCATAGTAAAGCAAAACCCAATTTAGGGGTCCAAATAGCAGTTTTATTACACAGACAACATACTACACAGCCCCATGAAGTTATTGGTTCACACACACACAAGTACTCACAATGGCAGCAGGAGAAAGAGACTCAGTGGAAGGGCTGGAGTCCAGGTGGGGAAGAGAAGCAGAGTCCAAGTTCTTGGTTGCAGAAGGGGTGGGGGGTGACAGCTACCTATCCAGGCTGGAAAGGGGTCCTTGTCCAGTAGGTATTTTCCAGAGGGGGGTTGCCGGCAGGGCCTCTGGGTGGATAGGTAGTGTGGCATGGTGCTGGTCTAGATGGAGAGGGCGTCCCACTGGGTATGTCTTCAATGACATTGTGTGACCCTAGTGATAGCAGGCTTGCCCAGGCAAGGGTCAGCCCCTGGCATACTGAGCATGTGTGCTCCATGCAGGAATGTGCAGTTTTGGGTGTCTGTAATGGTGGGGTACAATGGTAGAGTTGCTGGTTCTGCAGGGTCTTTTGTCTTTCAAATGCTGGGTTCTTGTCTCTGTTCCTGGGTGAGGTCCGTGGTTCCTGGATGAATCAATGCGAGGTGATGGACTGCTTGTTACAGGCCATTCAGTACAGGCCTGCTACCATTGTATTGCAATCATTCCCAATCACTCTCATTCATCCAGGAACCAATTTATATGGGAGGGGTTCGTGACTCATACAGTTGCGACACAGGGAATGCCCAGGCATAGGACACAAGATGGAAACTTGACATACAAAATGGCAACTTGACATTACTTTGGTTCCCTTACAAACACAGGCCTAAACCATACACTATCCATATGAAAGAATAAAAATCAATACAAAATGATAATAATACAATATACAAAAGTAAGAATCAACACAAAACTAATAATAATACAATATAAAACAGTGGATATCCAAAACCAAAACTTGCTACCAAAATAAAAATGTTAAAGCTTATCCTAAGTCTGAGCTCGCTCATGCTTGTCTATAGGGAATAGAGAGGGAGAGAAAGAAAATCCATTAATAATTGGGGAAGGGAAGGGAATGCATATCTATCATATATATATATATATCATATATCATGTACTCTCAAGCAAATCCTGGGACGTCATTCTCCCCTTGTACTCTCAAGCAAATCCCGGGACGTCATTCTCCCCTTGTACTCGGCCTTAGTGAGGCCGCAGCTGGAGTACTGCGTCCAGTTTTGGGCTCCACAATTCAAAAAGGATGTGGAGAAGCTTGAGAGAGTCCGGAGAAGAGCCATGCACATGATCAGAGGTCAGGGAAGCAGACCCTACGATGACAGGCTGAGAGCCCTGGGGCTCTTTAGCCTGGAAAAGCGCAGGCTCAGGGGTGATCTGATGGCCACCTACAAGTTTATCAGGGGTGACCACCAGTATCTGGGGGAACGTTTGTTCACCAGAGCGCCCCAAGGGATGACGACTAGGTCGAATGGTCATAAACTAGTACAAGTCCATTTCAGGCTGGACATAAGGAAGAATTTCTTTACTGTCCGAGCCCCCAAGGTCTGGAACAGCCTGCCACCGGAGGTGGTTCAAGCGCCCACATTGAACACCTTCAAGAGCAAACTGGATGCTCATCTTGCTGGGATCCTATGACCCCAGCTGACTTCCTGCCCTTTGGGCAGGGGGCTGGACTCGATGATCTTCCGAGGTCCCTTCCAGCCCTAATGTCTATGAAATCTATGAAACCCCTTCTCTCCCCTTTGACCACCTTGCCTGCTCTGCTCACTACAAATATGCTGGAAATCTTTAGCAATTTATTACCTTTCACCATCTTCTGGCCACCTACTTTCCCATGAGGATTAGGAAGTGGCTGAGGGAAAAAGTGGTATCAGCAGCAATATATATTTTAGAAAGTGAACCAAGAGAGATGAGATCATTAGGTGTATATTTGGGTTGGGAGGAAAGGTTATCAGGCTGAGCAATGTTCTCTGTGATTCTATATACTGCACACATCAGTGCAGCCTTGGTGTGCTTCGCAGAACTCAGTGGCAGGTTCAGAGATTTATCTGTGTAGAACAGCTAGTGAGATCAGAGTCTTCCATGTACATAGAACTACTGTTTGACCCCTATAGCACAGCCAGCTCATGAAGTGCCTTAGGCTCAAGTTGAAGAGCAGGCTATATATTTTTCAAAGTTTTGGGAACAACTCCAGCAATACCTCAGCTCAGTCTGCTACAGGATGGAAAACAGAAATCTATTCTAACAGGGTGAATGTCCTACAGTCCTCACCCTCGTAAAGTGTCTGCTTTATAATAATGACAGTATTCCTGAAATATGCTCTGGTTTGAATAGCTATGAAAAGGATAGCTGGACCTTCTAGGTCTTCTTTAAAAGAATTTTTAAAATGAATGAAGTTGGAATGTATCTGCTTATTACATAGCAGTTTGGCATTGAGTACATGTGATAGAAATGGGAAGTAGAAAACTTTATGTAGGAAATTGAGACCAGAACCCTAAAAGTCAGGATCAAATGTATTCATCCCTCTTTTAGAACTTCTATACTGGAATCAACAGAAGATACATATTGCTGAGTCCACGATCTGAAAACTCATGTTTCTGGAAGGCATTTGCATACAAGAGCAATACATGCTGCTTTTAGACAATATAGCATTGTAAATGTTTGTTTTAATATACAACCCTAAACCATTATGGAGCCTCTCCAAGGCTAAGTACAGACAGTCAAAAAGCTTGAGGCTGAATTGATTCAGTCTTTGCAGATTAGTCTAAGCTACAGAGATAAAATTGAGACACAAGTGAACAGACATTTACCTTTGAGTCAGGAAATACAGCCACATGCCTGCAGTGGCTCAGACCGGAAGCTGGCGGGGGGGCCCTAAAGCATGGTTCTCTAGCATGTAGCCAGCATGGACTGTTTGTTCGCTTATTTTTCCTGCTGCCCCAAGGTCTTTGGGATTTTTAGCCCAGAATCATAACAGCGGGACTCTGCAGGATTGCTCATCACTTCCTCTTCCTGCTTCCAGGTGCCTCTGGGATTTGTAGTCCACAGTCACAGCCAGCAGTAAGTTTTAGCGGCGGAAGGGGTGTTTAACCCCATCCCTTGCCCCCAACCCCAGTTGGGGTTTGCCTGGGGGGACAGTCCTGTCCCCACCCCCACAGACAGGGCTGCATCCCCAGCTGGGCTTGCCCCCTCCCCCACCTTATCAACCAGTCCTCACTGCTCCAGGTAGGAAGCAGAGGGGCAAGTCCAACCCTTCTCTGCTGGAGCAGACAGCATAGCCCAGTCCAGGGCTGCAAAGCATGCTGGGATGCTGGGGGACTATGATTTAATTTGAACCAGGAAGGGGCCTGGGACAGAAGTTTCATAAACCAGTTTGAGCCAGATCAGTTGCGTCTGATAGTACATTCAACCAGTTTTATCTTAAACCAGTTTCAGCCATTTTGAAACCGGTTTATGTGCATTGATCTTCTGTTCTGTTATAGGTTTAAATCAGTTTCTGGTCACTTAAACCAGTGTATGTGTAATTTCTGTCCCTAGCCCCACATTCAAAAATTCCTCCTGTGTGTAAGGGTTTGAAGAGGTCAGGGAACTGCATACTGCCCACTAGGTAGCAGTAATATGATCATCCTTCCTCTGTGTTCAGAATAAAATAGGTCCATAGCACTTGGGTAGAAGAGAAGGAAAGAATGGTCTAAATATTAGTTTATCTGGCTGGGCATTTAAGCTCTATTCTTTTCATCCTATGTGCACTGTCAGCATCGCAGATGGGTACCCTTTTCTTGCAGGACTGCTTCATACTTCTGAAACATTCATGTTACAAACATAAGAACATAAGAATTGTCATTTAGTGGGCCCATCCATAGGTCCATCTTGCTCAGTGTCCTGTGTCACAGTGGCAGAGAGTAGATTCTGAAAGGGAGAGTGAATAGGGTATGACCAGGGTTTTTTCCACTATTCTTTTCTCACTTGCAGCCTCTAGCATTTAAGATCTAGGAAGTTCTGATTCAGAGGCTGTGTATCACTAACTGCCATGCACAATAGCTACTGGTGGCCCTTTCCTTCAAAAAAATGTTCAATTCCTTTTTTCAATCTGGCTAAAAGGTCAACTTCCACAATATCTGGTGACAATAAGTGTCACACTTTAATTACATGGTATGTAAAAAAGAACTTCCTTGTACTAGTTTTAACCTTACTACTTACTAGTTTCATTTTGTGACCCCTAATTCTTATATTGAGAGAGAGAGAGAGAGAGTAAATAATGCTTTTTCTGCCCCAGTTCATCAGCTTCTCTTGGTAAGGAAATGGTATTGTGGAGATGTATGAAGATAGTGAAAGACTCTCTTCATTTGGAAAGTAACCATTAATTACACTAATAAACTGATTGTAAATCTTCTTTCCCATTAGGTCCATGTTCTCCTAATTTGAGAAGAGCATTGGCTTTGATGACAATACGTTCCAATACACATTTCCATCAGGCCCATCTTCCCTGTTAAAATGGAAGTCCATTACATAATCACAGTTATGAAACTGCCATCAGTTTTTTGTAAGTTTTGATCATTTAGTAAAAAGGGCTGTTAAATGTTTGAAAATCTAATGAAAAGATTCTGGCTAGGTGTCTTTCAAGTCAGGCAATCATAACATTCCTTGAAAAATTTCTTAGTAAAAGGTTTCTTACTGTGTACAACTGAAGGTATATTATTGTTTGTCCTCAAGAACCCTCCTGACTAATAAAAACTGTTCTCTTTCATTCTTTGGAAGTGAAAAGGGGAGTGAGTTAGAAATATGATAAACTGAGGAAGTAACAAAAGCAAATTAATTTGGGAAGATTTTCAGAAACAAAACATCTGGTGTTTCAACTGTAAGAGCATGTGTTTATTGTGCTTTCACAATGCAATGAGAAATAAAAGAACAAGCTTAAGACAGTTTTGAGAAAACAGTACAAATAATCATCACAGGGTGAGCAAATTCCCTTCCTTAAAAGTTCAGTTTTATTGGGTTCTAAACATGTTCTTCCACCAAGCTTATCGTGGTAGAATTAGAAGGCCTGTCTCTGTAGGGAGGCTAGTACACAGTGGACAAGTCTACATGTGCCCCTGACTGTGCAGCTGTTACTAAAGCAAGTTGTTGCTAAAGCAAGTACTAAATGACTGTGCAGTAACCACCAGTACTGCACAGTCCTGGTGGTGCATGGGTCATTTACGACCTTACTGCACAGTAGCTTCTTGCTACTGTACAGTAGTGTTGGCATTATGGTTTATACCCACTGATGCTACGTCACCATAACAATGAGCTATGTAGTCATAGCTTATCACTACAGTGATGTAGCATCTGATGTAGATGTGCCAGTAAATCAGGGTGCATTTTTACTGGAAGCCAGCACTTATTCAGCATTTACATCTTATATAGGTAGCCTTAGTGTGCTTTGGTTTGTTTTGGGATTGCTGTTTATGAGCATGCAACTACATAGCAATGATAGAGGAGGCGAGGCCAAAAAAGCTTTAGCTTTGAGACTTCTGGGGTGCATCTACATGAGATGCTTAACTTTGTATTAGCATAGTTTACTGTGAAGGAAGCATGTACGTCTACCTCTGCACATGCGTACTTTGCTGTAAACCTCCCTAATACCAAGTAAATTTGTTACCTGGAAATGCAAGTAGCAAATATACTCGGCATTAGTAAGGGTGCCATAGTTCTCATGTAGACACCCGACTGGGAGCAAAATCTGCTCCCAGTCAGCCGTCCACTAGGGGGCAGGAGATAATTTCTTGCCTCTGGAAGCTACATGCTGCCAGGATGGGCTCCACTGCTAGCTGCCCCACTGGCAGACCTGGGACCTGCCCTCCCCTGCAGCTCTTTCCAAGCCCCATGACCCTGATCAGGGAGCTAGGGCCAGGAGCTCCCTGCTGCCAGGCCAGGGGGACATTTTCCCCACTCTAGCAGTAGGCAGCCCCCCCCAGGGCCAAGAGACAGCTGTTTCCTGGCCCAATGCTCCCTTTCAGCCCCTGGCTTAGCACCCAGGCGGAACCTGAAGTTCCCCTCAGTGGCAGCAGGGGCCTATTGCAAGGCTGCAGGGAACTGGAGGCAAATTTTCTCCCTAATCCCCTCATGTGTAAACACCTATCCAAATATCCTTACCCCACAGTAGCTTATTGCACAGTAAATCTAGGCTGGGGTCCACCCCAGGTATGACCCCTGTGTGTCGTGCACCCGTAGTCCCCTCTCTCTGGAATGGCTTAAGCCGGGTGTCTCATGGCCTCCCCACACGTGGCTGTTCGCCTTCTGGATTCGGGGCAAACGCCCTGTTCTTCCACGGTCCTCCCCATTGCTCCTCTCGAAGCTCTCCCCACGGGGTTGCTTCCTCCTCCTCCCCATCTTTCCCCTGGCTCCCACCTGATATCTTGTGGATCCTTGTGGGCTCATTCCTCCCTTCTTCGCAGTGGCCGTCTCTGCAGCCTGCAAAGACTGTTTTTAATTTGTTTGTATAGCTGCTAGCGTGCTCCCTGCCGCCACCGGCACACTCCTCCTCAGGAGCCTCCTCTGGCTCCTTATCCGAGGCTTCGTGCCTCCTAGGGATCTCCGGGCGTGTGTTTTCCGCCCACACGCTTCTCCAGCTCTCTCCTCCTCCCCTCTCACTGCCGACCGCCATCTTTATCTTCGCTGGCCGGCAATTATTGATGACATCACCGGCCAGTCTCAATTGAATAAAGACGCATCTGACAAGCTGCGCAGGTTCCTCTTCTTGCTCCCGCCTCACTACCACTCCTGCTGCAGATAAGTGTTTTTATTTATTTCATTTCTTTGCTTTGTTGTGCCCCCTTCTTGTTCTTTCCTGTGACACCATGCATCTATGATCATAAACATTAGCAGAGTTACTTTATTTGGGATAGGAAGAGCAGGAGAGAGGATTTAATAAGAAACACCTGTCTAGGTTTGAATGTATCTATATCTGTATCTAACACACTTAACAATAGGTGTTGAATGAAAGAGTCTTAAACGTTGCATCTACGTGTCGCTGTATGGCAACGTTGCTGCGGCACCGTGCTTTAGTACTTTCTTTTGGAAGTAGTAAAGCATGGCTCAGTAACTGCCTGTACTGAGCTGTGTGCACAGCGCACAGTTAGATTTCGCCACTACTTCATTGTAGCAGCATGCTAAAATGGGGGAACGTGCCTCTGTGGCAAAGTAGCTGCCAATCATGCGTAGACTTCTGATCGCTACGTCACCATAGTACACCATACAGTGATGTAGCACGTTGCTACAGCAATATAGGGTGATGTGGAAACACACCCAAATTGTCTATATGTAGTTGAATTTTATACTTATAGTTTATTGAGATATCACCTCAATGAGTGAATAGCCCTAATATTCAGAGTTACTTATCATATAGCAAATACAGCTACTAGGTTTTTATGACTGGTAACAACTTCTATGAAATTAAGTGGGATTTAGTTAACACAAATAGTAATCCTTAGTGGGTGCATCTACATGCTCATTAATGCTCTTTAGGTAACGTGCATTAAATCTAGTACCGCTATTGCGAGGTACTAGAAGAATGTTCGTTAGCCTATTGTAATGTGCATTAGCTAAAGAGCATGGTTTTTTTTGTGATGCTTTAATGTGCATTAAAATAAGCTTATGTGCATTAAAGTGCATATGTAGACACGGCCAGTATATAGCAAGTCCAGTTCTGATGAAGACTACTGAGGAACTGAAAACATGATACTTTTTAACAATGGTGTTTTTATTTGTGATGTGAAAATAGCTCTAAGAACATGAGGGGGCTTGGACAAGGAAGGACCTAGTAGTGATTTTTCAAGCTCTGAAACAGTGCAGTTTTAATTGTGGGAGTGTGACTAAATTCAAGTGCATGATAAATAATGTTCATAGGGACCTCAGGCCAAAACACTGCTGCTTAGAGACTTGTGATGACGTTGAATCTGAAAGCCCAAGGCCAGGAAAAGAACACTGCTGCATCAACATAGCCATTCAATATTTGCCTCCCTTCAGGATATAGACCAGCTAAACTGGGATCCAAGCATTCTTCTTTCAATTTCTCCAAGTCCAGTTTCTCACTAAAGGCACTTACAAAGCACTGAATATATGCAACTTGTGTGTTGCCAGCACACTAACACCCTTTTCACCTAAGCCCTGCTTCAGGGGTATTTCCAAAAGTCTGCCATATGTTGCCTTATCAACAGGGAGAGAAGACTTATAGGGACACCTAGATATGCACTCTGGCTCTACTTTTGGGCTCGGGACAGCCCAAAAGTACACATAAACTAGTTTAAGTGATCAGAAACAGGATTAAACCTGTAACAGAACATAAGTTCATTGGACATAAACCAGTTTCAAAATGGCTGAAACTGGTTTAAGATAAACCTGGTTAAATGTAGTGTCAGACATAAATGATTTGGGTCAAACCAGTTTATGGAACTTCTGTCCCAGACCCCTTCCTGGTTTAAGTTAAATCAGAGTCCTTCAGCATGTTTTTCATCCCTGGGCTGGGTGGACTGCACTGGAGAGCAGGATTGGCCCACTCCTCTTCTCTCTAGCTGAAGCTCCAGCTAGCTGAGAAGGAGGTGGGGGACTGCAATGTCTTCCAGGCTTCCCCCTGCCTCACCTCCCCCTTACCACTTGCTGCTTAAACAGGGTTCCCCCCTCCCACCCCTCTCCCACAGCAGGGACCCCAGCCGGCATCTGGCTGTGCCCCCTCTGACCACCCACATGCTAGTTAATGCTGAGAATTGTCTGTATGTGTGTCTCCAATTTCACTGGAACAAAGGCAGACAGAACAGTGTCTACTTAGGGCTAGAAGCCAGTGGCTTGCAAATGCAAATGCACACTGCAGATAAGAAGAGCTTGAAACTAATGAGAGAGATGTGTTTGTTTTCTTTTGTAGGGCTTGATATGCTGATAAATTCTGTGTTCTGACAAGCTCTTTGCTAGCTTGTTTGGTTCAAAGCCTGCAAAGCCTGCTAGCTTGTTTGCTTCAAAGCCTGGTTTAATCCAGTTTCTGATCACTTTGTTTGCTTCAAAGCCTGCAGTGTTCAACAGGGGACAAAGAGAGGTGTGAGAAATGACCTGGTTTGCAATACATGGGACCTGTGAGTGCCATCAGTTTGCTGCAGACAGTGTGAAGAATCAGGGAGAGAGAGATTGAAAAGCTCAGTATCATCAACCAATGCATGCAGTCCACACAAGCAGTTCTTCCCCCGCCTCCCATCTTGCCTCAAAGTGCTAGCTGGGGGCTGGCAACACTTCTGCCCCTTGAGCAGTGAGCGGGAGAAAAGCCTGGCAAAGGCTGCTTCCCCCTTCCCTTCCAGGCACACCCCAGCTGGGGATTGTGCAGGCCAGGGTAGGAGTTTAAACCCCTCCCTAATCATAGCGCCCTGCCGGGGCCTGCTCCCCTCCCCTCCTCAGCTCAACATTATGGAAGGGAAGGGAGGGCTCACTCTAGACCCCTGTGAGCCTGAGCCACTGCAGACATGGCCTGCATTTCCTGATTCAAAAGTTAATGTTTGTCCACTTTTAAATCAGTTCAATCTCTGCACATTAGTCTAATCTGCAAAGATTGAATTAATTCAGGCTCGGGCTTTTTGAATGTCTGTTCCTAGCCCAGGTTTTTATACCTGATGCTAGTGGTAAAACACCATCAGCTAAGAGAAATATGTGTGAATTGATCATTTAACCATTTTCTATTAGATCTGAAAAAATAAGAACCATTTTGAAAATAATACTTAAACTAAATTGCAATTAATGAAATGGAATTACATTTTGGGGCTGAAATAGTATATAATGGACTTCTGTTTGGTTCCTATTTATATCATGTTATCAGCAATTAATATTAATCCATCAGGAAAGTAATTTATTAAATAAATAAATGGTCCCTACTATTTACTATCTATTTTTTATACTTTACTATCCTGTATTATAATGGATATCTATATATTTCAAAATATTCTTGAAGATTACTATATAGAATCATAGAAAGAAGGACTGGAAGGGACCTATAAGATCATCAAATCTGGTCCCCTGCCATAGGCAGGAGGTAATTGGGCTCAAACGAGCTCAACAAGGTATTTGTCCAGCCTCCTCTTAAAGACTGCCAGAGATGGTGACTGCACTACCTCTGCTGGAAGTGTGTTCCAGATTCTAGTTACCCGTACAGAAAAGAAGTTTTTCCTTATGTCCAGCTGAAACTTTTCCTCAACTAGCTTGTGTCAATTGGTCTGCATCTTCCTGGGGGCTTTTCTGAAAAGTTCTTCACCTGGGTCCTGGTGTTCTCCCTTGACATAATTGTAAGCAGCTATCAAGTCTCCTCTCTTCTTTGTTTTGTTCAGGCTGAACAGTCCCAGATCCCAAAGTCTCTCCTCATATGGCCTGTCCCCTAGGCCCTTGGCCATGTGGGTGGCCCTTCTCTGCACCCTTTCGAGCTATTTCAAGAGTGGAGCCATGAGCTATATTAAAGGGGTTGGCTAAAATCATTCCAGGTGATCGATTAGAAATAGGGTGCATCTACGTGTGATGCTGTGTCACTGTAGCAACGTGCTACAGTGACATAACATCCGCGGGTAAAAACCAAGATGCTGCAGCTATGTTGCCATAGCAATGGACTTCCCCAGTACAGCATATCGCTATGGCAATGGAGGAGCTAAAATAGCCATGTGCTGCATGCACCGTGTACTTCTGAAAGAAAGTACTAAATGACGGCGCAGTAACAACAGCGCTGTAAGGACATGTGTAGATGTGCCCAGTGTGTTGTACTGCAAGTAATTATTCCATTGACATTCTGCAATAACAAGTGTTATAAAATTATGGGAATTAAATAATCTCTTGACATAGAGTGTGTTTGTATGTGTGTGTGAGAGAGATACTCTGCCTCTGAATCAACTTAAACCTTGGTGAAAATCTTAAGTGGCAGCCTTCTCCATCCGATAGGCAAGCACTCCATTCTGGCTCACCACTGTCCCCCAAAGGATTCTCTGTATCCCTCTTAGAGCCTTATGGCTCTGTGTTTTTTTTCCTTGTTACCTTCCATAGTGACCACAGGCATCAGGAACCATATTCCAGTGTAATGGAGTGTCCCACTACATTCTCTCTCCCACTGTCAGCGCTTGACAGGAGGGCTCATCACAGCCAGCTATGAAACATGATTCTTTTTCTCCAAGGGATGTGTGTGCTTCCTTCACATTACTTTTGGTCCCAGGTAGTGAGAGAGTGGAGCCATGAGTTTGGGATTTCAGTTTCACTTTTCACAAGGGACACTGTATTGCACAGTTGTTAGATGACCCTGTTATATGGCAGTGAGTTCAGGGGTAATTCTTGTACATTTGTTCAATAGTAGTGTTGATACATCAAATGTAAAAGCAAGGACTATGGCAATTCTTATGTCCATCCTTCAAGAAGAATGTGGAAATACTAATGAGAATTCCAGGGAGGGTTGGAGAACAAGCATTATGAGTCTTAAGGAATTCACCTTAATCAGTTTTTCAAAGAAGGTTGAGATGTGACCTGATCCCTGCCTGTAGGTACTTACACATGGAAAAGATATTGGAGAGTGGGTGGCTTTTCAGTCTTGCTGACAGAGGCATAACAAAATCCAATGGAAGTAAAGTTAGACAAATTTAACCTTGAAATAGGATGCAGTTTGCTAGCTGTGAAGATGATTAAACAAAAGAACAACTTTCCAGGAGTGGTGGAGAACTCCCTGTGGGTTAGAGCCTTTAAAATGGTATGATTTAAAAGATATGTCTTAATACAGCTTCTGGGAAAAATGCTACACATGTGGAGAGTCAGACCAGATGATCATGGTGGTCCCTTCAGGCATGTGAATGTGTTAATGCTCCTGGTTATTCCTTTCCTTCATGGGCCTGGGAGAGTACAGAATTGCTTGCATTATCCTCAACATAACACTTGCAGCTCTGCTTTAAGACAACAACCACCTTCAAATCTCATATTTTAAGGGGTTTGTTGGTTGGCTGCCAAGGTTGGAAAGGAATTCTTTACTTCAGAACATGTTTTGCCAGATATATTCCATTTTGTCTTTTGCTTCTTGTTTTTCAGTTTACTGTGCTAACTAAGATACTGGCTGCATCTGCAAATAGTCTTTGGATGGATTGATAAGACTACTACTTTGGGGTGGTTATAGAAATCTTCTTTCTAAGGTGCCTGGATGACTTGCTTTACTCACATGCTCAGACTAAAACTGATCACCAGGTCTGGTGTTAGGAAAGGAATTTTTCCCCAGATTAGATTGGCAAGTAACTTGGTATGCTTGGGCTTCCTCTGAAGATCATCTGGAAACATCTGGGTGTATCTCACCTCATTAGTTCCCAGAGATTGCATGAAATTCAACCATGGATACCACCTCAATCTCTCTTATTCTCTACCTGTGGCTCACAGTTTAGTTTTCTGAGGACTGAAATGCTTTATCAGCCTAAGTATACTCTTTGGGCTTAGAAAGGAGGATATCTAGGTGAAATGTAATGCTCCGTGATATACAGGATGTAAGATAAGATAACTGAATCATTCCTTGTGGCTTTAAGCATTGTGAAGCCATGAAGTTATAAATACCAAACTGTTTTGATATGTCTAAGTTGATGTAGTAAAATAAGTGTGTATCTGTAAAGATCAGGTAAAGTAGCATTTACACAGACTATGAATAACTCTAGTCAGCAGTGATTACTTTCTTTTCTATTTTCTTAATGATGCGTTGGCAGTGTGGGATGGTCCCAGAACTTTTTATTTATCTATTTAGTTTACTTCTAGATGTTTACCAAAACTGAATAGTGTGGGAGAAAATATCAATATGTATTGAAAATGAAGGTCTTACAATTCTGTTTTCAGGCAGAGTTCATGCACACAAAGAATACAAATATTTTTTTTGTAAACAAGCCAGTGGGGCTGCATGGATTTAAATGAAGCCAGAATCTGCCCTTGTGATTCTCCAGGTTGTTAGGAAACAAATCCTGCAGTCATAAGAACATAATGTCCTGTTGGCACTCTCCTCTCAAATATCTTCCTACCATTTTCAATGGACTGTAGTATTTAGAGTGGGCGACTGGGAGAAACAGCAACAATAAATATTTAGAATATGGTGGGCGCATCTACACAAGATGCTTAATACACAGTAGACTAATTCTACTGTGCATTAGTGCATCATGGCAAAATTGTGCTAATGCACTAATGCACAATAGAATTTGTCTGCTGCTCATTAAGCATCAGAAAAAGACCATGCGCCATTGCTACTGCACATTAGTCCCGGCTACTGTGCATTTATATAGTACCTCATATTACAGGTACTAAACTTAATGCGCAGTAGCAACCGCGCATTAATGTACATGTAAATGTGCCCTGTGTTGACTTATCACTTCTGAGATGTGTCAACTCATCATTTAATCGAGAGTCTTGCAGTGTATTGTATTTTTCTTACACTCACAGCTCCTAGAATCAAGTGATTGCATGTGAATCTTAATTTTATTTAAAACAAAGGACATTTCTCCTGGTTGTGAACAAAAGTTTTAAAATGTACTTTGAGTATTGTCTGAAAGCCAGTAAAAAGAAGGAATTTTATACAAAGGAATCCTATGAAGGTTTTTTTATGCTAGTAATACTACTACCATTGTATCAATTTCTAATGATTGTCTACTGATAATTGAAATAATGCTTCCAGTACCTTTGGGAGCATGTTCTGAAGGTAGCTAGAATGAAATTGACTTCTGTTGCGTTATATTTTATTTTTAAAAGACTCAAGAGCCATCAAAGTACCCTTTGTAATTCTTATTAAATCAAGCGACATTCTTCAAGCTGTGCTCAAACAAAAATGCAATCTTCTAACAGTCTTAAAATTTCCATGTGTACTTTATAAGATCTGTATTAAACAGGCTGTCATGATTCCTTGCAAATATAATCATAATTTATACAGACGAGCTTGCTACCCTTTGATCACTAGAGTATGTCTTCTGTTACGTACAAACAGATCCTGCAGACATGAGTAAAACCAGCAATAAGCCATGTTTCAGAAATTGTCTGTGGTTCTGGCATTACTAAAAAGCTGGACCAATTTAGAGTCAAAGGCTGGAGTCCTGCTCACCACAGCCCTGTTGAATAAACAGTTCATCCAAAAAAGAATGGTTCAGAACCAAAATACTTGACTTTAGGGAAAAATAGAATTTGAAGATACAGCACATGGATTCAAAATTATTTTCTTTTCTCTTCTCCCTCACTTTCCTCAGAAACATCCCCCACACTGTGTTCGTTCCCACCCACGTACAGTTTTTATTTGATTAAACTATAGCTATTGAAACTGCCAAGAACAAAAGGTCATTTCTTTCTATTTGTTTGGTGTCTCACAAAAGCAGAAGTTAGCTTTTTTTCGATGTGTGTAGTTTTAAACCAAGCCACATTGTTTACTACAGTTGATATTGTATGCTTCATGTATTCTTGGTTAGATGCCTATGTGAAGGCTGATATGGCAACATTCCAGCATTTTGAATGGAGTGTAGTCCTGGTGGTGGCAGCAATGCTGCAATATAATCTTTGTTCATTTTAATAAAATTATAACATGAAAACAAGAACAAATTAAGGTACAATCTCACATTAAAACAGAATGCTCATGTAATTATCTTCTTTGAGTTTTATTCTATTTTACTGTTTAAAAGCAAAAATTTTATTAAATTATTTCGAGGTTGGTCGATGGTGTCCAGGCTTACAGAAGCAGATAAGATTCAGTTAGAAAGAGAACATCTGACATGTTGCATGTTCTGTTTTGTTCTACTGGAAAAATAATGCTTGTTTATGATAACTATAATGTTTTCTGTGGTTTGCTGTACAGCATCGTAGGAAAGTAGGGTTGGAAGGCACCTCACGAGGTCATCTAGTTCAGCCCCCTGCTTAGTCACAGTCAGTGACTAAACCATCCTAGCCAAGTGCCTGTCTAACCTGCTCTTGAAAATTTCCAGAGATAGAAATTCCACAACTTCTTTATTTGGCCTTTTCCAATGCTTGACCACCCTCAGAGTCAAGGTGGTCTTCCTAATCTCCAACCTAAACTTCCTCTGCTATAGTTGGAGATCATTGCTTCTAGTCCTGTCCCCTATAGGATGTTTTAATATTTACTGTTTTCAAAGCTTCATCACGTGTTTTGAATACCTGGGGGTATGGGGCAGGAAGAATAATATGAGGTTAAAATAAAGAATCTTTCATTATGCATACAAAGTGTTTGATGGTCTGAGCTTACCCGTAGAAGTTGTAGGTGTCCAGCCATATAACATTATCCAGCAAGTTGGCACATATAGTTTTAAGACAAGGAAGAAATTATAGTCTGAATATCAATACATTTTTTTATTGTGAGAGCTTTTTAAGTTGTGCATTAGTCTTTCAGAATATGCAGTCCTGTTTTGGGGCGAGACTAGAATCACTGCACGGTTCCTTGTCTTGAAGTGGGACCTGCAGCTATTTCACGTAAGGAGACCAAATGGCCATCAGGTAGTTATAACTACATATATCTATGGAGAAGGGCTTGAGTTGAGCTGACAATAAAAAATGGAAGGATCTCATATCCTATCATCACATCCTGAACCATCCAGAAACCCTTTTTAATAATGGAGACTACTAACATTACATGATGCTTGATCCTGAAAGGCAGGTGGAGTATTGTAGAGTAGCACAACTTGAAAATTGGGAAGTTGGATTGAATGCATGGGGAAATGCAATGCTGCATTGATAAGAGCATTCCAGCATGGCCACCAGTTTGCTTCTGGCTAGTAGCCTGCTTCAGTCCTATGGTGAAGCACCATGATAAGTCATTTTGAAGCCTCTGTTCCACAGAAATGTCTAGACTTCACCTATGCCCAGTTTATATTGCACTTCTGTGAGTAAGGGAGTCTGCATGCAATGTGTTTTTTGAGTTTTGTGTTCTGTGCAGAGGATTTCATCTTGGCCTTACTATGTTTTCACTCATCCATAGCCTCTCTTTGCACATGTGTTTAGGCATACAAATTTGTGAACCTGCTGTGCTCCACAAAATGACTTGCAGGAACATATTTTTAAGCCACATCAAAGTAGGAAATTCTCTGTACCCAACAGTAGCATCCTCAAGTACTCTGCAGTGCTTTAGACAGTCTGTCTCATAAACTCAAAGGTATGTAGCTGCGTCTCCATAGTGTTGTTAGCAGGCTAGTTAGCACTGCAGTATTATTAATGTGAATCACTACGGGTTTGTGGAAAATAAAATTGTCTAACTTTATGCCTTTTCATGCACTAAAAGTTGGATATTAAATGAAGTAGTACTAATGTAATACACAGCCTTCTGGAAGGCATTTGACTTGGTGCTGCAAAATATCGTGACTAAGGAACTAGAATGATATAGAATCACCATGTCATATTAAATAGATTAAAACTGGGCAAATGGATCAGTCTCAAAATAAAACTGTGACCAGGAAATCATTGTTGAGCTATATTTCTAGTGAGGACCTGCTGGGATTATTTCCTGGCTATTTAACATTTAGCTAGAGGAAGTTGAGAAAATATATATTTCCTATGTATTTGATGACTGCTGCTGGACTGTTTTGTCCAGTGCTGCTGTCAATGCTTCAAGAAAGATGTTGAAAAACTGGAATGGGTTAAAAAAAGTCACAGGAATGACTAAAGGACTGGTAAACATGCTTTAGAGTGAGAGACTTATGAGTTCAATCTTATAAAAGAGAAGGGTGACTTGATTACAGCCTGTAAGTATGCACATAAGGCACAGAAATCTGATCATTTCAGTCTAGCAAACAAATGCTTAACTGGATCTAACGACTGGAAGTTGAAGCTAGGTGGACTGAATGGAAGGTACACATATTTAGGATTGGAACAACTTAACAAAGATTGTGTTGGATTGCCCATCATTGGCAGTTTTTAAATCACAGCTCAGTGCTTTTCTAAAAGATACGCTCCAATTTAACTACTGTTTTTGGATCTGAAACAAGAATTAATTCAGGCAGTCCTGGGGTCTGTGGAATGCAGGTCAGACTATAGAAATCCCTTTGAGCCTTCAAATCTATGAATCTATAATATTCCATATTACCAGAAAATAGTTTAATCTTAAAGCAGGGTAAAAAACAATTTGCTTCACAACTCTGCTTTGTGGATTGACACTGAAAAACTTCACTTTTTTTTTTTATTACATTTTGTTCATGCGAGCTAATGTTACGGCTTTATGTTACACTGCTTGAACACAATCATTTTGCTTTAGAAATGAATTTAGTTTTAGATGGTGCCGGTGACTGAAGTTCATGCCCTGCCCATAGAACAACATGATAGCATACAAATATGTTCACTTGGCTTGTTTGTGAGTTCCAGCACTGAGCAGGCAAGATGACCTCTACAAGTGACAGCGCAGCTCACTTTTTCCAGGTCCATTCAGCTCCAAGCTTTCTCCTAAGTTCTTAAAAAGTGAAATAAGAACTATCACCATGATGATTTTTAGTGATCCCATAGTCAATCCAGGGTCTTACATTAAAATTACTTTCTCTGATTTTAATCTAAGCAAAATTTGTCTGATACAAATGACTTCTGTTTGCTACCAACAAACAAGCAGATATGAATCAGTGCCCTGGAGTTGAAGGTTCCATAACTAATAGAGTGTCTGCTCAGCTATTCAATTCCTCAAGGTTACATAGGAACAATTACTGGCTGTTTAATGCCTTGGACAGTTATTCTGGTATGGACCTGGTCATGCAAAGTGGTTGTCTTCGTGTTCCAGAGAATTCAGGCAGTAACTTACTACCTTTTAAAAAGTGATGTACAATAAACAACGCATGGAGAGTACTACTTAAGCCCAAACGTTGAATATCTTCTTGTCCTTTGTCTGTTCCATGTTACATGAATGTGGCACAGAATGGATTCCTTAAATTTAGTGAAAGAACAGACTTTATTATATCTGCTGCTGATTTTCACCAAAAGATAGGGTGTAGATTGGGTTTCTCTAGTACAGATTATGCCACACTGCTGCTAGTTAATATGAGTAAATTGTGTGTGACGTGTCAAGATATCTTGTGATATAGAAATCAATAAGTTAACTCCCCAGTTACATCAGATACAAGTAAGTGCTTCAGCCAGTATTATGTAATGTAAATGTAACTAATTAAGCACAGTCAGCATTTGTTAATTGTTGCTTTTATGTACATAGTAAAACAAACGTGTTTTAAGTAATTCTGGACCATAAATTTTTAATATAATTAAAGCTGGATATTCTATTAGCAAATATTCTTCTAATTAGGTCCATATCTGAATAAAGTAATTAAAAACAATTGCTTTTATTCCTGGATGAATGAAGTTATGCTTGCTTGCTGTGAACTGGTTAATCAAGTTTATTAATGATTATATCCTAGTGAAGGGCTATTTAAGTTACTTTTTCAAAAATATGTCAAAATAGTTTAGACAGAGCCACACACTTGTCATTATGGTTTTGCCTTGGAGACAGATGATACCTACTCCATGATATTCATTTTGAGAGGTACATTTTCAGCCTCCTATTAAATATGTACATGCTATTTGTTGTCAATAGCAATGGTATTTTTAATTCCAGACCTGCTTTGTTGAAAATTTGCCACACCTGCAGTTCTGAAAATTTATTATCACATGCCCAGATTTTACATATTTTCAGTCTTTACACTTTGAAGTCCAGGAAAAAAAATCATCCTTCTTCCAGACCGTTAGCATACCTGGGCTGAATTTCAAGCATAACTAAGGTGATTTATGGTTCTGTATGGAAATCATTTGAAAAGTGGTTGCTTCACATTACTTAATTTTGAAAGGCAAAAATGTAGCAGTTCTGGTATGCATGAAGACACGTGTGCTAAAACTAGTAAGATTCATCTAACTCTAACATCTAATTTAACAGTTAATACTCTCAACCAGATAGTCTCCACCCAGTCATCTTCATAGGACATCACGATTAAATTGCCAGTTTTATCTCTAGCTACCTTGGTATCCTTGGGTGTGTCCACACATGCTGGCATGTGTGCTTGCAGCAACTTGAGTAGGAGCGGCACAAATTTGAGCTGGGGATTTTTGCCCCAGCGCACGTGCCCAGACATGTAGTTTGGTGTTGGGCAAATTGTACCACTTGGGGCAAAATAACCTTGCCCAGCTCCTCCTGGATCTGCAGCCAGGGGGGAGCTAGAGCCTGGGGCCAGCACCTGTCCTGTCCCCAGCAGTATAAAAACCTGCCCTGTGCTGGCCCCAGCAATATAAAAGCTGCCCTGGCAAGCAGCTCAGGGCTGCTTGATCTCAGGAGCTTCTGGGACCCAGCTACTTGGTATCTGGGGACACTACCCCTTGTGCCAGCTGCACTGCTGAAGCAGCCCTAACCAAGATTTCCCTGAACCCTCTACCCACTGCAGCAGTCTGGCAGTGGGAACTGCTGCTTGGCTATGACCTGCTGCCACCTGTGACAGCATGTGGCCCCAAGGCTGCGCACCTGCCAGACCCAGATGGGGACTGCACAGCCATAGCAGAGGCATCTGCACCTCTGGACCAGCTGCCAGTGGGCTGTAGCTGCACAGTTGGCCTTTGTGTGGCACTACTGCCATATGTGCCGCCACCCTGCTATCTGGGCACCTATTGCCTGGAAGATGTTCTCGGTGTGGTGGCCTGCTTTGAACTGTCAAAGCATGTCCTCCTGGCCCC
>NW_005842142.1:129811-157850 GCF_000455745.1 Alligator sinensis
TATATATAGACAGAGAGAGAGAGATCAGTTGGGCAAAGTTTTATTGTTCCCATCGTGCTTTTTGCTGCCCAGTGTTTTTTTTGTTCCCAGTGTGCCTCTTGCTGTGTCTCAAACTGCTTTGAGATGCGGCAAGCAGCGCATGCAGGCTTGTCTGGATGCACTTCTTGACGTTATCCTAAATTTTGCAGGGCTGCAGGTCTTACTTCCATTACAAAACTATACACCCCCTTGGAACATTCACAATGCAGAGGGATATTAGGCAACATGAGTTTACAGTTAAGTACTAAGCTGATTTTGGCTGAGAATAACAATTTTGGATGTAGCTTGGTCCTTTGTATTGCCTGTACAGAGAAAGAGTGAACGTATAATTGTGTACTGTGCATTTAACTTGGGGCTCAGCAAAGATCATTCAGTACAGGAAGTGTTATTTGTTGAGAACAGATCCTTGTGGAATAAAGACCTGTCTATCCTAATACTATTTATGGTGCTACATTTCATGTCTAAACAAGCTGTGAGATGACTTGTAAGATGTAACATTGAAATCATCACATGTGAATGTGAAAGTTATCAATGTAAATCTGCAGACAAAAAACAATGCTTGTAAATTGTTCTAAGTACATCCAGCTTCTTTTCAGGCAATTGAGTTTTGAAGACTTAAAAAAACTGTCCTAGGATGGGAGAAAGATCCTGTAGGGCAGGGGAGCTCAACCTCTGGCCCACAGACCAAATGTGGCTGCGGAGCCATAGGTATCGGGTCTGTGGGTCTCCCCACACATTGGGAAATTTGACTGCAGGGGAGCAGTGGTAATAAATACAGGCAACCTCCCCCACTGTCAAATTCCCAAACCCCGAGCCCCACACAGCAGGTTGGGGACAGGTCACTCCCCCTACCTCCCAGGATGCATGGGGTTGGGCCACATTCCCTGTCCTCACAGGGGACAGGTTGGGGCTGGCTCAAGCCTCCTTCCTTCCATGGGGCTGAGTTGGAGACTCATGCCCCCTTTCTGCCTGCGGACCTAGACCATGCCCCCTCCTGCTGTGTGGCTGGATTGGGGCTTGGCCACACCCCTTTCCTTTGTGGGGCTGGGCCATACCCCTTCTCTATCCACCGCCCCCCGCAGGGTCAGGTTGGAGCTAGGATGCCCCCTGCTTCCCTCTGTGCTGCCAGATGGGTCCCTGTCATGACTGCCCCATGTCAGATTGAGATCATCAGCCAGATGCAGCCCATGGATGGCCTAGGCATTGCCCATCTGGTCCTCCAGCCAAAAAGATTGAGCACCACTGCTGTAGAGTGCCACTGCTATGGGATTCGGGGAAGAAAGGGCTCAGAAATATCTTGAAAAATGTGAGTGTTAATTTTTATGGTACTGATCACAAAATATATGTTTGTTCAAGAGGAAATCAGAACAAGACATTTATGTCCCAAGCTGAAGTCTGATTTTGTACCTAGTATAGTGGAAAGATTGTTCAAGAACAATTCAGCCTTATATGGAGATTCCCAGGTAATGCTGCTGCAAAGTCAATGAGACCTTGGCTTATTTGTTGTGCGAGTTCAGCTATGCATATTAAATTTGTCAAGGGGTGGGAGCTATAAGAGCTTGTTGGGCTTCCTTTTTTCTGATTCAGTATTCTGATCAGAACTTTCTAATCCCCAGAAAACAAGGGACTTCCTTTTCATGGAAAATTCTAATAGTGTGATCAAAAGGCAAATTTTAGCCTAGGATGCATCTAGCAAGGCACCACCATTAAAGTTAGAGTAGTAGCAATATTTCTGTATCTGTAAGAAGAATTTCTTAAATTCTAAAGGGCAATTGTTGGCACAAGAACACATCGATTTTAATTGGCCATAACTAAATTCAGGCTACAAATTAGAAGATGTCTAACCGTTAGAAGACTGAGGTTCTGCAACAACCTTCCAGAAAAGCAATACAGGTAAAAAACCTCAATAGTTTTAAGATGTAGTTGATCAGTTTAGGCAAGGATTATGTAGGTTGTCTGTGGTAAAAGATGACTGGACTTGATGATCCAGGAGTCCCTTTCAGTCATACATTGCTATATTAATTCTGGGTTTCAGAGTAGTAGTTTTCTCTCCCCAACCCCCAATCATGCTATGGTCTATTTTCAGGGGATTCAGACCCCAAACTTTCAACATTGGTTCTTTGGCATCAGATCAGGAGTCTAAAACAACATAGGGGGGCAGGGAAGGCAGCAACAGGGGCTTTCCCCCTGCAGCTTAGCTTTCCTTCCTACAGCCCAGTTGTGCAATCACCCAGCCTCAATCGCCCAGCTAGGCTGCAAGAGAAGAAAGTCGGGCTGTGGGGAGAAAAGCCCCTGTTGTGGGGGGTCACCCACACTGTGCAGACCCCAGGTGGGGAGCCATGGCTAGGGCAGGGGGGCTCTGTGTGTCCTCCCCCCATCCCATTTGGCTGAGAGGGTGGGTCCAGCATGGGAGCAGTGCTGGGGTGATTACTCAGCTGGGCTGCAGAAAGGAAAGCCAGGCGGTGGGGTCCCCCCTGCACTGTGCCGATCTCAGCTGGGGTGGGGTATGGCTAGGGAAGGGGGGCTCTGTTCCTCCACCCTTGTCCCCTTTGCCTGAGAAGCCGGGACCAGCACAGGGGCAGGGATGGGACAATCTCCCAGTCAAGCTACAGGGGGAAAAGCCCCCACCACAGGGGAGCCCTGCGGTGGGGGGAAACCAGCTAGGAGGGCCATGGCTGGGGTGGAGAGGCTACCATGACTACCAGCTCTGGAAACCCAGGTCTCTGGGCAGGGGAGGGTTTGCAGTCACAGTAGGGGCTGGGGGCATGTGCCTCACAGCCAATCAGGGATGACCCTGCTCAGCTGCCAGACTGGGAGGGGTGCAATAACGCTCCCCGCTCCAGGGTGAATGTATGTTATGTTTGCTTATGATCCAATATTTTCAGTTTAAAGAAACCCGCAAAGGTTGGATTGATTCTGCCTTGGGTTTTTCTGACTGTCAGTACGTAGCCTTAGTGCTTGGGATGCTTACAAGAGTTCTGTTTTATTGTGTTCCAATTCCATCTGACTGTTCATAACACCTACAAGATCTTCCAGAAGTTGGTCATTAAGGGCATGGTCTCCAGTGTCACAGAGCTCAACTGTAATTGAATTGGATGCCCACCCATCATTTTTCGGCCTCTAATGCAAAAATCAGTGTGTGTGGAATGTACTTTCAGGTTAATAAAATATTACAGTAGAAAAACTGTACATCTCGCAGTATGGTTTTTTTGAATTGCTGGATTGCTAGAGAATCATTTTTATTCAGAACAGTTAGCATGTTATATTGCAGATCTTAAATAGCATGCTAATATTTAGGGTGCTTTTCTCTTTCATATTGGTATTGTGTTTGGTGTTTTGAATTGCTGGAAACTTATGCAGTTTCTAAGAAGTGTTCTTGAAATTATTTAGTAGTTTAATATTGTTAATGGTAATTACAGGATTTGAAGTTTCTCTATTTTAGATGAGGAAAATTTACTCAAATCCAAGATGAGGGTTTTTTTCCCCAGTCACCATCAGGGGGCAGGGGAACAGGACTCATCTTGGATTCAAGTACCTGCCCCAGGCAGGTAGTAGCTCAGCTCTGGCTTAGGACCCAGGCTTGGAGCTGAAGCCAGAAATGAGCTGCTGTCTGCCCCAGGCCAGGATAGCTCGCGGGGGGGCAGGGGAGGGGGAAGGCAGGCTTACAGCTGGCTGGACTGCAGTGCGTGAGGAAGGGAGGAACCTGCAGCCTGCCTCATGCCCCTTCCTCCTATTCCTAGACCTGCCCCTCTATTCTCTACTTTTCCCTGCAGCTTGTTCCCCCCCACCTCCTGCTCCCCTGCCTCTCCTTACCTTTTGCTCCAGTCCCTCCAGCCCTGACTCGGGTTGGCTGGGACCTGCAACCACTTCTCCCTGGCCAGGCTGGGCTGGGGGTGCCACTGCTGCTGAGTGCCCCAGAGGACCAGAGCTGCAGAAGAAGGTAAGGGAGGAGGCAGAGAGTTGTCGGGGGAAGGCACAGACAGGCAGAAGGGATCAGGCACAGGCATGGGGAAGCAGTGGGTGGCAGGGCAGGCTGCAGCAGAGGTAGAGGGTGAGGAGGTAAGGGGACCTACACAGGCAAAGAGGGCAAAGGGTGAAGGAGGCAGGTTGCAGGGAGGGCGGGTGCTAGGGAGACAGGGAGCTGAGGGGTCAGTAACAGGCATGGGAGATGAGGGGACAGGCTGTAAGGGGAAGCAGGGGTGCAAAGGAAGGGCATGGAGGGACAGGCACCAGTGTGGAGGGAGAAAAGGGTGAGGGGGAAGGCCACAGGTGGGGATCAAGGGGTGGGGAGGCAGGGAATGGGAGTCATACAGAGGCATGAGGGCAAGGGGTGGGAGGCAGGAGGCAGGCACAGGCACGGAGAGGCATGTGACAAGGGACACGTGGTGGGACATGCAGGCAACAGGGGTGGCAGGCACAGGGGGCCTTCTTCCCTTGTTTCTGCTTTCTCCACCACAGCAGTGGATGGGACAAATTTAAAACAATCTTCCACTAATTAGATTCTACATGGAGAATTTTAACAAATTTATAATTTTTCATTTATAAAATCTAATTGTTGGAGAGGTGGTCATCTTAAATTCAAAGTCATCTTGGATTCAGGAAAATACAGTATGTTCTTTGAGTTTCTTTACTAAATTTAAGAAAAATTACAAAAATTCTTCGCACAAACGTCTAAATAAAAAGGTTGACCATTTCATCCAGATACTCCCACAAGAAGGAACCTCCAGAAGCAGTTCCCTTACAACCTTTCTTCATTGTGGGGGTGTCAAGTACTTACATATCCTGAAGTAAGGTTGGAATTCCCAGGCTTACCCAAGTGACTTTTATTTTCTTTTAAATCATAGCTACTATATTACCTATCCTTTCAGATATAGCTCCAATGTAATAGCTGATTTTAATGGGAACCTGCATATATTTTTAGAACCTTTGGTACGCTTTATTTTTAAGCCTGTTCAGAACTCTTGGATGGATATGCCTTCTGCTCTTGGTAATGTGATGTTCCTTAATTTTTCAGTTTGTTCCAGCACGTCTTCTTTTTACTCATTTATCTGTGTTCATGCCTCAGCTTCACCACCTTAATAGACAAGATTCCAGTTTGGTATTCTCTGTTGGATCATGTGGTGAAAACTGATCCTCCTCCGTCACTTGCTGTATTATCTTGCAGCCTAGTGGGTCTACTGCTTCTCCTGCAGGCTTCCTGCTTCCAATCTAATTAGAAGAAAAATTTTGATTTATTGTTATATCTTTGGTTATTTGCACTTCAAAAGTCTGTGCTAGCCAACGTTCCATCTTCCATATAGCTTACTGTAGTTTATGCTCATTTCTGTTGGCTTTGCTAAAAGGGCTGTCTTTATATGTTTTAAATTCATTCTACTTACTCTGTGAACAGCTTGAAAGTATTCACCAGAAAACAAAACCTCGGAGTGTTTACATAATGAATTACTTTTAAACTGCATGTTAAAAAAGACAGAGAAGCATTTATCAGGAATGTTGTGGGCTCAGTGGTTATGTGTTTAAAAAAAATATTCTGTGGAAAGGCTTTGTCCCATGACAGAGATTTAAAAAGCGAAGGATTCGGATTCCAGCAGAGATTCAGGCCTGTAATCATGTTTGAAATGTTCTCTTTCATAATGCTACTTGGCTGCAGGATATGTGTAGTTGGGGGCTGTGGAAAACAAGCAGGCTAGGATCTTGCCTGCAGAAAAGACCATCACCTGTTGGGGCCCACACTGAGAAGTGCTCAGGGACTATTTCAGCAGCAGCACTAAGCTGCAGCAGCAGCCTCTGGAAGTACTGCCCACCATTCCACTGAGGACCATTACCGATCCATAGCGAATACTTGGACTTCTGGAATGCAGTTCATTTTTTAAAGGAACTTTGTGCTGTAGAGGAGGGTGGTTTCCTTTTTTTCCTGGAGGCTGTTTCTGGTAGTTTTTCAAGCTGCAGTTTTAAAGTTTGAGAGGAAAGCTTGTGCAGTAGGCAGGGACAATGGAGGAAAATGAAAGCCAGAAATTTGAGCTGTGCCTGGCTTATTCAACAGACAGCAGACAGATGAAGGGTAAGTAACAGAATCAGTCAAAGCGGGAGTTACATTTAAACATGTCCCTCTTTGCTGCTTTCTATAACTAGATACTGACTGCATGGAATAGAAGTATATTTCTTGTGCATGTGAGTTTAGAAGAGTTGTCGAATTCTTTGTCTTTAGAAGTTTAATGTATTTTAGAGAGGTTAAATAGCAAAAGAGGAAAGCATGGTATATTGGTGTCACATTTTATAACACTAAGCAATGTGATATGGAGGGTGCTGCTTCCCTAGGGAAAGATAAATAAATGCAGTTACCCTTTAAATGCTCTATATTCCAGCTGCAGGCAAAAAGTAACCCCTCATTTTGTAAAAGCAAGCCAGATTACATTTTTTTTCAGTTTATATTTTTTAAATCAGAGATTCACGGTAGATTGCCACAAGAATAGTTTACTTTGTGTGAAACCAGTTGAGTTTATTTTGGAATGAAGCCAAGAAATTATGAGCATGCTTTTTCATGTAAGGTCAGCTGTGGTGCATTTGTACAATTACCGCTGTACTCTAGGTTTGCCCAAAACTTAATGAAAACTGTTTCCTGATGAATTTTTATGTGGGCTATTCCATTCAGAATAAAAAGCATGATAAATACCTAATTTAATCTGAATCTGCATATTCTAGTTTTTTTTAGAACGCCAATCATGGTAACTTTTGTGAACATCCTCTGTGCATGTTGTATGGTGTTTCTCACTGATACTTCAATTAAATTTTTGTGCTCCCATGTATGTAATAAATATTATAATATATTTGTGTATAAATTCTAACTGAAAAATATTTTGATATAACAATAATATAATATCAGTGATTTTCAAATAAATTGCATATTCTGAAAAAACATAGAAACTCCAGTGTGATAATTCATATTGTTTGACATTCTTTTGGATCATCTTGATAGCAAAAAGAAAAAAATAGCAGTGAGCAGCACATCCCATGTATGTGTATGTGTGTGTTTATGTTTAGCAACAAGGAATTCACTCAAAAAAATTTAATGAGAAAAGGAAAAATCACCAACAACCTGTTTCTTCGATATTAATCATGAACAATTTGCTGAAATTCAAGTCATATTAAAAGTCAGAGGTCTGTCTGGACCAAACCGTGAGTTCAAGAACTCTTGATCCAGTAAAATTCAGATCCAAACTTGGTGACTTGGGTTCACATATAGTAATTGTATAGAAAACTTTGTAACCATAGTATATTATAACAACAAAGGAGGACCAGAAAGTCCATTTTGAGACGGTAAAAGCACTCTGCTATTGGCTACAAATTATGGGTGCATATGGACATTTGGGGAGGTTGTGGGGAGGTTAAATCACATTTAAAATGACCACCCAATCTAACTTAGTTCGCCCAGGTGCTGACCTTACACTTAGATCCCTAGTTAGGATGATCTAAATGTGAGCTTGTCAGGACAGTTAGATGGATCTAAAAGTGGATGGCCTGATCTGAGTTAACACTGCCTTTGAGGTAGTCTAACTTAAATTGGGTTGCCCATTTTTAGATCTATCTAACTGTCCTGATCTGCACAGTTCCCAGCACAACCCCAGGGCTGGAAAAGCTCACCCACTGACCCTAGCCCTGGGGCTGCACTTTCCTTAGCCCCTCCCTGGCACCGGGATGTTTGTTTCTCCCCCAGCCCCTTTCCGGAGCCTACTTGCCCCCTGATCCTCCCTAGCCCACCCTGCCACTCTCCCTAATGTTCCTGAATGTCTGTGCACACCCTATAATGAACAGGTTTTGTTTTCTGAAAGAATATATGTTCACTATTGGTTGTTTCAAGACCCGCTTTCATAGTTTGGTGTTGGACAAGTGCACATTTTTTATTTCTAAAAGTGCTTTCAAATAGGTTTTTGCTCCAACTTACAATATAGAAGTTATGAAATATGTAGAAATAGTTTAGGGTTATTAAGCAAAAAGACTACCATGTTTTCTGTAGATTGTCTTTAGCTTGCAGTGAAGCTCCTTGGAGGGTGAAACTTCAGTAACTTAGCTGCATGCTGAAGCACTGCAACAAATATATTTTGAGCTAAAAGACTCGAGTCACAGCAGGTAATCAACAGATTTTTATGCTGAATTATCTTGTACATTCCACTAAAAGGTAAAGATGATGGAACTTCTTCATCGAGGTTTATTCAGTGTAGTAATGGATAAACCTGAAAAAGGTTGGAGTTGGGATTCAGAAGCACCTACATGTTAAGAAGTGTACAACATTTTAATCCCATTTCATACAAGGCTCTTGTCCTGCTATTTAAATAATCCTATTCTGCTTCTCTTCACACAACATCATAGCAGTAGGTCCAGCAGCCTGTCAATGTCAATATGTCTCCTTTTCAGAAGGCAGACAGGCTTATCAGATACCCATTTGGTGGTGGGGGTGGGGGTTGTTTTTGCTTTTTTCTCCTTTCAAGAGACAATCAAATTAATCTTTTTTTCTTCCTCTTATTCCCTGCAGTCATCTGATCCATTTACACATTCCAGTTATATGTGGGTTGTCTGGCCCACTCTTTTCTAAGTGCCATTCTACATTATATGCCTTTTGTGAGAAAACCTACCTACAGTGCCACTAAGTAATAGCAGGGTCCAGAAACTTGCTCTTAGTTTGCTCTTAGTTTGTACTGCCTCTGACCCAACAACAGTTACAATTACACAAACTGTGGGGCTAATATGTTCCCAGGTACAATGGGTAAGAAGTGGCAATTGACAATGTAAGACTATTTAGGAGGGCATGAGAGGGGATCCCTCTCCCTATTCAAACACTTTAGAACTGGAGTGTCAAACTCATCTGGCCTTTGGGGTCATATGAGCAGTGTGGTGCTGGTCTGCAGGTTGGATCAGACCCATGGACCCACTCCGCCTCCCGTAGCATACCTGATCTGGGACTTGCACTGCATGGGCTCCACAGGCAGTGCTGCACATGGTACCTGCCCCAGCATATCCAGGACTGCACTGCACTGCACTGCACATGGTGCCTGTTTTGGCTAGTCTAGGTCCTGTGCTGCATGCACTGCCTGCAAGGAGCACATGCAGTATGGGTCCTGGACTGACTGGAGCAGGCACCACGTGTGATATGTGTCCCAAAGCAGGTGCTGACACAGTCCTGCAAGGGCAGCCACCAGATGCAGCACAGCTGCCGTTCCAGCCAGACTGCACCTCATGTAACTCTCATTCTGGCCACTTCAGGATTCACACCACCAACGGTGGAAATCCCAAACTGGCTGGAGTGGCCACCAGATCAGGTGTGTCAGAAGAGGGGGAAAGGGAGGGAGTCCACGGACTGGATTCAGCCCACAAACTCCCTCCTGTGCCATGGGTGTGTGTCATGCTCCTTGTAGGTCTGATCAGACCCAGGGGCAGTACTAGGGGCCAAATGTCAGGGCTCCGTGAATCGGATCCAGCTTGTGAGCTGTATGTTTGATACCCCTACTTTAGAGAAAGTTGAAATTTAGTTTAGTTCAAATTTCAGGCAGCTGGCTGCTGTTTTATTCATGCTATCTTGTCCATTCCTAACCAATGTAGGATACACACCAGAAAGAAGTAGTAGAGATGCAGCATTCTTGTCATTTTAACAGAAAAAATGTCACATCTTGTGTGTGTATTGTAACATGACAGTGGACTGCTGAATGTGCAGGTCCATGTTGAGATGGCAAAGATAACAAAACCCATTTCTTTCTCTTAATCAGTGTGTGTAACGTTTGTTTACCAAATGTACAGAAGCAGACCGGCAGGTTTTGTGTGAGTTTAGGACATTTTCATACTCCGTATTAGGAATGCCTAACATAGCTATGCCTTTAAGTTCTTTCTTGATATATCTGTATATAGTGAATAAAGGGTAAACATCCTTGACTGTGTGTGTCTGTGTATCTTCATGCTTCAACGAACATTTTTACAGGTCTCAAAGAACTCAAGTGAGGAGTCTGGTTTGGTTTTGAGGTGAGATGCAAGAGCAAGAATTACAATTTCATCAACTTTCATGGCATACTTATAGCGATATCCTGAAGGAAGTGTCCATAAGCTATTCAATGCTAAGAATTTCTCTTATGAACCATTTTACACATAGAAATTTACATGGAAGGGATATTAGGTATCTATGCTTTTGTGTAATGCTTAGATATCATCTAAAGTGGCTTCAAGTTAAGGTAGAGTTCAAACATTTTTTTTTGCCCCACACTTTCATTTTGACAAGTTCAGAAATACACCTGTATTTTGCACATGTCCAGTGCCAGATTCCATCTCCCCCTCACTGGACATCCATTGATGTGAGGCACAGGTTGGAGAAATCTTATGAAGTGTGGGCGCATCTGGAATAGTTGCATTTAGTAAAACAGTCATTTTGCTACTTCTCTTAAACTGTGCATCTGGGCATATGAGTTCACCCCTGATTTTTTTAGAAGAGATCACTACAAGGTTATTGCAGTTGGATGTTTTTCTAATTTAGTTATACATGGAAAAAATGTTGTCCAATAGCATGTGTAGCTGCTGCTCTACTGTTTTAATTCTGGATATGCTTTTAGAAAACTGGCTTGCTCAAAATCAGCTAAAGATTTTAAAACTATATTGCATGTCTTTCTTTGGTTTTGAACATAGTTAAACATATCAAGGAAACGAAAGTATAAATGCCTGGTTTTTATGTCTAGTGCTTCCTACATTGGAGTTACTTAAGCAGTGCCAAACAAGTGTATAATACAGATAAAAATATCTTTTGATTATGAGTGAGTGTAATGTTTAGAATCAGGAGAACGTGGTTCTTTTGAAGTGATATTGTTTCAGATCTCTTCGGTACAGAGGAAGCCTGACCCACAGTTCGATTACACCTGAATATCTGTATTTCCCCGGGGTTGGGGGTGTTTGCATACCGGGGGTTTGTTCAACTTGTTGTAGACATGCCAGATGGATTCACTTAACAAATTTTGGTGTGGTTTGGATTTGGGCTTTGGTTTCAGCACTATTGATCTGTATTAGTGCAAGGTTTAATATTCTGAAACTAGGGGAAACTTTCTTTCATGGACTAATGAGCAGGCTAGATGGCTCAAGAAAAAGTCCATCCTTCAAAGAACTTTCAATCTAAGGCCTCAGTCCTACAGTGTGAATGTGTTTTAACTCCACATAGGTAAATATTGTGAATACACTATTTGTGAAATAGCTGCATACAGATGAAAGTAAAGACAATGTTAAAGATATTTACACACAGAAACATTCTGTTATTTTAAATACTCTATAAAAGGGATGGGCAATTATTTTGGCTGGAAGGCCACTTAATGAGTTTTGGTGAGTTGTCAAGGGCTGCAAGGGCATCCCCCCCTTTACAGGTGCCCCGCCTCCCCGGTTGGCATCTTGGGACCAGATGTCCCACCCCTAACCCCTGACCTTTGCCGCTGGAAGTCTCTCCCCTTGCCCTGGAAGTACTCCTTTTGGGAAGTGGGCTTGCCATCTTGGAACCAAAAAAACCCACTAATTACATACTAAAAATCAAACATCCATAATAACATATTTTAATTTTATTTTAAAAAGGTATTTTTGTCCTGATTTGTGTGTGCTCACATCATGTAAATAGAGATGATTGCATAATAGCTCAAAATGAAGTCTAACTCTTGTATATTGTGGGGGTATGGTGGGGTTTGGGTGAGTATGGGGTTTGTTGGGGGATGTGGGTGTATGTGGAGTGTGGGGGTATGTGGATGTGGGTGGGTATGGGGTCTGTGGAGGGTGGCTGGTGATATGTGTTGGGGAGTGTGGTGGGATGTGAGTGGGTAGCAGTGAGCAGGGCTCCTCCCAGAGGTTCACGAATGCATGGGGGGTGCATATGGAGAGAAGTGTGGGTGGGTGCGGTGTTTGTGGGGTGTTTGATTGTGTGTGGGGGAGAGGATGGTTGTGGGGTTTGCAGGGAGGGTTTATGGGTATGGTGGGTTGTGCATGGGAGCCCTCCAACACACCCTGCTGAGCTGCCTCTACTACTGTCACTGCCACCTCCAGGCTGCTCAGCAGGGCAGTGGGGGCAGCACAGATAAGCCATAGGGCAGCCCAGTGCAGGCTCTGTGCAGGTGCTGCAGGAAGTGCTGGGCGGTGGCAAGGGGAAGGGGCTGCTTTCCCCCCACACCAAGCAACCTTCTGCCCCACCAGCGCTGCTGCTCCTGCAGCTGTTCAGTGTCGACAGGTGAGTCTGCAGCCGGCACGGAGCAGGTACTATGGAGCTGAGGCTGGCAGTGGTGGCAGCAGCCCAGTTCAGCTGCAGAGCTACTCTAGTCCCACTGCGTGCCCAGGGGCAGCAGGACGCATTATGGCTGGATGGGTCCTGGACCAGGTGGGCCTGAGGAACCCGCTATGGGCTGGACAAATCCCTTCCATGGGCTTCATCTGGCCCACAAGCCGTATTTTTTCAACCCCTGCTCTATAAAGGGTTAATGTTAACAAGGACAGTTAAGTCTGCAGAGTAAGGGTGAGTAAGGTTATAAGCAGACTTGGGAGGCCCTGAGAGAACAGTGGGATTTTTCTTAGGTATTAGGTAATAAACCTCCAACCTACTCTTTTTTCATGTGCCAAGAGATTTGTTACACAGTTACCTGAAGATTTGTTACACAGTTACCTGAAGATAAGCACTAACATACCCTTTGTATCTGGCTATCTGTTTACAAAAGTGCCCGTAGTCATCGCGCTTAAAGTAGATCTTAAACTAGTAAAGTATATCTAACTTTTTTGTTATCCTTTACATCACATAAAACTTGCTTCATTTTATTGCACAAGAAATGGTTTATTGAAAAGTGATGCTGTATTTTCCAGTCCCCTGTCTTGGAGTGGTATAAAATCCAAGTGAAATCCATGACATTTAAAACCAGGCTACAGTCTGAAAACCAGGGGGAGCGGGGGCTCTTATTATTTCAGAGCATTTTGAAAACACACTGAGAAAAGATTAAGGATTTCAAATCTGCTTTGTCAAAGGAATTTTATCAGTTGGTTTCCCTAAGGAGACTAGTTATGGGGTCATTAAATGTACTGCAGCCTATTGAAGAAAACTTTCTTCTTGTGAAAAGCATCCTACAGATTTTAAAGGGCAGAAAGTAAGAGATCTGTCCTATCATCTTTTCACTTCAGAGAATGATAAAGACAGTATGAAAGGGCTGTCTTTTTTTTAATGATGTTCGATTTTATGTGAGGTGGTAGTGACAATTTGATATGTACTGTGTAAAATATTGTATAACACATCTTATATATATTATTCTTTTTGGGCCTTAGTTTTAATAACCAATATGCCTTTCCCCTTTAATTGATAGATAACAGTTTATTGCATGCTATTGCATTTTTAAAAACTTGACTTAGCTATTTTTTTTCCTTTTAGAAATGTAACTCTTTTAGATTAAGTTTTTATAATACCCTGTATCTTTCTTCTCCTCCCACCCCTCTGCAGATCAGAGAAAAAACAATTTGCATGTAACATCATTAGATGATGCAGAATGTATCCGATCTAAAGAACACTTAGCTACTGGAAACAGTCATACTTCGAAGTCTACCCGCAATATCCCTCGAAGACATACAGTAGGTGGCCCTCGCAGCTCCAAAGAAATACTAGGAATGCAGACGTCAGAAATGGACAGAAAGAGAGAAGCTTTTCTGGAGCACCTGAAGCAGAAATATCCCCATCATGCTACAGCAATAATGGGTCACCAGGAACGGCTGAGAGATCAGGTATGAAAACAATATTTAAAGAGTACTTTAAATGTTTATAAAAGTAAATGTTATGTGATTAAAAGAATTGTAGTTGGGTGGGTTGCATTGAATAGGTTTTGTTGCTATTACCTCATTTTTAGTTTTAGATTTCTTGAAACTTTTTAAGGTGACTAATTTAACTGTTCATTATTACTCTCAAACATTCACTGAAATGGATAGTTTTCTAAAGACTTGTTTTGTTTATTTGAGGGTACACAAAGACGAACTGGACAACACTGAGACCAGACTGGATATGAAATATATATTCTCTTTGACCAATCGGTACTAGCTATCTCACATGAAAATACAATACCAGCTGTTAGCGTAGCAGAAAATAATACTTTTGTGGGCAGTCTATATATACTCCGGTTGCTACTGTTATCCATTTACTAGCTTTCCATTCTGCTTTTGAATTCTCTAATACAAATGGAATTTGTCTATAAGTATCTGCTTTCTCCCACCTATCTTGAAATATTGGTCTCCCAGAATCTGCCTCAAGGTGCTTTGTTTCACGACTGTATGCAATTACTTTTCAGCAGTAAGGAGCACATTTGGGGTCATGGAAGATGTGACACCTTGATATATCTCTGAGAACAGGTGGAGAATGTTGTCATGCTGACCTTTGAACACAGAGAATGCAGTAAATGAAACTGTTCAGGACATAACTGTGTGCTCTGCTATGGGGTAAAACATTACACTTTACTTAACAAACCTTACAGAATTAACCATTTTGGCCTCTGATTAATTTTTCAGTACCCTGATTTATTTTACATTGATTTTTATAGCACAAACCGTTATATGCCAAGTAAGCTGAAAGTTTCAGGTGCCAACAAACAAGGAAAATTGGCACAGTTTACTGTCTAGAATATTGTCTGATATACTTCTCCTAACAAATGGAGAGGTAAATCTTTCAAATGTTTTTTCTCTTTAAGGCATATAGAACAAAAATTAAAGTAGGTTTGCAACAAAATTGTCATCTTTGTCAATGGTATTCCCATGGATTCATGTGTGCCACGTGATTCCCCTCCCTCTCCCCACACATGCACATACTAGGACATAGAATCATAGAAAATTAGGGTTAGAAGGGACCTGAGGAGGTCATCTAGTCCAACCCCTGCTCAAAACAGGACCATCCCCAACTAGATCATCTCAGCCAAGGCTTTGTCTAACCAGGTCTTAAAAACCTCCAAGGATGAGGATTCCACAACCTCTCTAGGTAGCCTGTTCCAGTGCTTTACTACCCTCCAACTGAGAGAGGGTTTTTTTCCTAATATCTAACACAAACTTCCCTTGCTGCAATTTGAGACCACTGCTCCTTGGTCTGTCACCTGTCACCACTAAGAACATCTTGCTACATCTTCTTTTGGAATCACCCTTCAGGTAGTTGAAGGCTATTAAATCCCCTCTTAGTCTTTTCTTCTCCAAACTAAATAAGCCCAGTTCCCTCAGCCATTCCTCAGAAATCATGTGCCCCAGCCTCCTAACCATTTTTGTTGCCCTCCATTGGACTTTCCAATTTGTTCACATCCTTTCTGTGGTGGGGGCCCAAAACTGGACATAGTACTCTATATGTGGTGTCAACAATGCTGAATAGAGGGAAATAATTATTTCCATTGATCTGCTGGCAATGCTCCTACTCTTGCAACCTAGTATGCTGTTAGCCTTCTTTGCAACAAGGGCACACTGTTGACTCATTTTCAGCTTATTGTCCACTGTAACCCCCAGGTCCTTTTCTGCAGAGCTGCTGCTTATCTAGTCAGTCCCAAGCCTGTACCAGTGCTGTACCAGTGCATGGGATTGTTCCATTTTAAGTGCAGGACTTTGCACTTGTCCTTATTAAACCTCATGTCTAAGTACAGACAGTCAAAAAGCCTGAGGCTGAAACAATTCAGTCTTTGCAGGTTAGTCTAAACTGCAGAGATAAAACTGAGAAATAAGTGAACAGACATTCATGTTTGATCCAGGAAATGTAGCCATATGCCTGCAGTGGCTAGGCCAGAAGCCGGGGGCCACTAGAGCATGCCTGCCAGCCACTGCCAAAGAGAAGGGACTGAACCTCCAAGGTGTTTCCCTCCTGCCCTGCTCCAACAGAGGTGGTGTGGCCAGGCCCCAGCCTGGGGCTAGCATGCTGGAGGGTGGGGATTTAAATCCCCACCCTGGCCCACATGAGACCCCAGCCCAGGTCTGCCTTGGGGGGGTGGGGCAGTGCTTGCCAGGCTTCTGCTCTTCCCTTCCCTCCCCCGCTCCCTGCTTGAGGTTGAGTGGGGGGTGAGGGGGCAGCCCTTTCCAGGCTGAGATGGGGGTGAGCAAGGAAAAAGGTAGTGGCATTGAATTCATAAAATCTTGAACAGGAATAGTCCTTTCTCTGAAGCAAGCATTTATTGAACATAGCAATTTGCAACCTCAAGCACACAACAAAGAACAACCAAAACTTTTCCCGTAAGCTAAGATACAGCCCAGTAAGACAATGAGCGCACACAGAGCTTAGTCTAACTTAAAATGGAATGTAATAAACCAAAAAGACAAGAGAAAGCCTTGCATAAGTCTTATATAATCTTGAGGGAAGAGTATCTCCTTACAGCCAGGTATTCAGAAAGTCCTTCTTGGGGAATCAGCAGGTGGTGTTAGGTGTTGGAGTAGAGATCCCACAGGCCGTATCTCTACTTGGGTTTTTACAGGCTTACTTGCACCCCCTTTTTTCTCCTTGGATGTCTTGACATTAGTATGCTTGTCACCTATGGCATCTTTGGCAGGACTCTCATGCATTCAGTGTCTTTTGTCTCTTCTTAGGTATTCCAGTCTCTCACCTTGTATAGATTCTGCTTTATAATGTAAATGTGGGTCTCTGCTTGCTTTGGTCACACCAGCCCAAGCAGTCTGGGACCCTCTCCTGTTCCCCTAGCTCTTTCTCCAGCACACACATGTAATGATTGTGTCAGGTCTTTGCCAACACCTCCCACCTCTCAGTTTGGCCCTGCAGGGTTCAGCTCTGTGCTCATAGATGGTAGGGGACCAGTCCCTCCAGCCTCAGTTCCCCACCCTCTTCCCCCTCCCCCATGGCGTGGGGGAGCTGAGGGGAATTATGCCCCCTCCCGCCCACTCCCCCATCCCCTTATCAACTGCTTGTCTTAATGTCTGCCAGAGGTGTGAGTGGATGGAGTCTGCTGGTCTCCTGCTGGCCCCCTGCCAAGCAGACCCTGGCTGGGGTCACATGCCACTGGGAGAGGGAATGTAAACCCCCTTCCCTCCCCTCTGCCTGAGCCTGGCTGCCCACAGTCCCTGCCCACTTTGCTCCAGTGGAGAAAAGTCTGGCAGGCTATTTCCCCCCCACCTTCGTCAGGCAAACCTGGTTGTGGTCCCCAGCCAGATTTCCCACCCCCACCCCCTTGTCAGCCAACCATCACTGCTCCAGCTATGGAACAGAGGGGCAGGGCTAACCCTGCTCTCTGGAGCAGACAGCACAGCTCAGCCCAAGGCTTCAAAGCATGCTGGGATGCTGGGGGACTGATTTAACTTGAATCAGGAAGGGGTCTGGGACAGAAGTTTCATAAACTGGTTTGACTTAAATCAGTTAACTCTAATACTACATTCATCCGGGTTTATCGTAAACAAGTTTCAGCCATTTTGAAACTGGTTTATGTGTACTGAACTTCTGTTCTGTTACAGGTTTAAACCTGATCACTTTAACTTGTTTATATGTAACTTCTGTCCCTAGCCTATGAGATTTCTTTTGTTCCAATCCACCAATTTGTCTAGGTCTCTCTGAATCCTAACCCTACTCTCCTGCTAGATATCATCTGCAAAGTTACTGAGGATGCACTCCATCCCATCTTCCAGATCATTGATGAAGATATTGAACAAAATGATTATTGATGTAAAATGTTGAACAAAACCAGTCCCAGGATTGACCACTGGGGCACTCCACTTGATATCGGCTAACACCTACACATCGAGCCATTATTACTATCATTTGAGCCTGATGATCCAGCTAGTTTTATGTCCACCTTACAGTCCATTTATCCAATCTGTACTTCCTTAGCTTACTTGAGTGAATGTTGTGAGAGACCCTATCAAAAACCTTGTTAAAGTCAAGGTATACCACAACCACTGCTCTCCCTTCATCCTCAGTGCCATTGATCTCATCATAGGAAACAATCAGATTGGCCAAAACCTTGTAAAGAACAATTTATCCAACTGTTTAGTTGGTCTAATAAAAGATACCACATTTACCCAAAGAACCTGGTCTGCTCATGTCTCCATGCCACACATATGTATGGGGGGTTGGGGGTGAGTATATATAAAAATATGTCTGTAACCAAATAGGTAGTTGTTGTATCAACCAATTGTCCCTTGCTAGCTAGGGTTTTCATTTTTCTGAGACTTCTGAGCAATTTCAAAGTCCTACCACTTTGGAGGCCTTCCTATAGACCAGAACATTATTTTGAAGATTTTGGTATCTTTCCTACCCTCCTACTTTCTTATTATTACTCCCCTACAACACATCATTTCCATGGACTCTAGGGACAAAGTCTTCCATTGCTTCAAAATAAAACTGTAAAAAAAATGTCTAGTATTGCTGCAAGCCTTTGGAAGTAAGTGGTATATCTGTGCCTTATTCTACCAGGCTCCCTCCCTTTCTTTGGAAGTCCTGGGTTTTTTTCAGTCATTATAGTTTTCATCTCTTTCATGAACTTTAGAGACAATGTGGAATGTGCTGGGTGGTAGATAAAGATAGCATACAAATTAAATAAAGGGAAAAAATCCTGAGATTAAATCTTTCTGAGTCATGTAAATATTTAGTTCCAGTGGTGCAGACATTGCAAACCCAGCTTGAACAGCCTACAGCATGACACCCTACACATTTTGTAATTTGATCCACTCTGAGCCAATAAATTACAGAAGGAATGCAGTAACTGTTCTTGCTGTTTGTTTAAAATGTGTCATGCTTGCTAATTTATTGAGGGTGAAATTAATGTGAATGTCTCCTGCTTCTATTTTTTTTTTTTTGCTGGTTAGATGTATGCAATGTGGGTAAGGAGTGTAAACTTTTAAGAGAAAATCATCATGAAAATACTATCTAAGTATCAGTCCCTATTTCTTGGGCACTTACTGGAGTGGAAATCTCATCCATTCACCGTTTCTTTCTTTTCCCCTAAAATCTATAAACCAAACAGGCCCCATTTTAAAAGTATGCCAGATAAGTTTCTCAGTTTTAGATGTAAGGAACTTGGTGAATTAGCAGTGTGTTAGAATTGTCTAGTTTCTAAAGTGCTCTTAACAACCTGTGTTATAAGCACGTAATCACACACTCACAATTTCACAGCTAACTTCTATCTCTTTACTACTTACATGAGTGTGTGTATCTTATATAATGTGTATCAGCAGCTCAACAGTTATAGCTGTCATGCAGTTTTTCCTTTTATGTATATATGCATGTAGCAGTGAAACTATCTATAGCATATGGCAGTGTAGCTGTATATAGTAGTGTAGCCTGTATACATGCTACCTATGCATATTTACTAGGGGTGTGTGAAGCAGGCTGTATTTGATTTGGATTCGGCCCAATTTGGGGGACAGTGATTCGATTCGCTGGTTTGGATCACTGTCCCGATTTGATTCGGCTGAATCTGAGTCTGCAGATTCAATTCTGATTTGGAGAATCAACAATTCAGCCATAGACACAGCTTTACGTGTTTCTTCTACATATGTTGAGGTATCAGGCACAGCTCATGAATGCTGAGATGGCGGGGCAGATGGAGCATCCCACAGGAGTGCGGGGGGTCCCCCGCATGCTCGGTGGCAGACCCAGAATTGGACCAGAATTACTTCCAGTCCACTTCCAGGTCTGCCACCAAGCATGTGGGGGACCCCCCGCACTCCTGTGGGATGCTCCACCCTGTGGGTGCCCCGCCCCACCCAGACCCAGGAGGCGCCAGTTGCTGAGCTGGGGGGTGGGGGAGGTCCTCCGCTGAGCATGCTGGGGACCTCCCTGCGCTCCTGTGGGATGCTCTATCTGCCCCCCATCTCAGTGTTCATGAGCCACCTGGTACCTTGAGGTACGTAGAAAAAACATATAAAGCTGTGTCTACATCTGAATCATTGAATCTCTCTGAATCGAATCGGAGGCTTCCAATTCAATTCACAGAGATTAATGGGTCTCCTGATTTGATTCAGATTCAGAGATTCGGTCGCTGAATTGAGCTGAATCTCCTCTGAATCAAATCAGCGACTGAAGCTTTGCACAGCCCTAATATTTACTACATATACACTCTGTTAAGTGTGTGTGCATGTAATGCAAATTATTACATATCTATGTATAATACATAAAAAATCTGTAGTGGATTATTACACATATGAAAGCTTTGGTTAGATTCTCTGGCCAACTTTGTTCACTGCTCCAGCTGCTCCAGGGAAGCTACCTGCATCTCTGCTGGCAGACAAGGTTCTTTATATAAATGTGATATCTTTTTTTAGATCAACTAAATAGTTGGAAAAAAATTGTTCTTTGCAAGCTTTTGGGCACAAATACCCTCCTTCAGGCATAGGGACAGTTTGCTGGTGTTTTTGTGTGCTCTCAAGGGTAAAATAGAAGCCAAAATACAAAATGCAGGTCTGTGGAAATGCAAATGCATGGCAGTGAGGATCAGAGGCCATGGGAGACCATAGGTGTGAAACAGGTAGGTGGGGGGGGGGGGAAATGTTGAACTAGTGACAGAATGTAGCTGGTAAAATGCAGACGGGTTACCTGGGGTTATCAGATGGCAGGCAGGTTATAATGTGCCATAAATCCAACACCTATATTTAGTCCAAGATTTTATGTATCCAGGAGATTTATGAAGTGAAGTTTGTAAGCTTATCTGTGAATAGTGATTGGTAAATTCCCTTTGAGGATTAGAACTGAGTGGTTGATTTCCCTGGTGTGGGAGGAGTGCTTTCCAGGTGTTCCCAGCTGACGGCTGATCATTGGTTATCATTCCTGTCTGGCAGAGTTCAGAACAGATCTCAGGTTGCTCTAAACCCTGTCATTGCCATGACCAGCATAAAACTGGACAGAATATCAAGCAGCTTTCCTATAGACCTTTTTTCCTTTCTCTTTGATGCATCCAGCAGAAACTGGGGACAGCAGAGGATCTAGCACAGTGATTTTTAACCAGGGTACCACTAGCCTAGCACTGTGAGGTGTGGGAACATGATTCACATGATAAACCAGAGATTCCAAATAGGAACCATCATGTTAAAACACATTCTGTACTTTTGGGGTGTTTCTGAGTTCTTTGCAACAGAAGAATTGCTCTATTTTAATTTTCTGTTGTCAAGAAAAAACAACAAACAAAACAAATGAAAACTAAGAGCTGGCATTTTCCAAGGGGTGCATCAGGCCTATCCAGGTGTACCTAAATGGTTGAGAACCACTGCTCTAGCATTTTCCTGATGGTGAAAAAGACTTTGGTGTGGCTATGTTATGTTCCCTCAGCTCTGCCAGTGACACTAGCTTTGATTGCCTTCTTCTTCCACTGCATTTTAATGTTTTCTTCCTTACTGCCTTTTATTCACAGAAAGTATTTCCTGACTTAATCATTAAAGCTATTGCTATTCCTTTCTCTCACAAATGTCTCCTCGAGACCCACTTGCCTAAAGGGAACTGCCAAGTGACGATGACCAAGTAGGCCAGGGAGGATTGACTGCTGATGTCCATTTACTTGTTTGTCTTGTACTTCACAAACCTAAACTTTTGCTATGAGTTGAAAGCTCCCTGGTAGACAGATAGCTAGCCTATGTGACTATGTGTTCCTCCCCATCCACTACCGATGTTTGTTAGCTGCAGTTAAATTAGGGTTACCATACGTCCAGGTTTTCCCAAACGTGTCCTCTTTTTGAGTACTTCCATTTCTGTCCAGGCGTTTTTTTAAAATATCAGCAAATGTCCAGGGTTTTGCCGTGGCTTCACTTCCCTGCAGTTCCTGGATGGCCCAGCAAAGAATGCTTGGGGCTGGAGGTAGTGTGGGAAGGTGATTGGAGGCTGGGGTATCACATGCTATGCGTGCAGGCCCTGGCAGTTGCATTCTGGTAAGTGTATGCACTGCTCCTGCCTGCACTGGGGCTGCAGCAGAGTGGGGAGATGGGGGAACGGGGTGGGAGGGTTCTTCAGGGGCAGCAGGGAGCTGCAGCTGCAGGTCAGGAGTGAGGGGTCCTGGCAGGGCTGGGGGGCAGGGGGCTGCGGGTCCAGAGTGAGGGGCAGCAGCAGGGCTGGGGTGGTTGTGGTTTGGAAGCGAGGGGCAGGAGCAGGGCACAGGCATATTATAGCCCCTCTACCCCCACCCCCGGTGTCTTCTTTTTTGAAACTGGAAATATGATAACCCCAGAAGTTATAGTCTGTTGTGTTGGAACTGAAAGCTTACTGAGACATGGACAGCCTTTATTTACTTGTACAGTGCCTTCCACAAGTGCCTCTGGGCACTACCACTCTGCAAATAATGGTGAGGTTTTGTTTGCATAGTAAAATTAGTATGGCGTAAACAAGGACAGGGGTGGATTCAAGATTGGGGGTGTACTGGTGTAGTTGCACTCCCCCCTATGATTCCTGCTCCACACATTCATGGCGAGGTACAGATGGTCAAAAAGCCCAAGGCTGAATAGATTCAATCTTCGCAGGTTAGTCTAAACTGTGTAGATTGAACCAATAAACTTTTAAAACCAATTCCCTGGCAATGGCAGGAGTATTTCTATTCAGGCAGCAGCAGTGAGAGCATCAATTGAATTCATGGCTCATTAAAATCTACCTGATTTCTTGTAAACATTTTATTCTACAGGTGTTAATGACCCTCTCTCATTTTTAATGGCTTGGATGTTTCACCAGTGAAGCTAGCCTTTCCCCTGCAGTTCTGTCTGTTAGCTGCTTCTGGTAATGTAGCTCCTATTTCACAGACCCTCAGACTGTTTTTAATTAATTAAAAAATGTCAGATCAAATCAAAAACAAATATTAAACTCAATATTTTTCCTGAAGAAAAAAATGTGTTGTGTTATGTGGGATAATATACCATGCCTTCTGCACTCCCATTTTCAGAATCCTAGATCTAACAAGGATATGAATTTTCAGGATGCTTTTTAACCTGTGTGGATTACAAGCTGCCCAGAGCCACTCTTAGTGTGTCCTAAAAGTGCCTATACCAGAGTTAGTACACAGTAGCTAGTGTACTGCTAATTCACACCCTCAGGAGTCTTATTTTAATTGCCCTATGTTAATGTTGCAAAAACTACCATTCAAGCTGGCATGGGTGACCCCAACCTCTCCTGAAAAGCACAGTAGCAAGGGTTTTGCGGCTCAGAATTGATGGGAGTAGAGACATACACTGGAAGCTTCTGTAATACCTGTCTGTATCATGCTTGCATTAAGACCATGGGACTAAAAAGGTCCACAAGAAGGTTAGAAAGAAAAAGAAAAGTGGGTGAAAAAGAGAAAGAAAGAGGTTCTTGGACTCTACAGTGACATTTTTAACTTCCTGGATGATGCTGTCAAATGTTTTGACTGGACTGTTCTACAGGTGAGTCCACTGCACTACATTGCTACCAGCTTTGGAGGGAGTGACTGGTCAGGAAGAGGTAGGAGGACAGGAACAAGTTTATAAATGGCTCTGAAGTTAAAAAAGGTTTTGCAGTTAAAAGGTTAAAAATGCTCAGCTTCTTCCAGAAAGAGGGGGAGGCTGGAAGGGGAATCCCTGCAAAGTGAACCTGTTTTACAAGTTGCACCAGTAAAAAGTTTTAAAAAAAAGAGAGAGAAGCTTTTCAAAAGCAGTTTTCAGTGTGACTTTAGAGTATGATCTGAGACACATTTGGCACTGTAGGCTTTTTATTTAACTATTCAAAATACATTGTTAAGCAGGGAAGGGCCGATAACAAAGCCTAGCATTTCAATCTGCTTTCTGGGAGGTGAAAAACCAAAAAATTCAATTTATTTACAGATGGAGTTAAACTTTTATTAATTATGAATTGCAATGTGTGTTCTACAAAGAGCATGGAAAATGGTGTTTGTCTTTTTTTCTGAACGGTTGGAGCGAATTGTTAGGTCTGAATATGACAGGTAATCTTGGCATGTAGGCAGGTGGGGGTGAGGGAACCATGGAGATGTATGATGTCATGCTTGATAGAGCATGTCAAGACAACTAATTTAACATGTAGCTGTTCAAAAACTCCTATAGGCTGGAAGTAGGTTTTATGCAAATGTTAGAGTTTCACCGCAAAAGAAAATACGGCAGAGATATGGAGGGCATTTTACCTGGTAGATCTAAAGGATTACAACAGAATTCATTCTAATCTAAAACTTTGGGAATAAGGGGAAAGGATTCCGTAATTTATCTCCTACCTCACCTGTGGAACCTTGGGCTTAGGTAAATATGGTTTGGCTTTTCCCCCCACCCGGTCTCTTTCCACTGACTGTAAAACTGCTTTTGAAATGCTAAGAGCCTGCTTCACCACATTGTTCCTCCTGGCAGCAGAACTGAATCAATAAAGCAGGCTTTCTGGCATGGCATGTTCTCTTTTCCTTTTCTAACATGAACTCTTTATTGAATGAAATGAGAATTCTGAATTATTTGAAAGGCTGTGTAATGTATTATGCTGATTATATGAATCATGCTGCAAAAATGTCCTAGGTAGTGTTCTGGAGGAGAAACCAAGAATTGAGACACTGTATTTATTTGTAGATTATTGCCAGATGTCTCTCCTTTAACTGTTAAAACAAGACCTCATTATTACAACTACAGTTTCCAGCATTTCAAATCTGCAAAAATGCAGAAGCATTTATTTTAGTAGATAATCAAATTGGTCAGGGAAGTGTACTTTAGGAGTGCATGCTTTGATATCACAATGTAACTGAGCATTTTTAAAGGCTTTTCTTGGGTAAAAGTAGATCTGGTAAGAGGTAGGCAACCCTTTGAGCAAACATAAACTCTGCTTCATCTCTGTGATTTGAGGGACAAAACAAAGGTACTGTTTTTAGCTCCTTTTGGTAAGGAATAAAATCTCCTTGCTCCTGGCTGCAACCCTTTTGGGGCTCATATTAATCAACACGTTGGAATGGGTAAACAATTACAAACCAGGGACAATTCACTCATTTGACCCACCTGTGATAAAATGACATGAAACAGCCTCAAATCTATAAGGCTAGGATAAAAGGGTTAGTTTAGGTAGAAAAGGGGTAGGGTTTGGGTAATTAATGTCCAAGCATGGATATTTGAAGCCAGAAAGATCATGGGTTCAGCCTAAAGACACCTGTGAAATGTAAACTCAAGACAGAAACTTGATCAGTTAAATGTAAACACTCAGTAGGATTTAGTGAATGAACAAGCTGCAGAATGTTTTAAACACTTTATCTAATTCCGGCTGAAAAACCAATGTGTAAAGGACTCTTGATATGCAGAATTTCTTGATCATGCAAGCTAAAATAATCTTTCTGGAAACAGTTATTGATTACCAACATCAGCAAGGAAAGGATTAAAAAGTGAAATTATCTCCAACTATATGTGTTTTTTGTTTTATGTTCAGCTATTTTGCTTTTCACTTACAGGTTTAATTTCAAGAACTAGTTATTAATAGAATATTATTGAATCAATTTGCAGTCTTATCTTTTCTAAAAATTCTGATGTGTTAAATGTTTAATATTTAAATATGTACAAATGACTGTGCCAAATGAGCTAGAATCTTTGCATTACTTACACTGATACTGGATGATCTGTAAAGCCTATGGAGAAATTGATTCAGTGCTAATATTGTGCGAATAAATTTCTGGTCCATACTGATAAATGGAAATGTAACTTTTAATTCTAACACAGATATATAGTGTGAAAAGAATAAACATGATTTTAATTCGGATACATTTAACTGGGGGGGCAGGGGTTCTAGGTAAATGCCTTTTACATATAAATACCAGCTAATGATCAAAAGGAATCAGATTTTGTGGTAAAGGTGATATCTTTTATTAGACCAACTAGATTTTTGCAAAAAAAAGTCTTTAATTGCAAGCTTTTGGGCACAAACACCCTTCTTCAGACATAAGAGAAAAGATTGTAAAAGTTCTCATGGGTAGAAACGAAAGTTCATAATTCATAGGAGAGTTGAAGGTGTGGTAAAATCTCCTGTTTGGAACAATTCATTTTATGTGCAGATTAGGCTCAGAAAAGTTGGAATAGTCTGTTTACCTCAAAGTTATTTGGTAATAAGCAGGATGTAGTCATATTTCCTTCTAGTTTTGATGTTTCATATATCACAGAGGAGTAAAAAGATGGAATGCTCTTCTGAGCAGGCATTTCTTATGTGGTAAGGTGTCTGTCTCTGAGCTCTGTGATGAGGTTCTGTGATGATGCAAATGACCTCAAACAAAGGCAGGATCAGGGTCTCAGATTTCAGGTGGTCAAACTTGTTTTCTCCTTATAAAATTATGAAGATTTCATTTTAAAATTGGCTAAAATTCGATATCTTTTGTGTCAGGGGTCCAGGTTGTAGCCGTATTAGTCTAGAGGTAAAAAGGAATAATGATTAATGCTAATGATTAATACTTGTGTGATTAATGCTAATGATTAATGCTTTTGATTAATACTTTTGCTAATGGTTAATACTTTTGTGAGACCTGAAAAGCCTCATGATTTGTATTTGATAGGTCAGAGTCCCATGATTTGGAACTCTTTTGGCTTTTTCAGAATGGGATAGGTACTGTGGTAGGTCAATCCAACATTCAGATCATTTAGAGGATGGGCTGTCATGAGAATGATACTACTATGTGGATTTTAACACCTCATGGAGATGCTTAGCTGTTTGCAAAGCATGGGCAGGGTTTTCATTCCAGCTATTTCTGACAAGGATCAGTGATTTCTTGCATGGTACCTCTCTGTCAATTAGGAGAGGGATAATGGTGCAGAAGGTAAATGGTGGTGCCCTCTCTTGCCTTGTTGTGATGCTCTGAACTCACAAAGCTGCAAGGGAGAACTTGGTTCTTGGAGCAGGGAACATGCTGCTTCTGTTTTGTGCATAACACCTGGTACAGCACTTGCCCTTTATGCTTTGGGTGACTGCCTTTGAAGTGAAGAACCTCCTGGACAAAATTATTCAAATTATCATTTGAAGCATGACTGTGGTCTTGAATTTTAGCTGGAGTCCAAAACTTGTTTTCTGTATATGGTGGGGCACCAGGGCTAGGGATAGAAATTAAAGCCTGAGCCTGAATTGATTCAATCTTTGCAGGTTAGTCTAACCTGGCTAGGCTGAACTGGTTTGTAACTGAACAGATATCCCCACTGGACTGAAAAAAATCAGGCACATGCCTGCAGTGGCTCAGGCTAAAAACCAGCAGGGGCTAGAGCAGCCCTCACTTCCATTCCACAGAACTGAGCTGAGGGGGGGGCCTGGCCAGGCCCCAACAGAATGCTCTGATGTTTTGCCCTCCCACTCCCTTCCTCAGCAGCCCAGCAGGGAATGTTTATCACCCCTAACTTGGTGTTTATCACCCATTAAGAAAACAAAGCCTCTCTCCATTAGTTCAAGCTCTTCTTAACAGCTTTTCCAGGGAAGAACATTACCAGCTACCTGTTGATTAGCTCCAAAAAGTCTGTCTGTCTGTCATCTCCCACAACACAGACTGTCATCTCCCACAGCATCTGGTAGCTAATGCTGAGAGGTATCTGCGTAAAGCAGAGGGGTGGGGGAAATAATCCCTGCTTAGCAGGAAGAAGCCATTCAGATGCCTGCAGTCTCTTCCAGAGCTCCAGACTGGGAACAGAGGGGAGGGGCCAGCTCTGCTGTGAAGCAGAAAGCCCGCCCCCAACCCAGCCCAGAGAGCATGCTGGGATGCTGGGGGAGTCTGGTTTATCTTAAACCAGCAAGGGTTTATCTTAAACCAGCAAAGGGTCTGGACAGACATTGCATAAACCAGTTTGACCCAAATCAATTAAGTCTGATACTACATTCAACCAGGTTTATTTCAAACCAGTTCCAGCCATTTTCAAACTGGTTTATTTGCTCTTTTCTGTTACTGGTTTAAACCAGTTTCTGATCACTTAAACTGTTTTATGTGTAATGTCTGGCCTTAGCCCAGGATATTTTGAGTAAAAAGCATGTTCTTCGGCTCTTAGATAATAAGGCAATTGAAAGATATTTATAAATAACTAGATAGCTAAAGAAAAAGTGCTGTTTAATTACTGAAGTGGATTTCTCATGCATTAGGAGAGGGTCAAACAG
>NW_005842142.1:157939-167114 GCF_000455745.1 Alligator sinensis
GAGTGTTCCCAATAGGGTATCTGAGTGGTAAGTATTTGAATTTCCCTCTCTTGCTGTAAGACTAAAGTGCTAAACAACTGTATACTACTGGAGAACAGGTTAAACTATTAGCAATAAGGACGTTAATGGTATAAATAGAATGTCATTTATATAACAATAGCATCTTCATATAATGTTTACATCATAGAGTTTCTTCATTGGTATTCATCAGATGAAAGTGACATGTTTATTTAAAGCTATTTGTTTATTTAAAAACAAAAAACCACAAATAAAGCAACCTCCCTGCTCCTCTAAAGTAAATCATCTAAGTGGTCTTAAAAATATTTTCTTCCTCTTTAGATATATTGGAGATTTAATGAACATCCCTGACAACAGTAAAACAGCTATAACAGGAACTGCCTTTTGTTCTAGAAGCAGTCAGACCTCCCTCAGTAGGAGCTACCTGTTCAAGCAGCTCAAGCATTTAAAAAGGAGTGTTGAGCTGAAAGCTGAGGAGTAGGCATGCAGGGAAATGCAATATGCGTCAAGGAAGTTGCTTTGCCTCTGCAGGCTTTGTGGCTTTTTTTTTTACTTGTCCGAACAATGGATAATGTTACCCATAGTCAGGAAACCTGAGAGACTTGTTCGTACAACTTTCTACTCTTATTCACAAAAGTTGTATATATTTTTAAACATCCTTTGTCTTAAAATTAGATTAGAAGAGTCCTCTATAGTCATCTCTTACCAACTCATTTAATTGTATTGCCCAGTTATCGTAATTTCTGACAGTTTCAAAATCATGCTCACAACCCCTCTATTAGGTAGGGAAGGACTGTACTGTTCATTGTACAGGTGTGAAACTGATTCACCTAGGCTATATACAGACAGTCAAAAAGCCCAAGTCTGAATAGATTCAATCTTCACAGGTTAGTCTAAGCAGCAAAGATTGAACTGATAAGCAAGTGAACAGACGTTCACTTTTGATTCCAGAAATGCAGCCACATGCCTGCACTGGCCCCGGCCAGAAGTCAGGGGGCACTAGAGTGTGCCTCCTTGCTCAGCTGGAGCAGACAGCTTGGGCCAAGGCTAGCCTGCTCACACTGCAGGGGCAGCCTAGCCTTGTAGCCAGGAGGGGGGGTATTTGTAGGGGAGGTGCAAAGCATCCTGGGATGCTGGGGGACTATGACTTAACTTGAATTTGGAGGGGATCTGGGAAAAAAAGTTTAATAAACAGATTTAACCTAAATCGGTTAAGTCTAATACTCCATCCATCCAGGTTTATTTTAAACTGGTTTTGGCCATTTGGAAAGCAGTTTATGTGCACTGAACTTCTGTTGCATTACAGATATGAACCAGTTTCCAATCACTTATACTAGTTTGTGTAATTTGTGTCCCTAGCCCTAGGGACTAAGAGTTGGATCCATGAAGGGGAGTAGGCATAGTGTGGCTGAACACTGTCTAGAAGGCCTCAAATAACTGAAGCAAAATTCACCAGCTGAGCAAGGAAGTTGAATATTTCTACAATGCATGGGAAAGTTAGAGATTGGCAACAGCCAGCACACTGAATGGGCATATGCCCCAGCCAGCCAATAGGAAATGCAGAAGGGAGGTATGTACCTGAAGTCCCTTTTCTATCTTGCAGTAGATGCCTACTTGTAGCCCTGAGTTAGGCATCTAACCTTGGTTTCATAGCCCCAAAAAGGCACCAGAGTTGTTTCTTTGGGTAGAGATGACTGGCTCAGTTTTTTCATTAAGACACATTCAGAGGAAAAAGTAGTGGTAGTTCCCACCTTATTATATAATAGTTTACTGGTTAGAACACTCACCCAGAAATGTGGATCCTAAAGGGTTTCAGACCAACGTTTGAGACTACCAGGATAGAAACAAGATTGAGAGCTAGAGATTCTTCATGAAAGTTTAGGCATCTTTCATTCAGTTAGTCTATAAGGTGCATCTCTACTCTGCCTTCTGTCTTACTTTTATCATGTGTTTTGTGTACACAATTCTAGATCAGACATTTCAGGGTACTTAGGTGAAAAGGACTTCTGATTTTTAAGATCCAAACAGGTTTAAGAATTTGACAGGAGTCAGATTCTCAGCTCTGCTGAGATAGCAGCACTTGTGGACATGTCTAGTAGCTGTAAAACCTAAATCATTTTTTTAGTGGAAGGTACTACAGGCATTTTGACCAAGCACTTGGTTAAGGCCACAGGAAAATTCAGCAGTGGAGCTGAATTTAAAACATAGGTATTCCAAATTTCTGGCCAGGGTTTCAGATATAGTCTTTCATAAGTCTGTCAATGAGTGGGATTACTCTGTATTTTTCTGAATTGCAGGTAAAACGAGTTAAATTATGGACATGTCCAAGGTCATTTACCCAAGGCCTACCATAGTTGTTTTTATTGCTTTTTAAAAATCTTATAAATCTCACTTTACCTATTTCTTGGGCCAAGAATACAGGATTTTCTAAAGAGGATAATTTACTTTCATTGTACCACAAAAGGGCTAATATTATGCAGAAAGTCAGATGTACTGTTTATTCTTGTAAGTAGGACCTGTTCAAACTTCTACACCTGTAATATTTAAAACAGAATTTCTTGAATAAGGCCAGCAAAATATTAATTTGGAATAAATTGGGTTGGAAGAATGAGTAATTTGGCTATTCTAGATCATGCTGGTCAGCACTAGAAAACTAATGGGTCATTTAAAGAGGAAAAAAAGAATATGCTTTAAACTGAAGTGAACTTCAGAGAACAGTAGTTAAGAACCTTTGTTATCTCACAGGCCCTTTTCCTGCAACTTCTCTGCTTACTTTTATACAGGTAAATAGTCCCATTAGCTCTCCATTGGGAGCTTTTGTATGCTCTTCTCATGTTGCTATATGGAGGTGAATCATGTATTCATGTCAATCAATAGCAAAGTAAACCTCCTTCACTTATCTTTTGGCCATTATTATATTACAACATTTTAATTTGATTTTTCTAAAAGACCGGTTGAATTGGACCTACCTGATCTGCTGGTTCAACTTAATCCTAATTCCTGCAATTGAAACCCCTTTTGAGAACGGTAGTTTGTAGGGCAAAAGTAAACCACTCAAATCTCTCATGAAAGAACATTTTCAGTTTCTTTTCTCTTATGACTGGACTAGCAGAAACAACACTTTTATTAAAATTGCAGTCATCAACCATGACTGTAATAACAATCTCTATGGTATTGTAGCATTTGCCCTCCCAAAATGATGCCTGCATGGTTTGATTGCACCAATTCTGAATTTAATAAAGTCAGAATTGGTATTTTAGTGAAGATTCACACTGTGGAACACCAAACAAACAAGGGGAAATGTCTTTGATATTGAAGCTTTCTCCTGTTTGAGAGGATGTAGTAATACAATTCTTTTACATTACGGTTCAAGTACCTCCAGTAATGCTGCATTTCTTGTGATCTCCAATATTGTAAACCACAGAGATCCTTTTTTCCCTAGAAATCATTGAACAAATGCATATGTTAGTTAACTGAAGTTTTGAAAAGGTTTTCATTGTCTGGCTGATAGACTACCTTGAGTCTTCAACACTCTTGTTTTTGGTATACTTTTAAAAAAATGATTGAATGCAGAAATTATGTTGGATCAGACGTAACATATACTTAGCCAGTATCCTGTCTCTGACAGTTGCCACTACCAAGTTCCTCAGAGGAAGGTGTAAGAATGAATGTATCCTCCAGGTTTTATTTATAATCCATTATGATGATTTGGAAAATCTTAATAAAATAGCAAGTCCTGTTTTGATCTTGGTTAAATGTTTGGCCTCAGTGACTTCCTGTGGTAGCAAGGTCTGTGGTTTATTATATATGTTTGAAAGTGTTTCCTTTAATAATTTTTATTTCTCTCCTTTCAGTTTCATTAACTGTCCTCTTATTCTTGTTTTTAATTTTTTTTTAAATAAATTTCTGTTCAAATTAAAATTTTCATTTTGATTCAATTCATAATAAAAATGCCATTTGGTTCAGTTTCAATCAAATTAAATTCTTTCTGGTTTGGTGCATCTCTTCTTTATCTCCGATTTTTCGTTGGGAAAGGGGAAAATGGAGATGAAAACAAAATAAAAGCAACCAGAAATGGTTGAAACACTCTTCACATATTTGAATGAAATGGTAAATTGGCTTTTGCTTGAGGGGGTAAGCTAATAAGCAGGATGTACTTCCAGTTCAAATTTATTTTGCAGGTTCACTGGTATCTAGCTTAATCTGGGTGCATATGCACATGCCTTGACCTGTTTTCTCTGAGCTTTGCAATCATTATTTTTCAGCTTCATTTATGCTTCCCTAGTGCTGTTTTTAGTACAAAATAATACTATACATTAGGCTTTATAATTAGTATTAAATTATTTGCAGAAAGGGGAAATATTTGGCTTTAATTAGAATAAGTAAAATATGTCAATTAGGTTTTGTAGACTGAATAAATAAATAACTGAAAGATTCTGGTTGACTAATTTTTAACTAACAGCATTGTTCAGAGAAGAGGGGCAATCTTTAGCTGTTATGTGGAGAAATGGCTTGTTTAAAAAATGCAATGTAAATGCTTCTATTAAGGAACATTTAATTGTAGCATTAAAGACAGTGGTACCATTTATTATAGAACTTAAAAAGCTGTTTTCTTTTTTTATAAAAAGAAAAAGGTCACTGCAGCAAATCTCTGCCTGATGTGGTCTGAGGTATTTTGTGCCCGGAAAGAATCTTCTTAAAGAAAAGCACAGATGTTTTATGTTAATTTCATGCTTTCATTATGCATTCTTTTCTGAAAAAGCCCCATTTCACATTAAAACTGTATAATAGCTTTCTCAGTTGCAGTAATCTTTTTATGGTTGCCATTAAAAAGCCAACATTATTTCCACAGCTACTACCCAGTGATACAAGATAACCACTGTCTTTCTGTGTATTTAGAGTAACAAATCACTGTAGTTTTCATTGGTAGGGTCTGTTGGCAAATTATTTTTTAATAGTGGCCATTGCTGTTTAATCAGTTTGTGTAAAAGTTGCCAACTTTTTAACATCCACAGAGCTTGATAACCTGGAATATAGGCAGGACAGGACCCCACTTATCAGCCTGTTTTGCCTCTCAGCAAGATAGCAGGGAGAAAGCAGCATTCGTGTTTCATGACACTGGCTTGTCTATTTTACTTTAACTACTTTTTAGTGCCTATCCCCATATTGTTCAGTCAGTACATGTAGTATATTCCTCAATCATACGTCCACAGCTTTTATTTGAAATAATTATTCAAATCATAAGAATTTTGCTAAAACAACCAACCAAAAAGTCTTCTGGAAATCAGACTAATTCTCATGTCTTTGGGAATGATAAAAATTAAAAATTCAGGAGAGGTGGGTATATGGGTGGTTCACAAAGTCCTTTTGACCCTACTCAGGTTCATCTTGAACTCAACAGCAAGACTCCTGCTCCTTGTGAGTCTTCTTTCCCTGACATCAGATAGTATTTAAAACCTGGCTACATGTGCTTCCATTTTTTTTTTTATTTTGATGTGGTGTTTTGGGCACCGGATATTGTGACATGCATTTTCTGTGTCTTCATTTCCGACATACACCTCCTGTTGCTGTCAGTCACTAAAGAGCCTGGCTCCTTTCCAGCCTCTCCTTCAGCTGCTAAGTGCTGCTCTGGAGGGGGGTAGGGATCTTGCAGGCATACTTTTTTCTAATCCAGTAATTGGACAACTGCAATAATCTTATCCAGAGTTTGGGATTTTTGTAAAGTGTAGGGTCAGGTTTCTCTATCATGCCAGTGTGTAAATTCCAATGGAGTTAAATGCACAAACACTGAGAAGATGGTCTATTATACTGAGATGTAACATGAGGAAATATTAACTTAATTTCTTAACAGCTGTGGCTACACCTTTAACTGTCTTTGTTATTCTGATCTCACTTTGTCATGGCGCTAGAACTGTTCAGTGTTGACCGCTGTTTTCCACTACTGAATGACGACCCACTTGAATAGGGCTCAGAAATGAATTCTTGCACAAAGGACTAGTTACCTTTTGTTAGTATGTAATTAGTAAATCTGTATTAATTTAAACCCCGCCCACATGTCAGCATGCAACCATGAAAAACCGGTATTTTCTATTTACAAATCTCGCCCACACCCGGATGTGCAATGGATGGTCACATAGGCAACTCTTCCAGGATCAGTGCACATACTAGATGGACACGCTCTGAAAAACCTTTTTGGAAGAGACAATTGCTCAACTTCACAAATGCATTTTCTTAAGGCATGCTTGAGAAAATTCCAGCAATAAAAGTATGGATTTGGAAAAGGAGCTGCCTATTAATTTTTCAATAATAAAACCACGAAGAAGGAGCTTCTCATCCCTCTGCTGTTCCTGTGGTCCTTCTCACATAAGCCAGGTAACAGCTCTGATGGAAAGTTGTGATCTGGTTTTTCCTTTGTATGTTTAACTTTCATAAGCATTAATGGGAATGGTGCAGGAATATACAGAATATATTTGCTGCTTGAAAAGTGGGGCTGGGGGAAGGGGGTTAAGCCTTTAAGTGCATGTTTGTTTTTAGCTAAAAACAAAACACCTGTCCCCCCCAATAATTGCCTGTTAAGCATTTCATATGTACTCTTGAGAGGTAGGTAATCTACCATGGAAGGCTTCTCTTGAACAATATTAGATAACGATACAATTTCATCTCATTGCTTTGAAAACCTTTATTTGCTGTTCAAAAAGAAAGATACGTTCTTCTTTGATTATAGAGGCCTTTTCTGTGGAAGGTGTAATGCACTTACTGGAAATCTTCCATGGCAATGAAGTAATTGGTAGTCTGTCAGCTTCTTCTGAAGAGAAGAAGAGCCATTGAAAGAGTTAGACAATTGTAGACTTCTACTCTTAAGGTACTTAAACAAAAAGAATGTTATTTTTTCCTCTTTAACGTCTACTACTATAGTATCTTGGCTTTGGGGGTTTTTCAGCCTTCTGTTATAACAGTAGGTCTAGTAGTATTTTAAAAGGAACTGTGAATTGACATGTTCTATCCTGTTTCTGCCTGATTTAAATGCACCACACAGGAGATGTTAGTTTGCCAAGAATGATTGTACATCCAGTATGTCTGCCAGTTTTATATTTCTGAATCTAGTGCATTGGCCCATAGAAAACCCAATTTAAAATTAAGGGAAATTGCTAAGTAGTCTACAGAAAGGCAGGGCGGGGGGAAGGGAGAAAGGACAGGGGCAGGATTATGACTTAAGGTCCACAAAGGCTCAAGAGAGAAACTAGAGACATTTGTTTTGTTAAATATTCTGGGATGATTCCTGTCACATAACTCCCATTGACTGTAATAAGAGTTACATTAGTAAGAGTGGAGATGTGGATTATTTGTGCAAACTATCAGCAACAATTCTTACAGTTGTAAAACATAAAAAAATACTGTGGTTTGAAAGGAAAAGGCTTTCCCTTTTAAACTATATAATGGTTATTAGAAAGAGTACCTCAGAGGACATGATATTTTGCTTTAAATTTTGTTGTTGTGCTGCATTTTGAATGTGCCAAACTATAGCTACTATAAGGTAAAGCTAATAACCAACATTCACCAGCAGGTTAACTTGAGCCCACCTGGCAATATGAGCTCAGCTTAGACAGTCATTCAGAGTAGCTCATGTAGTGGCACAACAAACATGATCTTTCTCTTTCAGCAGAAAGCTTCTTCAAAAAAGGAATTAAATGCATTTTACTTTTGCTCTTTGCTTTTAGTTGCCGCCTAAACAATCAAGGGTTTGGTTTCAGGGATTTTTGTTTGAGTTTTTTGTTCGTTTGTTTGTCACTTTGTTTTTTAGAACATTGTATTTAGTGTCAAACAAGACAACGTATCTGGCGTGCTTCATTTTGAGCAAGTTAGAACTATCGAGCCATTAATAGTGACACTATCTAGCCCAGGGATGGGCAAAATATGGCCCAGAGACCGAAGCCAGCCTGCCAGGAAGTTTCATCCTGCAGGCGCCCAGCAGTTAATTGTACCCTGCCCAGCCTATGCGCTTAGCTCCTACCTCCTCTATGGGAGGGTCCCAGCCCAGGCCAGCATGCACAGCTTCTGGGCAGGGCCACTGCTGCAGCCACCAGGGGACCTGCTTAGTTTCCCTGGCCTCCAGTGGCTGCTCCTGTGCCTTGTTGCAGCTCTTACTCTGGGCACCAGGTAGGGAACCTGCAGCTGAGCAGGAACATGGAGTGTGGGGCTGGTGGAAGCATTGAGCTCTGGGGCCACAAGTATCCCAAGGCCCTGCCACCTGCTGTTGCTGCTGCCACTGGCGGTAGGAACTGGGTGCCATGGGTGGGCATGTGGGGGGGTCCCCACACCCCCCAACAACCCTCCCACATATATAACCCCCAACATATCCTACACCCCCTTATACATAGCCACATCCCCTCACACACACACACCACCATACACATGCCTTCATCCCCACCAAACACATCCCACACACTCCCCCATACACAATATACAAGAATAAGACTATTTTGACCTATTATGCAATCACCTCTATACACACTACACAAACGCGCATAGGTCAGGACAAAAATATGTTTGAAATAAAATTCAAATACATTATAGTACATGTTTGACTTTTAGTATATCACTTGTTTTTCTTCTGGTTCCAAGATAGCAAGCTCCCCTCTCAAAAAGAATACTAGCAGGGGCAAGAGGACGAACTTCTGGTGTCAAAGTTCAGGGGTCAGGAGGCAGGACTTCTGGTCCTAAGATGGCGACCGGGGGTGTGTGGCTACTGTCAAGGGGCAGGGCTACCATTGCAGCCCTTGTCAGCTCATCAAAACTCAGTAAGTGGCCCTCCAGTGAAAATATTGCCCACCCTGATCTAGCCACTGTTACTTTATTTTCAGTTTATAGTCCCTGTGGCTTTAAAGCTGCCTTGTATGCTTGAATTGTATGGTTTTAAAAGAGACCTTTTAAAACATATATGTACTATTCTCATTAAATTAATAAGAGGTCATGAGAATGTTGGGTGGTAATTTATTGTTGTTTAATTTATTTCAATATCTGATGAAGTGGTCCACATGCAGTAATTAAGTATACAGTAAAAAATAATTAAATTCAAACCATCAGCCTGAGTTGGATTAATGTCTCCCTCTGACCCACAAATCTAAAGTAGTTGGTCAAAATAAAAATGCTCTTTCCC
>NW_005842142.1:167124-187809 GCF_000455745.1 Alligator sinensis
TTATCCTTTATCACTCGGCCCTTCCCTCAAATTGAGAAATATAAATGAATCTGGCAGAATGCCAAAAACTTAATGGGATTCAAATTATTTGGTATAAAATAGTGGAGTGAATTCTTATATGGAAGTCTGGTCATGGAAAACACCTTGCCCATTAAGCTGGGAACTGATATTTTGAAATGAGTCTGTTCTGACTATAGCTGTGGCAGAAGCACATATACATAAAGACAAGCTCTAAAATAGTCAGGTTCCAAGTCATTTGGATCTTTGAAGTTAAAATCAGTGCCATAAACTCCACCTGAGCACTAACAGGTGATCATCAGAGATCGGAGACACCAGTCTTATGTGCCATCACACATTTTGAAGTGTGATCATAGTATTATTGTGATCACACTTCTGTGAGTGGGCATGGATAATGTATGTTACTTTACTTTTCTATATTATCTTAAGGGGCAGCCTTATGTGTAGTGTGTAGTGCAACAGTCTAACTTCAGATAACAAGCATTCCCTGTGTTTGCAAATAAAGTAAAAGAATGTAGTCTCCTCCAAAACCTGACAGAAATAAGTAGCCTTAGCCACTGCTGCTATTTGATGCCTTAAATGATGTTAAAGTCTCCAAAATAATCCCAGATAAAAAATATTCTCCCACTTAGTCCCGTAGGCTGATATAATAATGCCCACCACATGTTTTGGTTACTTACCTCAGTTGACTGATATAATTTTGCTCTTATCTGGATCAGCTTTAGGCAGATGGCTCTTACTGGGGCTGTGCGAAGGTTTGGTTGCTGATTTGATTCGGTGGCAATTCGGCCTAATTCTCCAAATCTGAATCGAATTAGGAGACCCTTTATCTCTCTGAATTAAATCAGAACCCTCCTAATTGATTCGGAGAGATAAGGAATCATTCGACAATTCAGATATAGACACAGTTTTAAATGTTTTTTCTACATACCTGAAGATACCAGGTGGCTCATTAATGCTGAGATGGTAGGCCGGATGGAGCGTCCCACAGGAGCACAGAGGGCGGGGGAGGGCAGGTCCCCAGCGTGCTCAGCAGCAGACCCGGATATGGACCAGAAGCACTTCTGGTCTACTTCTGGGTCCACCACGGAGCACGTGGGAGGGCTCCCCATGCCCCCACCCCCGACTCAGCAACTGATGCCTGCTGAGTCTGAGGGGGCACCTGGGGTCCACCCATGGCTGATAGCTGAGCTGGGAGGGGTGCAGGGCCCCCACATAAGTACTTCTGGTCCACTTCTGGGTTCACCACTGAGCATGCAGGGGGCCCGTGCTCCTATGGGCTGCTCCATCCACCCAAGCATCGCAGTGTTCATGAGCCACACCTGATACCTCAAAGTATGTAGAAAAAACATTTAGAGCTGTGTCTGTGGCCAAATTGCTGATTCTCTGAATCACCATCGAATCTTCAGATTTGGATTCAGCCAAATCCAACTGGGGACAGTGATCTGAACCAACAAATCGAATCACTGTCCCTGATTCAGGCCGAATCCAAATCAAGTATGGCCCATTTCTCACACCCCTGGTTTTTAACCAAACTCCAGTCTAAATCCTACATTAGGTAAAAAGCTCAAATGCTTCGAGATGAAAGAATAGACCTGGATGTTAATGGGATAACAAAGGCACCATAGTTCTGTGTTTCTTCACTAAGAGCTGTCTTCACTACCGAATCTCCACTGAATCAAATCAACGACCAAAGCTTCACTAAGAGCTTAAGAAGGGGTTGGCATGATGGAACACTCTGGAATCCCAAAAGAGAGATTTGTGGCAGAAAAGTAAATAACCAACACTACTTTTTGGGGGAATCTCAGAGGAAAAAAAATAACATATGAACATAGACATTGCTTCATCCACTCTGGCTGAGGTTCACAATTAAGTTAACAATGCTTCATGATAAATAGTATCAAATGCAGATGAATGAACCAGCAGCATGGACACTGATCTTCATCTGTCTCCAGGAAGGCTACACTGGCTTATCACTTTGCGTATCACTTTGCTAGAACGAGGTCTCAACTAGAGAGAAAGTGATTCCGAGGCATTCAGGTTTTGTAAGAGTTGTGTTGCCCTATTCTCTTCTGGAGTCCTACCCAAAAAGAGAAAATGGAAACGAGTTGACAGAATGGGATGTCTTGAGGGAAATGATGCACTGGTACAAGATTTTTTTCCCTTTCTTTCCTTTTTCTTTTCTTTTAAAGGACTGCTGCTATGCTATCTTTCTTAAAGGGGGGATACATGATCCCTATCACCAACACAGCATGTTCTTCCTTGCCAGGTCTTAATGGACAGGAAGTAAAAGGAACATGATCACAGGGTGTAGAACAGTGCAAAATCAAATCAAGGAGAGAGAATATTGTGTTTCATTGACATATTGCTCTGCTACTTCAGAGTAAGACAGCTCTGTCCTAAGCCAAGTAGTTTTGTACAGCGTGTTATTTGAGGTTTTATAAATACTGCTGTAAAACCAAAGAAACACATTTCTTCTTTGCCTTTGTGCGCTGCCAAATCATTAGAGGTTTTGTTTAAAAAACTTATAAATACCACAGTGTTGAAACCTTCAAAGTAGGGCACCTCAAAACCCTAGCCCTCACTAAATTGTGGGTACTCCTTGGTTGAAGAAAGTCTAAGGGACATCACCCTGACAGAAATGTGCCCTTGCTGAGGTGTTAGGTAGTCAGTAGCAGTTCTTATCTGTTGCTTTCTGGCAGAAGCTACAACCTTCAAGGCACTGAACATCTGGACTTGGTCTGGCCTTTAGATTCTATCTCAGTGGTCTAAAGGGATGATGGTAGGCGTTGAGTAACTCTCCATACTCTTGCCTAAGCATGCATGTCAAGGGCCTTGGTGTGATGGTCACAGGACTCTGTACAAGCACCTGACTAGATCGCTTATGTGTACACCATGATCCAGAGGATTGACAGTTGCCTACTGTAATGCACTAGTTGCCTTGAGGAGGAATTTTCTGCTATTATACAATGGTTGTCTTCCCTCCTGTATAATTGGCTGTAAGAGAAAAGGTTCCAGGGATGGCAGAGATCCCAGGGATGATAATCACTCCTCACTTACCTCAAGCAGGAGAAGGAGCACAGCCAGAGCCTGGAGCACTGCGCCGCACTTCCACTGTGAGTGCTTCATCCAGATTGGTAACTGGGGAGCTCAGAGCAGTGCTTCTGGCCCCAGAGAGGGGCAGCTGGGGAGAGATTGTGGTATCCAAAGAGAGAAGACACTGAAGGACTCTCTGGTCAGTGCAGCTATCTGAGGAAGAAGAATGCATGGCAACAGGCACTGGTGTTGAGAAGCCACGCGTGAGAATGGAGATTGCCAACAGAAGGCCAGGGTGACTGGCCAGGTGCAGGAGTTGAAGCCCTGGGCAAAAGGATGTACCTGAAGATATGGGAGGTGTGTGGCCTGGGACCACGAACCTGCTGGGAACAGGGCAACTTGAGCCAGCCAATGTGAATGCTGTTCCCAAATTGATTCTGCTGTTTTGGGACTGTTTAAGTAAAAATGATGACAGGGAATCATCCCTGAATGAAGGATGAAAGAAGATTAAGTTGATTTTTGTCTCAGTTTATGTTAAGTGAATTGATTAAAGGAGAAGGAAGGAACCCCAGATGAAAAAGAAGATTTAAGTTGATTTTTTCTTTAGACTTATCACCCAGCATAACTAGCTCCCAATCTGAACAAAGATCAAAGATATGGCCGGTGAGAAAAACAACACCAGAGAGCAGCTGAGAGATAGCACTGACCCCTCCTTATCCTGCCATCATTCACCCGGAAGATGCCAGGCTGGAGAGGGCCTCGGCCTTACAGCACCTACCCCAGATATCGGCTACAAGTAATTTTCAAAGCATGACAACCTTGGAAGAAAGAGGTGGAAGCAAATGCTTTGGCACCACTACACTGATAGTTGAAGAGTAAACTTTATTACAAGGTTTGGCTGTATGCCTCCTTGCAGACTGCGTATAGCTCCCAGGCAGTTTAAATGCGCCTCCTGAAGAAAGAGAGGTAGCTAGAGAAAAAAATGATGGTCTTATTTTGTCGTTGCCAGAAATCCCTCAATTCAAGGATAGTCTCTACTGTGACTTGTTGATGGATTGGGGAGGGGAGGAGGGATTGAGCGTTCAATCCTTGAGCCACAGATCCATCCACAGAAGTTTCAGGTCTTTCCACAGGGAGTAAGATGCAGTCTGGTATTCCTTTTCTTTTCCTTGTTCTGCTCTCTCTTCTCTGCTTCTCTGGTTTTATGTATCTGTCCATCTATTTTCAATTTTTTAATTTTCTTCAGCTCTTGCTTACTATTTATTCTAAAAACCCATTTAGTGACAAATGGTTATTTGAACTGGGGTGCTGTGCACAGATCTTGACTCCAGGACATTGGCATCTCAAAAGTTTTGTGTCCTGTGGCTCTCAGCCTGTCAAGGTTTTGGTTTACAGCTGAAAGGGTTAGGAAGTTGAGCTGTTCCTGAATTATTATAACATTTCAATAAATTATCGAAAGAACAGTGTGTTAAAGGAGTCCTTTCTCTAGAAAAGGCTGGGGTTTATGAATTTCTGAAAGTGGACAGTCTAAGCAGGCCTTATGTCACTATTTTGTATCATGGTAATGCTTGCTTAGTGGTAAGGGGTATAATTTCCTCATTCTCCACCACAATCCAGAATGTAGGATCAAGAGTGTTAAAGGATACTGCTTCTCCACACCTTTTAAGATATACATCTCCTTCAGGAGAGAGGATATTAAGGAGTGGGTAGAGAATAACCAAAAAGACTTTTACAGGCCCTGTTTTCCCTTGGAATTGCTGAGCATAGAATTTAAAGTCTCATTGTAAGCTGAGGTTCTGTGAGTGTTACAGGCTGAAAAAGAAACAGGGTAGACCATCAAAAGTTATCAGCAGATTTTCCCCATCTGCTGAAGTGATAGATTGGTTCCAGGTTACTTAGCCGGGGGGTAGGAATTGTTCTACCTGAATACATTCCAGAGACCACATCTGGAAGAACAAAGTTTCTTGGATCCAGAAATGTATATATTTCCATTACTGAGCTAAGTCTAGCTGCAGATGTAACCAAAAAGACAAGGTGTTACTTTCTGTCAGTTAAAATTTAAACAAGACAGTGTATGTATGCAATGGTGGGAGATAGATACTACATAAGCTCTGGTTTGTTTATTTTCAGTCTGACAAATCACTTGAAGATTTTCTTCAGTAAATATTTTTTAAGTTTGTAGATGGAACATAGATTAATTTGGGAGTAAATAAATACATACAGAATTTAAAACTTTCCAGATGGGACCATTGTTATGTTTGGTTACATTTTTGGCTTAACTGTTAAGTATCTCTTAGAAAGAGTTTTAAAAATGTTCAGGGAGCTGGACTGAGATCATAAAATTTATTTCATTCAGATCACTAAACAGTATTCAGGTGGTAATAATCTTCAGTCACTGGTGGCCTGCACTGGGTTTAGTTTGCTGTCAGGTATGGATGAAATCCCCTATCTCATTACCATTTGTGGGTAGATCTGGACCCCAGTTAGCATGTGTGTAATGTGTGTTAAATGATTTTTCAAGGATTCTCAACCATAGAAATAAATGCAATCTAAGTAGATGGTCACACAACCCACAGAAAGCCAGAAATAATTCAGGGGGCTAAAAATTAGGATGAGCTCTCTGCTTGGCTTACTTACCTGGGTTCATTAATAGTGGCACAGATCAGTGTGCTAAGTCATTCTGTCCATCCATGCAATGTATGAGCTCAATAAGGAGTTCAAGATGCAGAATACAAACGTTCAGTTCACATAAACCAGTTTGAAATGGCTGCAACAGGCTTGAGATAAACTTGGCTGAATGTAGTATTAGACTTAACTGATTTGGGTCAAACCAGTTTCTGCAATGTCTGTCCCAGACCCCTTCCTGGTTTAACTTAAACCAGAGTCCTCCAGCATCCCAGATGCTTTGCAGCCCTGGGTGAGGCTCTCTGCTCCAAAGAGATAGGGTGGCCCCTCCCCTATGCTCCCTGGATGGAGCTCTAGCAGAGACAGCAGGCACAGCAGTGTCTGCCAAGCTTACATCTGGGGATGTCAGGAACAATTAGGGCCAAAATAAAAAAAATGCAAGAGGTGCTTACTCTACTGAATCTGCAAGGACTTGGGCAGAAGATAGTTCTGAATCAGCCTTTGTATGATTCACAACATTATACAAAATATGTAATTTAACTAAAAGAAGGGTTCTCACTGAGGTATACATGAGTATAAAGGCTACAAAGAGAACTACTTCAAAGATGCCATACTGTATGCAGCACTAGACCTGAGCTAGGGAAATATCAAGTCACAAGAAAGTACATTGCACTTAGTGATGAGGCTCTTCAGTGGCTCTGTAAATCTAAGATGGAGGCAGGATTAGCCATTTTCACCCATTTCTCTTGATAGAAAGATTTTTGCTAATGATTCCAAAGTGCATTAGAAAATATTTGTTTTAAAATACATTTACATTGATGAAATACTTACTGATGTTTTATTTTAAATCATGCTTTATTGAAACCATTAGCATACATTAAGGCTTTTATGAACTGCTCTTTCCAATTATGTGAAAGCAGAATTATTAGTATAGTCTGTTCTAAAACTTACTGGCTAACTCCCCTTTCTTCTATTAGGCTTTTCTTTAACTTTTTTTATCTCCCTCTTCTTAAATATGAAATTTCGTTTCAAATCAAGCCCAGCTTGATAATGACCAAAATTTGGTAGCATGTGAAACTGATTGGTAGCCTATGTGAAGTGAATTCATTTGGTTCATTTTGGTTCTAATTGAGATGTCCATATTACAACCACAAGTATTGTATTATTGCCGTGATAGTTAGCATTCTCTGCAGAGAGACCTGAATGTGAATGGTCCTAGGGACTGATTTTGTCTCTTGTTCCAACAGTGCTCATTCCAGGTTCCAGTTGGGTACATTAGGTTAGAGAAGATTGTGCTCTACTTGCTTTGCAAATAAATAGAGGTATTTGTTTCTAGCTGGGTCAGTCTATAACTTTCAAAACGGATATGTAAAGAGAAGCAATCTTTTTTTTTTTTTTTTAATTGTGGAATTTAATTAAGAATTTAGTACGTTGTTCCCCCCTCAAATTTCACTTACAATTGGGAGAACCAATTACATGAGAATACAAACAGATACAAACTTTGTCTCAAACTTAGGCTAGACCTTGTTCAGATAGTTTTCTTAGCTTCTGTTTGTTCTTGTTACTTGTTAGTTTAACATGCTTCTGCACTTCCTGGTTTTGGAAGTAGAAGTTCTGAAATGCTGCAAGAGAATATATTCTCTCATCATTCCTACATCCTAGCCATAGTCAGAGATACAAAAATACTTTATGGCTAGGGACAGACATTCAAAAAGCTGGAGCCTGAATTGATTCAATGAATTTTTGCAAGTTAATCTATCCTGCCTAGGTTGAACTGATCTGTATCAACACAGACATTCCTTGTGGACTGAGAAAATGTGGGCACATGCCTGCAGTTGCTCAGGCCAGAGCTGGGGGGCACTAGAGTGGGCCCTCGACTGCAGGGAAGCTGTGCTGGTTGTGGGGGTGGGAGGCTTGGCCAGCCTGGACAGTAGCTTTGGCTGAACTGGCCAGAGAGGGGTTTAGTCTGCCTGGCGCTCCCCACCCCCTTGCTGCTGCAGCAGCAGGCCGGCATGGCCCGTGAGGCAGAGAGGGCAGAGAGGGGGGTTATTCCCCCCTTTACTCTTACTGCCCCCAGGGGACCACAGCTGGGTCTGCTTTCCCCAGCTGCTGCCGCTCACTCCCTGCTTGAGGCAAGCAGTGGAATAAGCCCCCTTCACTGGGACAGGAGGGGACTTATTCTACTGCTTCCCCAGGTACAGAGCAGTGCCCCAGCGGCAGAGGGAGCCATAACCCCACTCCCTGCCATCTGCCTAAGGGGCCCTGCCAGCTGGTATCTGGTCCTACCTACCCCCTCCCAGTCACTAGAGCAGGCAACAGCCCCTGTCATAGTGTCGGGGAGTGCAAGCCCCTTCTCAGCTAGAATGCTAGGGGACTCTGGTTTAAGCTAAACCAGGAAGGGGTCTGGGACAGACATTGCATAAACTGGTTTGAGCTCAATCAGTTAAGTCTGATGCTACATTCCACCAGGGTTATCTCAAACTGGTTTCAGCCATTTTAAAACTGGTTTATGTGCACTGAATGTCTGTTCTGTTACAGGTTTAAACCAGTTTCTGATCACTTAAGCTGGTTTATGTGTAATGTCTTTACATAGCCTAAAAGTGAATATGTTCTTGAGAAATGTCCTATTTAATAACTAAGCCAGAAAGAGTTGGGAAAGCTTCAGGTGAAAAATACCCACATTTTTTCCATGTGAAGCCAAGACTTAACCTGTCAAGCATTAGGGTTCATTCACTGAAGCCATTATTCATCACTAGACCTTTCAGAAGATCTGGGTCCTTTTACTTTCTGCTATAAAATCTTGAATAGTTTCCTAAAGATAAGATATGCCAAATTATCTGGCAAAGAAGAGGGAAGGTAAATATAGGTAAATCCAAGTAAAATATCTCTTCCTTTATAGATAATTTTCATTCAAATTATTTTCTGTGTCTGTCACCTAAAATATGCATGTATCGCAGTAACTTTCATTTCTATTAACAGTTCTATTGCCTTTACAAAGACTTGATTACACTTGTTTTTACCACATTTTCAAAACCAATGTCAGATTATTTAAAACATTTTTTAACTCTCTACCTGTTGGGAAATCTACTACTGCAAGAACAACACAGTAGCTTGGGAAGAGGACAATTAGTAAATTGTATGTTTCATTTATAATCGGTTTTCTAATGGGTTGAATGGTATTTGGCACAGAGATTTTTAGCTGTGCTAACAACAAATCCAAAGCAGTCAGACAAAAAATAACCTACATAATATGAAAGATGGAGCCTACTTAAGAAAGAAATCAAATAACTTACTACTATCACTTACAGAATTCTTCATACACAGTTGATGACTTTGGGTCTTATTTTTAAAGAGGGTCTCCATTTTTTTTGTAGGCATAGGTATTTTTTCTACTGCTATAAACTGCATCCACAATATTGTACCATTTAATTTTAAAATCATAATTATATTTGCATATGAAGTGCCATGCACACACCATTGTATTATACACATTTCTAATGCACTTATCAGGTCGGCACCTTCAGCACTATAAAAATGTTGTTACTGATATTAAAGTGATGGAAAACCTTATAAAATTACATTGTTTACCATAGTCCCCCATAAATAAATAGTCTTCTCTTGTATTTCAAACCTATGTTGCAAAGCCCTTGGCAAAGCTGCCTGTAAATCAGGAAAACAAGCGCACAATGAGAAACATCCTAGAGAAAGGGAGTGGACAGGGACAAGTATATGATTACATGAAGCTCTTTGGAGTAAAAGTATATTAAAGGAACACTAGAATGAGAAATCAACCTTTTTTCACTGCTCTTAAAAGTTCCTACATTTGATGATCTCTTGTTACCTCAAACTCCTTTCAAAACATCTTTCTGCTGTCAGCATCCCACTAGCTGAAGAACATCTCTGGAGTGTGTTAAGCACAGACTTAGTGGGGTGAAGGCATAACAGCCAAGCAGTACAGTGCCCTCCTTTCCTCCCAGAGCTCATCATGCCTTAGTATTACTTGCGTGGCAAGTCCACTCAACAGCACACATGTGTGCTGTGGGAGTGCTCTCTTCTTCAGTGTACCTAGGCTTAGAGTACCTTAACTCAGATCTGAGCATGGCCCCACCCCCAGCCACTGACTTAGTGAGGCTGCAAAAGGAATCACTACTGCAGCTGTTGGCTTGGCACTATGATCAGGGGCTTGGCCACAGCCACTGGCCCATGCACCACTGCTGCCAGGGTACAAAACTGCTCAGCTACGCCTGTGAGGAGGCTATGGATGTGGGGAGGAAAGGAAAGGAATGAGAGTAAATCACAGGATCACTGCTGCCAGGGAGTCTGGATGAAATATTTTCATTTTTCTAATAGAACTGAAATGAAGCTGGAAAATAGGCAAGAACTGATGAACTGTTGAAGAAGTTTACCATATTTGATTAACTTGACTAGCTATGATTAAACCTGGGCTTAGTGACCTTTATTGTACTGAAATGTAAAAGGCCAGAAAATAGGTTTCTTGTAGGAAACAAATCTTGGACAGTGTTTTTTTTTAATTGTTTACTTCATTGCAAGCAAAGGAAACACAGCAGCACAAATTTCAAATACAGCACAATCTAGCCCAGGGGTTTTCAATCTTTTTAAGCAAGTGTACCCCTTGTGTCTTCAAAGTTTCAGCTCATGTACCCTTTTATATTTTTTTCTTGTTCTTAATGTTACCTATTATGTTCTTGGCTGCTGCTGTCCACCCCGAGTGCAGCCCCGGCCCAACCCCCCGCCAGGAAGGGCCCAGCACTACCACAGCCCACCCTTGCCCCATGCGCAGATCTGGGGATGTGCACCCCCCCATGGCCTCCCGGGGTGCATGCAGTGGCGGGAGACCCCCCCCCTGCCACACGCCCCAGATGAGCCACTTGCAGCTCCATCCCACACCTTGCCCCGGCTGTGCAACCCCAGCCCCATTCCCTCCCTCACCGTAGGGTCCTTGATCTGCCCCTCCCCTATGCCCTTTCCCTCACAACAGACTTACCCACCAGACCCAGCTGCTCTCTATGCTGCTAGGCTGCACTTCTGGCTGCCTGAGTACTGCACTGTGGCTGTGCACATGCACAGAGCATTTATCAGCCACTTTATCAGCCACATCAGCCAAAAAAAGTTGATTGCTGATATTTGTACATTTGTTCAGTATACCCCCTATGACCTTTTTAAATATCTCTAAGGGTACACATACCCCTGGTTGATAACAACCGATCTAGTCCAGTGCAAACACAGACACATTCACACATACGTATACATACCACCCCTTTCCACACATTTTTATAATACAATCTTAAGTGGCTATCTAGGGAGCTTTAATGGAATAAAAGCTTTTTCTTTATGGCATCCATTAGTCCTAAAACTAAATAAATGTATGGATTATAGTTTCATAGTAGGTAGGTTGGAAGGGACCTGAGCAGATCATCAAGTCCGACCCCTGCCATGGCAGGAAAGAAGGCTGGAGTCAAATGACCTCAGCCAGGTGATTATCTAGCCTCCTTTTGAAGACCCCCAGGGTAGGAGTGAGCACCACTTCCCTTGGAAGTTGGTTCCAGCTCCTAGCTACCCTGACTGTGAAGTAGTACCTCCTCATATCTAGCCTGAATCTATTCTCGGTCAACTTATGGCCTTTATTCCTCATTACTCCTGGTAGTGTTCGGGAGAACAGGGACTCTCCCATAGCCTGCTGGTTCCCCTTGACCAGTTTGTAGACGGCCATCAGATCCCCTCTCAGACTTCTCTTGTGAAGGCTGAACAGGTTAAGGTCTCGTAGCCTGTCCTCGTAGGGCCTGCCCTGCTGCCCCCGATCATGTGAGTGGCCCTCCTCTGCACTCTCCCGATGCTGTCCACATCCCTCCTGAAGTGCGGCGCCCAGAACTGGACACAGTACTCCAACTACGGCCTGACCAATGTCGCATAGAGGGGGAGGATCACCTCCTTGGACCTGCTCGTGATGCATCTGTGGATGCATGACAAGGTGCGGTTAACCTTCCTGACCGCGTCCCCACATTGGCGGCCCATGTTCATCCTGGAGCCTATAATGACTCCAAGGTCCTTTTCTGCCTCAGTGCTGACAAGAAGGGAGTTCCCCAGCCTGTAGGTATGCTGCTCGTTCTTCCTCCCCAGGTGCAGTACCCTGCACTTGTCAGTATTGAATCCCATCCTGTTCTCATCCGCCCACCCCTGTAACCTGTCCAGATCTAGTTGTAACCTGTCCCTCTCTCCTAGCATGATCACTTCTCCCCACATCTTAATGTCATCTGCGAATTTGAACAAGGTGCTTTTCACCCCCTCGTCCAAGTCACTGATGAAGATGTTGAACAGTGCGGGCCCCGAGCCCTGTGGGACCCCACTGCCCACATCCCTCCAGGTTGAAAAAGACCCATCTACCACCACTCTCTGGGAGCGGCCCTCCAGGCAATTTGCAACCCACCTGACTGTATAGGCATTGACACCACAGTCGCCTAATTTCTTAATGAGAATGGGGTGAGAGACAGTGTTGAAGGCTTCCTAAAGTTCAGAAAGACTACGTCCACTGCGACACCATCCAAGGATTTTGTGACCTGGTTGTAGAAGGCCACCAGATTGGTCTGAAAGGACCTGCCTTGAATGAACCCCCTGCTGGTCCCTCACACATGTGCTCCTGGATAATTTTCTCAAAGAGCTTCCCCAGGACCGAGGTAAGACTAACAGGCCTGTAGTTTCCTGGGTCCTCCTTCCTCCCTTTTAATTAAAATCCAATTAATGAGCCAGATCTTGTCCTAATTTTAAACACTATGTAAACTAAAAAAAAAAAATTATGTGACATAAAAGTCATGGAATATCTGATAAATTATCTTTCAGAATAATTTAAGAATTTTAATAGCTTTGTGTCACTTCCAAATGATTACTTTATCGCTCATAAATTTGAAAAAAGAGTAACATGTTGCAGATAAAATTTTAGGTTTTATAGACTGTCAGGTCAATAGAATTAGTACTTTTTTAGCTGATAAATCACAGCACACAGGCCTTATCTGCAATAATAGCACAAATAGAATAAAAACTTAGCAACTGATAGTGGTTATTTGCTTTTATCTACAACCTTATGTTAGCAAAATGGAAGGAGGATAGTAAGAATGATGTTTCTAGTGAGACCTGTGTCTGCTTGGGTGAGTAAAGGAACTTTTATATGGTTTCTCCACACCCCTGGAGCTGGGAGTGAGTTTTGTCTCCACTCTTAAGAATGCCTATTGATTCTAGGTGAAAAGTATGCAACTGTGCTGACATAATGATACTTTTAGAGCACTGTAGAAACAATCCTCACATTATGTGTGAGTTAATTGTTGGGGGCCTGACTGTGGTCCAGTGCAAATAAGTCATGAAACTGCTCTAAGTAAACAGAAGGAATTCCCTTAGTGAAGGGAAATTGCATGTTCATATGAAGCCAGTGCATCAACTTGTACACCATTGTCTTACACTCCATCAGCCAGCATAAGCAATGCGCTGGTATGTGCCCAGGGAGTAGGGGCTGGATTGGAATGCTCTACAGTCTGTGTGTAGCTGGAGTTGCAACCTCTAGTGCCTACTCTTGGGGTGGCCAAGCTATGGTGCAAGTGCCAGAGGTGGCTCAGGCAGCATCTGAGTGTGGCACATGGTAGATCATGAACGGTACAAATAGCATAGTGGCAGATAGGGTAAGATGGAGGCAGGGTTAGCCAAGAAAAAGCAGAGCTACAGATGGGACTGGGAGCACAGGGAAGGAAAAAGAAAGCAGATAAGGAAGGGGACTGGAGTGGCATTCAAGGAGAGTGCAGAGCTAACTTCTGGTGTACCTGCCAAAAAGGTTGACCTCCATTGACCTAAAAAAATAGCTGAACATTGTTCAACCAGACCTTTGGATTGTGTCATCAAAGACTTATCATACCCATTTTATATATACTGGTTCACTGAGATAGAGATTTGTTAGGCACTCAAATACCAAGAGGGTTAAAGCAGTATAACACCAGTTAGAAAAAATATTCTGCAGGATTTCTGTTACAGAGACAAAACCAGGGGTTAAAAACCAAACAAACATGGATGACTCAGTTCTATATTCCCCTAGTCTGGAACGTCAAAGTTTTGTTTGGTTGTTTGCTATGGAAGCAAGGATAGAACTGGATTTACGGTTCTTGTTTTGGCCTACATGTGTGTTATTTTAAAAGAGTATCCTTTTATTTCTTTGTAGCTAATGTATTTTGGGAAATAATCCACATATTGTCTTGAGAGTTTGCTTGCTTGTTGATGTGTACCTTTGGGTGTGTGCATACACAGATAATGGGATCAATCACAATTGAAAAGGTTTAAGAAAATATAACTCTTCACACAGTTGTGTGTTTGGGTTGGTAAGAGGCAGGGAAAATCGCAAAATGAAGCATAACATTGATTTACTCTCATGAATCTCAGGTCAGTGTCGGGGGACAGGATTTCTTTGGCATAGGACAAGTGCAAAAGTTTGCAATTATTTTTAAGCAAATCTTTAGCATTTCATCTATTTTGATTATCCTATCATAGTAGGACAACACAAAACCAATTCAGATAATTGAGGCATGAACTAATTTTAAGGTATTTTTATATTAATATAATCAATGGTTGTGAACATGTTTTTTCCTTTACAGTGTATGATGCATAATTTTCCTGTCACTTCATATTTGCCTTCGCTTTACTGATGGCATATGGTGCTAGAAAAATTTCTATCCCCCATATTTTTTCCATCAAACCAATTCAAAAACGATAATTTATTATTTTAAGACATCTGTTCCGCTTTGTGCTTTTTTGTTTTCTTAATATGTCCACCTGCCAGTTTTTCTCACTTTCTACCACACCACCTAATAGTAAGGGAACCCCCTGGTTGAATTAATCTGTAAGGTCACTACCCCTGCCTGCTTCAGTTTTCTCCTCAAATCCATTTTCACTATGTTGCCTTCATGACATACTATTGCCTAGACAAAGGTCCAGTTGAAAATTGTTAATATCTGCTTGGAAGGAACCTGGAAAGCTTTCATTGTATAATGTGTCCCTTCCTTCATTTGTTGCTTTTTTTTAAATTCTAGGATTTTTAGGGTAGGGACTTAATATTTATTTTTCCAGTGTCTAAGGTAACTTGATTAACCATAATATAAATAAATTAGTTCTAATAATAACTTAAAGTAGAATGGGTCGAGGGCCCTGAAAAGTAACATTAGAAACCATGCTGCAAATTCCAAATTCTTACTAGTGCCCATGACCACATCAGATTGGTATTTTAGGATTTTGTCTTTGACAGAGTATAGCAAGCCAGCCTTTTAGATAAATTATAGTTTTAAAAAGCCGACATCAATCAGACTGCAAATAGAAGTCGTAAACCACTACAGAATGACATGTTTCTCATATAGTAGTAGCATTGCAACAGCAGTTCAAAAACAAGCAGAACAAGGAAACAAAAAATATGGTTTGGGTTTTTAAATAGGAGGACACATAAAACTTCCTATAGGACATTGAATTAAATAGTAGCTGGGAAGGGTGCCAGGAAGAGCTAAGGTTACTGTTCTGCAGTTGCTTTTCTTCAGAGTGAAAATGCCATTTTTCTCCTACAGCCTTTCTATCAAGGGCTTCTCCTCTAGCTGTTTATTAGTAAACAGCTGTTTGCAATGAAAGGCAACCTTTATATAGTTATGGTGGTTTCTGTTAGATGTGTTTGTTGATTGAGGACTATTCACACCTCTGTTTTAACAAAATCCAGATAAGGTTATGTAAATATGGTTAACCAAAGCTATGATTAATTCCATGTAAAATGTATCGTATTAATGAATGGACGTATATCTCGCAGAAATAGCTTAAGACTAAATTAGAAAACAAGTTTGACATTGAATATTGCATGTTTAGAAGTCCTCATTAAAACATCCCCTTAAAATGTCCTAAATTCATGATTACAAGCAATCATGCAAAAAGCTTAAATATATAATAATTACTATATATATGTAATTAAATTTTGTTATGCCACCAGTATATGATGGCTTTGTGGACTATAATAAGTTTATCTAGTTGATATTTAATTACAACTAAGTGATGTTACATTAGTTACTGTATATTCGTAACATTTCACCTATTAAACAGTATTGAAGATTGACTTCTATAAGATACGTTTACCTATTGCAAAGCTGTTAAATATGAGTTTCGAATAAATGGGTAGCCATTAGGTGACCTAATGTCACAGCTAAGAAACTGAAGGGCACCTGCAGAAAGATGCACAAGTTGATTTATTTTTTCAAGATGTCAACCAAGAATTTGTCCAACGCAGAATCAACAAAGAATTGCAAATCAAGATGCTTAACTTTGTTGTAGATCTGCAATTTGCTAAATGGATAAGGAGGCAGAGCTACTGCTAACTCCAGGTCAGTGAGAGTAAAATTAGTTATATATCTGAAAACAGCACGTGATTTTAGGTGCTAAATTATCTCCAGTCTTTTGAGTTGGCAAAAGCATGAAATATACAAAGATGCTGGGGCACAAATTGACCCATGGAAATTAGTATGTTCCTATCTTGCAGAAATTCAAAACTGTGTTATAAATAGATTATTGTGTTTTTCATTCATCTCACTTATTCAGAAGAATCAGTACTCAGAGGAGGCATGTTTTAACAGCTTCAGCTAATTGCAACATTAAAATTCCAAACTGCAAGCATTTTTTAAAAAGTAACAGAAAATGATTCCAGTGAGAACCAAGCAGACTACACATCTCATTTTTTATAGAGCTATCTTCTGTCAAAATACGATCTATAATTTGTACTATCTTCTGTGAGTTCTAGCAGCTATAGAAGACACCATTATAAATAATTGCTTCAACCTCCAATATTAGCCAACACTTCTGTTTTTGGTTATCCATATTCAAGTATCCAAAAGCAGTACATTTCCAATGTTCTGAAGAAACATTCTAGGCAAGATTCCTTGGTTTGCTGAGGACTTTTTTTGCAATGTTGTAGTAGAGTTGTGTTACAGCCAGCCTAACTGGCCAACGGAGTATTCTCTTTCTGGAGGAGAATCACTCTCATAGGGGAACCATTCAGGTGGGATATATAGACACTGTGGTAGGAGGACATGTCTGGGGTTAGAGGACATATTTCTGTATACTGCCTGAGATTGTTCATTACCAAAATAATCCCTGGGGCCAGATATGGCTAGGTATAAACTAGGTCAACTGTAATGCCATTTTATTTTACAGTGGGAACCCACCAGATAAAGGGCCTCAGGCCCTCTGCAATGAGAATATCAAATAAACTTAGTAAAGCTAGAAAATCTGTGTTCAACACCTAGGCTGTCCTGTGTTTGGCTTTGCTGCTCCCAAACACTGCTTCAGGTAGGTCTCCTGCACAAAATCTTTCAGTCCCTTTCCACTGCTTTCCCTTCAGCTGCATTTTGTTCTAGATACTAAACAAGTGTGGCCATCTGATTCTGCGACTTGGAACAAGCACATTTTCTTTTTTGCCAATAGCTGGTTTGAACTAGGAAAGACAGTCTGCTTGCCTTCAAGAGCCCTCTCTCCTAATCAGGAGATTTAAAAGAGAGTAATTCTAAGGACATGTAAACTGGTATAATTTGAAACTTCCCCACACTACTAACTTGAACTGTCACCTACTTTTTGGGCACATCTACATGAGACATTTACTATGCAGTTGACTAATTAGCTTCACAGTAAATGTCTCAACATCTACACATGTGCTCCTATTAATCTGGTGTAAACTAATTTACTCTACAGCAGGATAGAACTTGTAACTACAAGTACTATCCTGCTGTGCAGTAAAAAACTTCACAGCAGAGCATGTATAGACACTGTCCAGCAGGCTGGAGCACAAGAGTGCTTCAGTGCCCCAGCCAGCTCCTCCACATCACATTGAGCCTGGGGAGAGCAGCCCCAGGCTGGCAGGCTGACCCCCGGGGTCCCCAGCTGTGGCTGCTTTGCCTGGGCTACATGTGCTCTGCCTGAATAAACTGCGGAGCTTATTGCTCCGGAGTTAATTGCTCCTGGGCACACATTCAAATGGCACGCCCAAGAACAATAAACTCTTTTTTAGTTTATTCAGGCACCATAATTAAACATGTAGACACACCCACTGACAGGTAACTTATGCTTTCCTGCTAACTTGTGTCTAGGTTGATAAAACTTAAATGTCAAGAGGCTGATCAAGAGGAGTGTGTTAGCAGGGAGTGACTGAAAGCTAGTTACCCTTATTAAACTATATACTTTATTAGACCCAGATACTGCTACTTTTAAGGAAATGCTGTAAACAAAGTGTTTCCTGTTATTACCTGTAACATGTAATATTATCAGAGTTAAGGATATATTTTTCTTTAATGTTTACCATTTCAGTTTGTTTACTGTCTACAATGGGCATTTTCATTGTGGCCCTCATATAGTCAGTCAACCTTTTGCTTGTGTGTATTTTCACACAGTAACATATGGGAAGAATTTTTTTCTTTCCCTGGAAAAATGTGATCATAAAACCACAGACATTATCAGTGAAACACAAAGTATCTAAAATTAATTTTCTATCATTATATTGAAATCTTTGGTCAGAAAAAGGATTTGGTACTGACTTTGTGGGAAGAAGGCCTGGTTATAGATAAATGATTAGTAGGTAAATTTAAAATAATTGGTTGGTACTAATTAAAGCATATCTTGGCACAGCTAAAGAGATTATGGGTAAAGACAGAAGTGACAATTTTTACCCAATCTGGCCACAGAAAGCGGTTTATAGCCATGACAAAACACAAGTGCATGGCTGCAGACCACTTAAAAAATGGCTGATCCGTTGAAAATCAAACTTCTCATTGCACAAGTGTTCAGATGAAGACGTCTCAAAACAGAGCAGTTTGTATAATTTGTGTCTGCTTGCCTGCCAACCTCAGAGCTGTTTTGAGAATGGGAGGGGGGAAAGAGAGCAGAGGGAGTCTGGTCTGTGTCTTTGTTAGCCCCCACTGGAGGGTGGAGCAGGTGTGTTGGAGTGCCCCCACCCTGAGGTGGCAGGGCTCCAATTCATCCGCTGCGCCCTCCAGATCTGGCTGGAGATCCCTTGGAATGAGTTCCCCCTGCGCCCTTTCCCCCCTCCCATTCTGAAAAGAGCACAGACTGGCAGAAAGGAGGGGCCATGGCTAGCGGAAACTAGCTGCAGGCTCACAGCCAGCAGCTAGATTCCTCTCTCCCCTGTAACCAACAGGGGACTTCTGGTTGGTTCGGGGGATCATTGTAACTCAGAACGCTTTCCTACAAAGCGTTCTCAGTTACAGCAGGGAGCTGCACTTCAGTTTGCACCCTATATGATCTGACATTTATATCTCATGGGTTAGAGTGCCAATTGAAGTTTCAAATATTTTTGAAATACGGTATATCCATCTTGCCTACTGCAACTGTTTAAATAAATTGATATTATAGCCTTTAAGGAAGATACTGGTTTCCAGACTGTGCCCAGTTGCTTCTATAGTTAGTCACAGAACTTTGGGTTACCAGATAGTGCTGAAAATTCATTTTAGTTCGTCTCTGTAAATCCCTTTTAAAATTGGACATTCTTTTTTGGTAACAGAAAGTCAGGCATCTCAGAAAACAAATGAGTAGGATCGAGTAAGTTGCCTACTATCTTTTCTTTTATTATGCAAATTGCATCTTCAATGGAGATGCTTTTTGGATGTGCCACAAAGGAAACTGGTGGAAGGATAACAATATAGATTGGAGTGCCCATACTCATTTAGGCTCCTTTTAAAAATCCTAGCCAAGGAGTATAAATAGCAAGTGGCGATTATTTGTAAATGAGATTACTTGAGAGTCTCATGATTAGACAATTAAAAAATCAAGAAATGATAGTGGGTTTGAATTGCAGTTGAACTTCTGTGGCCAAGTTCCATGCTGGTTTATATTACTGGTGAAGGGGTGGCTCAGAGGTCAAACATAGGAGTTGGCTCTTGAAGACTAAGAACATTGCGTCAAAACTGAAACAAGATGAAAATATGTTAAACTGACAGTGGTCTGGTGTATAGTTTAATTCAGTTGGAACTTAACTCTCATTCTTTTTTCAGCACATAATCATGCACAGAAGTTGACTGGCTGCTTTCAGTTCAATTTAAATAATACAAGTAGCAAGCTACATACAAAGCACATTGATGCTCCAGGATGCAGAATGAGCTGCACGTGGTTGTCTTGAGGACCAACTTGAAAAGAGATTTTGTAACTTACTGTACATAATATGCCCTTCTGCCTTTCTTGTATAGTGCTCTTGAACTGGTGCCCTGAAACTCTGCCTAGTCTTGGGCATGCAAATTGCTGTTTGAGGCTTCTCACAAGATGGGCAAGCCAATGTGAATGAAAAAGAATTAATTTGTGTAATTGTGTAAAATGAAAGGAATGGACTCCTAGGTTTTTAGAACCTGGAAAAAGCTAGAAATACTTTGGGTTTGTTGGTACTTGGTTTGGCTACGTGCTACAACTACTACCTGAACAGGGACTTGAACCCTAGACACTCTAAGTTAAAGTGTGAAAATCTACCAGTTGAGCTACACAGGTTCCAGTTACTTTTGTTGTAGTAACCATGCAGTTATATAGCACTCAGGATTACACTACTGGATCACTGTAATTCAGACTTCAACATTGGGAGAAATGGTAGAAAGTCTGGGTGGCCATCATGGTAGATTAAAAGAAAAGCAGAATGACAGATTTTCATACCTGCCCGCACTTATTATGTTGAAAAAGAATTTTCCTCTTAGTAAAACCCCAAAGCCTCCTTTTCCTAGCCTCTTTCCTAATGTCCTTTCCTTGATTTCCAGGATCTTGCAGACCATTAGGAAGCTTCTGCTTCCAGCCAGGTTGCTGCTTTTAGCAGCACCACATGGATAGCTGGTTGTAATTTAAATAAATGCAGGCATGTCTACACACGTGCATTAATGCACTTTTCCTGATGCACATTCAATTTAGTAACATTCGGCGTTTATACATGTGCTCCGGGAGTGGCAGGGG
>NW_005842142.1:187840-199004 GCF_000455745.1 Alligator sinensis
AGCGGTTCCAAGAGTCACTCTAATTAAAGTGCCCAGAGCATCTCATGCATCAGTGTCTCTGCACTTCAAAATGGCAGCAGGGTTCCTTCATCTAAAAGCTTGTTGAACGAGCATTAGACAAAGTACCCCTGCTGCCATTTTCAAGCGTGGGGACGCTGATACGCGAGACACAGGATGGTGCTTGAGCATGGTAATTGCCATACTCCAGCAGACTTCATTAATTGAGTCTGCTTTTATGCACTGGAGTTACAGCACATTGGAGCAGCTGCCCTATTTGTGTATAGGCACCCAATATGAGGTACTAAATAAATGTGCATTAGGCTGCACTAATGTGCAGTAGCGCAAGCACACGCTTTTTAGGTGACCCTTAATGTGCAGTAGCTGCTTCTACTGTGCGTTAGTGTATTAGCACAGTTTTTTACATGCTGCCTTAATGTGCAGTAGAATAGAGTAGAATAGTAGAATAATACTGTGCATTAAAGCGCATGTGTAGACGTGCTCTGCATGACTCACACTGTACAAACAATAAAGCTTAGAGTAGAAACTTTATTTCAGAGCTGGTTTACGTTTAGCGCATACAGCTGTTTAGAGCAGGAACTATTTTAGATGGAAGGATGGAGAGAGGGAACTGTAGAGAAACATTGTTACATTTAAAACTGCTCCATCCTCCTATCCTAGGAACCAAATTGCTCTGTCAACAGTCTATGGCCCCATGGCTATATTTTACTCACTTTCTTCTGTAAAAACAGCATTGATCTTCCAAGCTATTTTTCAGTATGGGTACAAATGGGATAAAATGTAGGTCAGAGTGGCTCCTGCGGGCGCGTCCAGATATGCATGGATTTTTGGTTCCCTGGGGACAAGTAGCAGTGGTGCACCTTGCACCACCGCTACTTGTCCCTGGGGAATCCCTGTGCCACGTGCACTTTAACATGCAGCAAGTTGCCCCAGGTGGGGTAGGAGAAGCTGGGGCCAGCACTGGACTGGCCCCAGCAACCTTTCTTGGGGTCCTGGAGGCCTCCTGGGGCTGCAGCTGCAACCACGGCAATCCTGACAAACGGAGCTTGGCTGGCAGCCTTGAGCACGGCTGCAGGCGTCCTGGCTACACTTTTCAGCAGCCTAATGTGCGTTGCTCCATTTTTTTCCCCCCACAGTTTTTTTGACTCCTGGATATCAAAGGATCAAAAAAACCTGCGGACAAATTCCCAGTGCAGCATACGCTTAGGCAGCGCGCTCTTGCAGCATGGAGAACACCGGACTGTATGATATATGGTGCTGCAGACATGTTTGCACCACCACATACTGCATAACCACACTCATCTGGATGCACCCTGAGAGACTAACTGGTTCATGGAGGCATGATCTTTCATGGGCAACAACCTATTTTATCACATGCTAGGAACAGACTGGCAGAAAAAAAAAAGATTTGAAATAGAAGCAGAAGGGACAAGGAGAGGAGATGCTGCTGAGAGAGGCAATAAGTACATTTCATAGATTTAATAGATTTCATAGACATTAGGGCTGGAAGGGACCTCAAAAGATAATTGAATCCAGGCCCCCGCCCCAGAGGCAGGAAGTCAGCTTGGGTCAAAGGATCCCAGCAAGATAAATGTCTAAATGTTTCTTAAAGGAGTCCAGAGTAGGTGCTTGCACCACCTCTGGAGGGAGTCTTTCTAGGCCTTGGGGGCTCGGACAGTAAAGAAGTTTTTCCTTATGTCCAGCCTGAAATGGTCTTGGAGGAGTTTGTGACCGTTTGACCTTGTCGTCCTTTGGGGTGCTCTGGTGAACAGACATTCCCCCAGATCCTGATGAGCACCCCTTATATACTTATAGGCAGCCACGAGGTCACCCTTGAGCCTGCACTTTTCCAGGCTGAAGAGTCCCATGGCTCTCAGCATCTCATCATAGGGCCTGTTCGCCTGCCCTCTGATCATACATGTGGCTCTCCTCTGGACTCTCTCAAGCTTTTCCACATCCTTTTTAAATTGTGGAGCCCAGAATTGGATGCAGTACTCCAGCTGTGGCCTGACCAAGGCCAACTACAGCGGGAGGATGACATCCTGGGATTTGCTTGAGAAGCATCTATGGATGCAAACCAGAGTTTTGCTCTCTTTACCAGCTGCAACATTGGATTGGTGGCTCATATTCATCGTATGGTCAATCATGACCCCCAAGTCCCGTTTGGCATAGTGCTAGCAAACATAGCACTGCCAAGCCTATACGCGTGCTGCGTTTTTTTTTTCCTCCAGGGTGGAGTTCATCAGGTTTTTGTCCGCCCATTTTCTGAGCCTGTCGTGGTCGGCCTGGATCACCAGCCTATCCTCAGGTATGGACGCTTTACACCAAAGTTTGGTGTCATCAGCGAACTTGGCCAGTGCGCTTCTGATACCAATTTCTACATCATTAATAAAGATGTTAAAGAGTATAGGCCCAAGGACAGACCCTTGGGGGACCCCACTGGTCACAGCACACCATGATGATTTACTTCCATCTATTACCACTCTCTTTGTCCAACCTCAGAGCCAATTCCCCAGCCAGTGGACTGTGAAGTAGCCGAGGCCGCAGTTGGTCAATTTTTCCATGAGGAGATCATGGGACACCAGATGGAAGGCTTTTTTAAAGTCAAGATATATAACATTAATCTCATCTCCCTTGTCCAGGTGATGGGTAACCTGGTCGTAGAAGGAGATGAGATTGGTCAGGCAAGACCTACCCACAACAAACCCATGCTAGCTATCCCTCAGGATGTTGCCATCAACCAGTTTGTCAAGAATGGTCTCTTTGATAATTTTTTCCAAGATCTTCCCCAGAATAGAGGTCAGGCTGGTTGGCCTGTACTTCCCTGGATCTGCTTTCTTCCTTTCTTGAAGATAGGCACCACATTGGCCTTCTTCCAATCTTTGAGCACTTTACCTGAGCACCATGAGTTCTCGCAGATCCATGCCAGTGGCTGAGCTATGATGCCTGCTAGCTCCTTAAGTACCCTGGGGTGTAAACTGTCTGGGCAAGCTGACTTGAAGGTGTCCAGCCTCTCAAGGTGTTCCTTCACATGTTCTACATTGATGTAGGGTAACAATTTGCCTTCACCGTGGCCGTCCTGTACCGTATTGAGCAAGGCTATCCCTTGGGGCTGGTGAAATACCCATTAAGCAGGTTGGTTTTTTCCTGGGTGTCAGTTGTCAGTTGTCTCATTTGGTTTAGCAGGGGTCCAGTGTTACTCTTGCTTTTCGTCTGGCTCCCCACATATCTAAAAAAGGAATTTTTATTCTTTAATACGTTAGCCAGTTGGAGTTCAGTTGCAGCCTTGGCTTTCCTGGTTCACTCCGTACAGGTCTAGACCAGTTAATTGAGACATTTAACACCTGGCAGGACACTGGAGTACACAGCTAATCCAGGTAATGGGGCCTTTGAGATCAAGGTCAATAGAAGCAAGTCTGTGGATGATTTTTGTTCTGCAATTTCACATTCAAATTGGTTTTTAAAATTTCTTTGTGTGTAAGGACAGCTACACATAGGTCAGTGATAGAAAGTCCAGAGAGATTCAAGTGTTCTGCCATGGGCTTTTGTGTGCTTCTGGAAAAATATTTTCTTTCTGCCAGTCCATTACTAGAATCTGATGAAGTAGATCATGTCTTTCTGAATCAGTCTCTCAGGCACCACTCTGCTCTACCGTCTGCCTAACTTCAGACTAACATGGCTCCTAACCACCACTGCTCATAGAAAGTGGGAGTCCCAAATTGGCCATTGGACACTATCCAGCTACAAATAGGGCTGATGCGCTTCTTCCTGAGAGGAGAGTCGAGTGCTTAAAAATAGCATTTCAATAAATACATTCATAAGAGTAGAGAAAAGAATTTACAAATGTTTCTTCTTTCCACTAGAAAAATGTTTCCATAATTAATTGTTCAGTGTAAAATGAACCCTTTATTGAACCACTGCTTTTCTGTAGAAAGGGAAAAACCCTACTCACCTTCTTTTGTCAGTGTAACCATGGCAGATGCTACATGGAAGACTGGATATTTATGTAAAGGCTAAGCCTTGTACCCTCAGTTAAAACTGGCTATAAACATATCTTCTAAAACCAATGTAAATGTAAGGATGCTGTCCTAATAGCAAAAAGCCCATAGTACAGTCTTCATTACATGGGTCATTGGTGCACTCCTCAAGGACCTTCTGAGTGTATTTTGGCTTCGTTCCCAAATGTTTCAGTTTTCACAAGCAATATTGTTATAACCTCTGTGTGCACACTATCGTGTGGTCTGTTTATAAACATATATACCCATAATCTATATTTTTGCTTATGCCAATTCTGAGTGAGTACCCTGTATCTTGCAAGATTTAAATCTGAAAGTTTAAAGTCTGTTCCCCATCAAAGGCCTGGAAATACTTACATTTAGTACACTTGTCCTGTGGCCACTTCAGTATGCTTGTAATGAGCTACTAAGGTTTGAGATTTCAAGGTGATAACTTCAGAATGAAGCTGAAAGGCCAGTTAGAGGCTGGGTAATGTAGCTGTGTTGTTCTGCTGGCTGCTACTGTTAAGACACAGGTTTTTAAACTGTACCCTGTACTTAGACCTCACTTATGCTTTGTAAAAGTCTTCAGTTTATTGCAGGCCTCTGCCCCCACATCCCAGGCATGTACACTCCTGTTCTCCTTTGAAGTATGTGCCAGAACAGTGGAAATAGCTTGGAATGTGCCTTCATCAGGAAGGCCTCAGACACCAAAGCAGAGATTACATGCTGCAAAAACACAAATGAGGATTATCTGATGCAGCTGAGTTGGTGGGAAAGCAGGAGAAATTGGGCTGGAAGAGTGATCTGGGTGGGCTCAGTCTCATGACAGGGAATGTACCCTTCACCTTCTTTTTGAGAAGCTAATCACCAATGCAGTCATGATGCAGAGATCATGAATACAGTATTTATCCCTCAGTTCTATGGAGGTACATAACCTGCACTTGCCCCTGATAAAAGTGCCTGTAATATGCTGAACCACAAGAGCTGGAAGGCTGGTGACAACCAGAATTGCATACTTCCATGACTTTGCTGTTTTCAGACCCAGCAATATGCTTTGGAATTCAGTATAAGGTATGTATTACTTCCTGCAGTAGTAAAGTTTGCATACTAGAGACCTTAGCAGGGTCCTAACCTGTGCTAAGTCTCCTTTGTAGCTGACTTAAAGCTATTCTGAGGAGGCTAGTGAAGTTTCCTTTGCAAGAAACTCTCATCGGCAGTGGAAAGCTTACATAATAGTCTTGAAGTGACTTGCTGCTAGGCCCAAACTAATCCCAGGTTAAGGAGTATTCTGATGTTTCTTGTTAGTTTACCTGCTCCAACACAGATCTTAAGAAGAGTGTAGGTCAGAGCTTCCGCCTGTGCTGTTTCTTCCCTCATCATCAGGATGTGATAGGAAAGGATTATTTAGGGTTACCATATTTCTGGTTCCAAAAAAGAGGACACCTGTCATGTGCCCTCCCCACACTCTCCCACATATGGCTGTGGGGGGGCACTGATGTGGCGACACCCTGCCCCATCTGTTGCCCCTCACTCGCAAGCCACAGCCCCCCCACACCCTGCTGCTGCCCCTCACTCCTGACCCGCAGCCCACTGGCCCTGCCAGTGCCCCTCACTGCCAAACCACAGTACCCTGCTCCCCTGGGCCATGCTGGTACCTCTCACTCTCAACCCCATCTTGCTGGTGCCCCTCATTCCTGATCCATAACACCTGGCGCTGCCAGTGCCCCACACACCTGACCCTCCCCACTAGCCCTCATTTCAAAGCCACAGCCTCCCCTGCCCCCCCAGGTGCCCCTCACTCCCAACCTGCATCCCCCGGGTCCCCCCTGACCTCCCCCTGCAAGCACAGACACTGGCCCCAGTGTTGTTGGGCCAGCCATGCACCTCCCTGCTGCCCCTGAAGGGCCCCCCCCGCCCCTTCCCCCACTGGAGGGGCAGGAGTCTCCCCCTCCCTTTTGCAGTCCCGGAACCCCTCCCCCACCCCTGCGCATGCACACACGCGCACACACACACGCACACACAACCGCTGCCCCGCACAGACTTACCTCTATCCAGCTGCTGAGCTACTCCCACCCCCTACCTGGCTACATGCCAGCCACATGTGTGTGCACCCTGCCTCCAATTGTCCTGCCCCCAGCCCCAAGCAGCTCCTTGCTAGGACAAACTGGGAAGTGCCAGCCAGGAAGAATTTTGAAGCTGAGCTGACCAAATCCCAGGCATTTGATCATATTTAAATAAACCACCTAGACTGAGAATGGAGGATCTAAAAAGGCATGTCCACAAAAACCCGGACATATGGTAAGCCAAATTATATTACTGAATGACCAGAGGGAAAGCTGTTTGGGAGATTTTTAAAGGGCAGTTGGTCTTTAAAAGGGCAAATTGATCAAATTGGTCAATTTGGGGGAGATGAGTATTAATATAAATCCTGGAGAATGTCTTTATGGTTGTTAAGAAGGTGGCTTTACCATGGAGCCATGAGGCCTTAGGAAAGAGGCCTAAAGGAGGATAAAGCCATGAAGAAAGGACTTTATTTTGCCCTTGTATCAGGCACCAGACAAAAAGGGACATGGATGGTAGTGTTCTGGAAAAGAGCAAAAAAGGGTGTTGAGCCCTGAGGAAGGCTGAATGCCTCTTGTCTGAGTTGAAACAGAGGTCGGGTGCTGTTAAGTCAGACTCCGGGTGAGTACACTTTTGAATGATAAGCCTTTTGCATGCTTGATAGTAAGGGGAAACAAGGGTATGGCAGAACCCTCAGATAGTGAGGAACCAATAATAGCATCCAATAATCAGATTACATTCCTAGAAAATTATTCCAAATTCCTAAATTTTTCATATATAGGATCTAGTCATTGGTGTTGTCTTATATTCAAAGTTGGTTTAACAATAAAAACAGTAATTGAGGAGCCAGCCAGGAAGACCTGTTATACAACTTCAGACCATAAGCAAAAGGATTACAAGTACCTTTGAGTTGGCTTTAAGCAATTCATGAAAATCTGTCTGTGGCCATGCATTATAATTTAGGAAACATTTTTAGTGAAAATCACGTATGAAATGGAAAAGACCTTGCTCATCTGCAAAAGGCTGAGACCCAGAAAATCATGGCTTTAATTGCAGGAAATAATCATAAACTTCTTTCCATGCAACTAAAGGCATTTTTTTTTTGGAGACATTTTTTGTAACATGTATTTTTTCCTAAAGTCAGCTACCCAAAATGCTATTTTGTTGTATACCTGCAGTGCATCCTAGACTTGTATTTCAATTGATTTTTTTTAATGAATTTTTCTGTATGTATAATGGCATTAATTAGGCTGTTTTGCCATTATCTAGACAATTGATTAATAGGTCATAATAGACCTGTTGGCTACTACTAATAAAAGTGTAATTTCTTCATGCTACAATTTATGATTAGATCATTATATTTAATTTTGAATGTAAAAGTACAACATTATAAGAGCATTTTTAAATGTCAACATTTTTTTTAATATTTAATCAGTTTAATATAAACCCTGAAATTTACATATTTTAAAGGGAAAGTCTCTTGCATCATGAAATCTATTGTACTATAAAATACAATGTTATACTGATCCAAAGCTTGTTAAGATTCTGGGCTTTGGATAATACCCACAGTTTTATTTGTGTTTATTTGTACTTTATTTGAAACAGGCTTCACAAACAAAGATATATTTAAATTACTTCATCCAAAAGCTCAGTACATTGCCACTGTTGAAAAATTCAGAGCAACACTTCATGGTGGTTTAGGATAGGAAGTAAAGAATTCCACCTTAACCAAATGAAACTGTAAGGGGAATTTAGGTAGGCAATAATATTTGTATCCCAGTTTGACCAGAAATTAACTTTATGACCCAGAATCCTGTGAAACGTGTTCTCTTTAGTAACAACAAATAAGGTTACTTTATGTAGTGCCTGAAAAAAATCCTCAACTGATAACTGGGTAACTTTCTTTGCCATGCATAGCACAAGCTTCTGCAGAAAGTGTAATTTTTAAAATGTTTCTAACACTTCTACCTGCAAAGATAACTTCTTAAATATAAGCTACTGTAGAGATGTCCTAAGGACAAGTACACACGTCTCTACAGTTGTCCCTACAGTTCATGGCTTACAAGTGGCAGCAGGGTGAAATAAGCAGACTTGGTCATTTTCTTGTTTGCTATTCAAAGCCATGAAAAAAGGGGAGAGATTGTTAAGAATCATGTGCTTTATTTTGCTGTTGCCTGGAAAAGCTCTGAACAGCAGGGGAAGCAAGCAGTGGAGTGCTGGAAGGGAGCAGACCCAAAGAATGAAGGTTGGGGAAAGAGGAGAGCAGAAGAGACCAGGAGACTTGAAGTATGAAAGGGGGACAGAAAACTTCTCTCTTACAACAAGAATGCAGGAAGGAAGCTTCATGCTTAAAAATGCCTGTTACTTAAAGGCTGAAACTAAAGAAATATCCAGGTGAGCCCCAACATTCTCTTCTTTCCTAGCAACCTGGTGGAGTGAACTGGGCTGCTCGTAATCAGGGTGTTGACCTGGACCTCACTGAAAATTAAAAGGCTTCTGATCAGCCAAGCAGTGAGTTCTAGAATAGCTTCCCCAATAGAAGCAGTGATGGGGGGAACTGTTTTTTAAGATGCAACTTAATTAGTTGATGACAGGGTTTATATGACTTGTTTGTCTGTGGTAGCAGGAGACTTGATGTAATGTCCCAGAAGGTCACTTCCAGTCTTATGTTCCATATATCCACAATCTATATGCTGCTTTGTTGTAGCCCTGCTTTGTAAGAAGCAACTGGATCCAAGATGGCATGTGACAGCAGGCCATAAAAATTATCAGAGTTGTATAGCATCTGCCTCCTGCATCCATCACTTCTATTAGACCAGGTCTGCCGCAAGATAAATTTTGTATGAGCCCACATGGATAATGATAAAACAAAGGTACCTAGCTTCTGGGTGATTGCAGTTACACATAGAGTTTTGACACAAAGGACTCATGCTCCTGTTCTTTGTTGGCCCTCTGATAGAGCACCGAGACATAAGGGAAATTTTTCTGCCTTTGGCTTACAAAAGCAGAGCAGGCAGGAGATATGGGGTGAAGAGAACAGATGGTTCTGCATGTCCATGTTATTGTGCATACTGGTAATAAATCTTATTTTGAAGTGCAGTACTGGGAATTATTGGGTCTTAATAAAATTGTCCAAAAATCCTGTATAAACATAATCAGAGACAGATTGTATCTACAACTGTGTGCGCAGAACATTAGCCCTTATTCACCTGAGGAAATATCTCATGCTATAAACTTATATATGCAACATGCACAAAAGAGGTCATTAACAAAATCTTTAGGTGCGTCTAACATCAACTTTAGGTTCACATTCTTTGCCATTGTGTTCATCTGAAACAGCTGTGCATATGCCATAATATGCCTTTGGGAAGGGGGCAGGACCCAATGATCTTGCAAGGTACCTTCCAGCCCTAATGTCTATGAATTCTATGTCTATAATTAAAAAAAAAAAATCTTTAATGTGGATCTTAATCCTATAATACTAGAGTGAAATTATCCTGTCTGTCAGACTAAATAAATTATATAGCCACCATCCATTTAATCTGTTCCTCTTTGTGTGCTTATGGATAAATGCAAGTACTATAAAGATATTTTTAAAAAGAATTGATTCATACAATTCCTTGTGCAAAATTCCCTGCCCCCTCTAAAAAAAAAACCAAAAAACGGGGGTGGGGGGTGGCTATCAGTTGAGGCAAGAATTCACTCTCTCAAAGTGCAGCGTCTAGAGGAGGGCATTGGCCCATCCTGATCCAGGTATTCTGTTAACTTCTGCCAAGAAGCATGAGAGATTGATTCTTCTTACCTTGGCTTTAGCATTGGTCACCTTAAAAATATGTGCGTAAAAAAATGACTTCAGTTTATTCAGTGTTGCCTATTACCAGTATTCCTATACTATTAGCTAATGGCCCCGCTTTTACTCCTTTTAGAGACTGATCATAGGATACATACAGATTCTAAGGGAGGAATCCTTTAATGGAATGCCTTTCCATTAAAGTGCAGAACTGGGAGTCATGGGTTCTCCTCAGTTCATTCAGATGTTTACTTTGTATCCCTGGGCAAGTTACTTAATTACAATGGAGCCAGATCTTGAGCTGGTATAGATTAGCTCATCTCCATTGATTCCAGTGGTGGTATGTGGCTAATGTATAGGAGTTCACAGCTAGTCCTGAGAGTTCCTCCATCTATATTGTGAAAAATCAGTCATTTATTTATTATTAATAAAGAACTTTGAAACCCCTGGTGTAAAGCTGGGTTTTCTACTAAACTAGTAGTAACAATATTCTCGCTGGTATAAAATACAGCCATTTGGTTCAGTTCTACCCTCAAAAAACATAAATAGTTCCTATTGAAGTAAACAGGAATAATACGCACGTAACTGGAGGCAGAGTGAGGCAAATATACGAGGCTATTGCACAGCTGTTACGAGTAGTATAACCAAGGGGAGGGAGGGGTGGTGACCAGTGCTGATTTGAGGAGGAGGACCCAAAAATAAGAGCAGCTGCTGGCCTGTCTTGCCACTCCTGCCAGAATCCAACACTGCCCAATGTGCCACTGCTGCCCAGGGTGCAGAGCTGCCCTTTTATGCCTCCATGTGTCACATTATGAATTGCAAGTCATAGGATCTCAATACAAAAACACAAGGTATTTTGTTACCTTTGAGTCAGATTTAAAAAATTAAGCATGAGCCAACAAGTCCAATGAATGTTCTTTGCCAAGACTTGGTAATTACAAATCCAGTATCAAGATTTCAGGAAAAAAAGAGAACATAACAAAATGTACTTTAAACACTTGGGATGAAATCCTAACTTATTTGAAGTTAATGGCAAAACTCTTATTGACTTCAGCCAAGATAGGATTTCTCCCCTAATGTACTTGATATCTTACCTATGAGCTAGGTAATGAATTTGGGAATCTGTATTTCCTGTGCAACCACTGGTACTATGGCCAACCCTGGGACATGCTCAGTCCAAATTCTCCATTAGTGTCAGTATGTTCTGGATGTAGGGTGCTATCTCATAACTCAGGAAAAGGCAGGGAGACTTCTTGCTCTCAAAAGGGCGTATTGCAACTGCTAACATACACACAAT
>NW_005842142.1:199035-225334 GCF_000455745.1 Alligator sinensis
CTGCTGATGTCATCATGTTGGCCCGCAGGAAGGGAGTTAACCCATGCTACTACATGTAGCACATGGCAGGCCAGGGAGGGGAAAGGTAGCACAATGGCAGATAGGGCAGTCAGGGAGGGTGCAGGGCTAATTTGTGGCATGCCTGCCGAAAAGCTTGGTCCCCACTGATGGAAGAGATGATCATTGGTGGTTGATCAATGAGGAATAACTGGTTGCTACTTTTAATGTATGTGGAGGGACAAATCATTCTTAATCCTTACATGCTGGGTTTTTTGGTTGTAGCCATGCTGGTCTAAGTACATAGGTAGGCAAGGTTCTTTGAGTAGATGTGATATCTTTTATTAGACCAACTGAGTAGTTGAAAAAAGGTTCTTAGCAAGCGTTCAGGCACAAACACCCTTCTTCAGGCATGGGAAGTCCCTGCTGTTCTAAGACTCCAAGGAATGAGAACAAAAGCTAAAAGAGAAGCTAATCCTTACATGCACCTTTCATTAATGGGATTTGGGTAAGGGGAAAATAGACTTGATAAATTATTGTATTTAATTGGGTAGATATAATTTCTCATGTGTTTCTATTCCATTTTTGTGTATCTTAATGAGCTATAAAATAATAGGATAAAATGTCTGCAGCATAATCTAAAGAAAGCTAATTTTGCAGTGGAGTGTTGTAATTTGATTGGTGCAGTGTTGCTGGCATGGGCTAGCTCCAGACTGGAACAAATGAATCTCAGCTTCTTGTATATGGGGATAAACTTGCATTCTGTAAGCATATTCTTGAATTCTTTCTGTGGTCTATTCATTCTGTGCTGTAAAATATCCAAGGATTTCAGAAGTAGTTTGAGATGTGCAATAAACACAATATTGAGCCATTACTGTGCTGAAAGCTGCTTATGTTTGGTTATCTTGGAGCATTTGACAGTTCATTTCAGTGCATCTATTTATTACTTTTGCAGCTTAATCCTTTCTAAGCTTCTATGTGAACTTCATCTTTAAGCACATTAGTAGTTCTGTTGACTTCAGGGAGATGACTTGCTTAAAAGTCAAGCAGGCTTGTATCTACAGGATCAAGATCTAAATGGCTCCATAAATATGAATTGTTGAGAAGGAATTTTTATGCGGCACTTGATACTAGTGTAAAAATTAGAGCACAATAGCTGTGGTTGCTGTCCAATTGGTGGGCAGGTGGGGAGAGTTCCTAATGGTTGTTTAACCTGAAAAGCAATGTTCTTGTCTTTAATATAGCTGAACTTAGGCTGAGGAAAGGTGGCTTTTGGGGTTGTTGTTTTTTTAAAGAAACTGAAATATAAATAGACAAGCAGTCACTGGCCTGCCTTCTGAACTGTCCCCCTCAGGATTTATTTTCTTTGTATACAAGATGGATTCCATTTCAACCTGTTGTGGATGGGACCCCAACCCCCTGCCACACACACACACATGCGCGCGCACACACACACGCGCACACACGCACGCGCACGCACACACACACACACACACACACACACACACACACACACGTTTTACCTAATCAGCTGCCAGCATGAAATGGCTGAATGGCTGTCCTGCCAGGTGCAGAGCGATGGATGCAGCTAATCCCGAGTTCAGTCTTTGTTGCTTGCAAGCAGCAATTGTAGGAGGTTGTTATATGATCCCTAATCTAGAGATGAATATTCTGCCACAATTTCATTGTTCATTGTTTAATACCAATATCATTTAAGACCCAAAAAGCAAGGAGGAGGGGTACTGTGCTCCATGTCAATTGCTTATGTCCTGAAAATGTTAGGGGAATTGTTTTCTTTCCATAAGAAAAGTAGCCTGTGGCATTTTAGCTACTTACAGTACTGGCAGTAGCAGGTTGAGGGTGGTGTAAAGGGGAGTACAGTGGTGCCACAGAGCTCACTGTGCAGGCATCCAGCAGCTGAGACCAGAGTTATAGGGCTAGGGACAGACATTCAAGAAGCCTGAGCCTGAATTGATTCAATCTTTGCAGGTTAGTCTAACCTGGCTAGGCTGAATCAGTTTTGTAACCGGACAGACGTCCCAGAAATGCAGGTACATGCCTGCAGTGGTTCAGTCTAGAAGCCAGGGGGTGCTAGAGCAGCCCTCCTTTCCTTCCACAGCATGGAGCTGAGGGGGCATGGCCAGGCTCCAGCAGGATGCTGTGATTAGCCCAGCAGGGAATTGATAACAGTGCTTATTTCTTAATTAAGAAAACAACAGAGGGACATTACCAGCCAGTTGTTGATTCTGCCTCTTGATTCAGCATGGACCATACATAGACAACTCTCAGCAAAGCAGAGGGGAGGGGGAAATTCCTGCTTAGCAGGGAGTGGGGAGGGAGCTGTAGCCAGGGAGCAGAGGGCAGGGGCCAGCACAGCTGTGAAGCAGAGAGCCCAGCCCAGCCCAGAGAGCATGCTGGGATGCTGGGGGTGTCTGGTTTATCTTAAGCCAGCAAGGGGTCTGGGACAGACATTGCATAAACTGGTTTGAGCCAAATCAGTTAAGTCTGATACTACATTCAACCAGGTTTATCTCGAAGCAGTTTCAGCCAATCTCAAACTGATTTATGTGTACTGAACATCTGTTCTGTTACAGGTTTAAACCAGTTGCTGCTCACTTAAACTGGTTTATGTGTAATGTCTGTCTCTAGCCTTGGGGACAAACTGGTATATGACTGCACCACCATACTTCCCTCCTCCCCTCCACCCTGGATCTACCTCTGTATCATACTCATGTTTAGGCCATAGCAAATGAGGAAGTACAATGCTTTCTGGGTATTCTAACAATGGTGAGTGTGTATCACTACTGGTCCAGACAAATTGAGTTGTTTTAGAGTTATAATTTGTATTTTATTACTTTTTTTCATACAAGAAATGAGCAGTCTCGAAATGGCAAGGCACTTGATGATACTGAGCTGAGTCACCACCATGTGATGAATATCATGGAGGGGGCGGGGGTTCTTATAATGATGTTGGCATTCCCTGTGTGTAAGAGAAGAGTTGTATAATATTTTTTCCCTTCAAAGGAGAACCTTTCAAGTTTACTCTTGTTAGGTTTCTGGGTAAGCTAAAATACTAATTGAAGATGAAAGGAGACCTGTAGCCAAACTTGGGCCTTCCAAGTTCTTTGTCTGGCGTCCATACCCATAAACATTATCTCTAAGTATTTTTCTAATTCCTTCACGAGTAGTTTCACATTCACCTTTTGCTGTTCTTAACAGTTACATTATTTTTTTCCATAAAGACCATTTCCATTTTTTTCTTATACTCCCTTAATGTTGGTACCTTTTTTTACTACAAGCCATATCTTCTTGATTTTTAGCCTTTTCAGCTTTATAGCTTCCATCTCCTGCCACTTGTAATGTACACATGTTAATCCTGTTCTCTATGTTCAGATGGTATAAACTAAATTCTCAGACCACAAAGATTTCTTCTGTTCTCTTGGGGATTCAGCTTCTTTACAGTGACTAACTTTCCCAGTTTTTTCTGTCTGTATAGCCAGACTCTCTTTGACTTTAAAACACATATCGTTTGGTTTTGGTCTATCTATAGATAGATAGATTTTGAAATGAATAGTAGAAATAATAATACTTGTGAGCATCAACTCTTAGAAGCAGTGTTTTGGTGCCTAGTTCCATATTGCTCCTAAAGCATCTCCTGCTGTCCCTTGTGAGGGGTGGGGAGGGGATGGGAAATGTTGCTAGTAAGCTGCTGTGGCTTTTCCCAAGTATTGCTGCAAATGGGCATGAACTCTATCATCATGTGAAATGATGTATGTGGGCTATTCTCATACACAATGAACCAATTAACTTTTCAGAGAACTTTGCGGACAGGCTATCTTTCATTCTTTTCATAATGCCTATTAGTAAGTTTCTCTCCCAGCAATTTATGTGGCCCCGATTACCATATAGTTTGATCCCCTCACAGTCTTCATTGTAGGTCTCTTTACAGCAGCCTGGGGAAGTTCAGTCCATTCTCATTTTGCAGATTGAGAAATGAGGCATCTGGAAACTAAGACCTTGAAGACCACAACAGTATTTAGGCTGTGTCACCCACTGGTCCTGAGGAACTTACTCAAGGTTATATGGGCAGTCTGTGGTAGAGCATGGAATTTAAATAGTCTCTCCCAAGTCCTAATCCCTTGACCATTTCTGCCATATAATTAGGATGCTTTTCCTAATATGGCATCTAGGCGGTCCTATAGAGCCAGTAATAATAACCTGTAGGTGTTCTTGTCCTCCAAGCTGCCCACTTCCTGGCACTGCAAGAAACCTATGAGGGTTCTGCTTACACAACTGTCTAGGAAATCTTTTGTCTGAGTAATATGTGGCTTACCCAGAAGTAGCAAAAGCATTAGAGCCTCTATTCAGGAGATTTTTGGGATCCTCTGAGGACTTCTGCCAACATTTGGCTTCACCTGCCTAGCCATGCTGCTTTGAATGCTTCTCCTACTTCTGTGCCTAGTATATGCTGATAAGCTAAAGAGATACAGAAAATGTTACATGCTGTGTAAGCAAGAGACCCCCCTGGTTTGGTTCCTTTACCCTGTGACATGTGCACCACCACTGAAAGGCTGTCATAAACTACACCACTCCCCAGGGCTTGCCAAAGTTACATTGCAGTTCAAGGTTAGGAGAGAGATCCACTTCCTGCCAAACTGTAAGGTTTGTGCTGTGTTTCCAGAGATGCAGCACAGAATTTTACACTGCCTGTTTAGTGTAGTCTGGCTACTGTTGGAACCTTATCCTCTCCCATTTACTGATGATTTTATTGTCCTTGTGAAGCAGTAATGCTGGGCAAGGTAAGTTCACTGATTTGATTTGATGTGTTTTTCCAAAAGACAGAATGTAGGTATTAGATATTTTGCAACCTTTATTTCTGGTAACACACACAATGCAGGAAGGTATATCTGCTAAATTGTGTGCATGGAATCATAGAAAATCAGAATTGGAAGGGACCTCAGGAAGTCGTTTGTTAGGCCAGCCCCCTGCTCAAAGCAGGACCATCCCCAACTAGTTCATCCCAGCTAGGTCTTTGTCTAGTCCAATCTAGACAACCAGGCTGGGTAGCCTGTTCCAGGACTTTACTACTACTGCTTGATAAAATTTTTCCTGATATTGAACCTAAACTTCCCCTCATAGGCGATGCGTAGAGGGAGCACAGGGGCGAGGGGCATATGTCCCCCCAGAAATTGGCCCTTGCCAGCTGGGGAGTGGGGAGCGCCGGCTGGTGCCCCACCTAAGAAGCACCAGTGGCACTTCCGGTCTTGCTGCTGGCACTTCCAGATTAAGTGATCAGCCACTGGGTGACCCCGTCAGCAATTGGCCGCTGGTGCCCCCCTAGAGCCAGGAGGCACTAGTCAGCAATGCTTCCCCTGTTGCAGTTTGAGATCATTGCTCCTTGTTCTCTCATGTGCTGCCACTGAGAACAGTCTAGCTCCACCCTCTTTGAAGCCACCCTTCAGGTTGAAGGCTGCTATTAAATCCCCCCAGCCTCCTCAGTCTTCCCTTCTCCAAACTAAATAAGCCCAGATTCCCTGTTCATCTCCATGTTTTATGCAAAACCACTCCACCACTTGGGCAAAGATACTGACCAGAAGCTGAAGCTGACAATATTAATTTAATTAAGTAATTGCAAGTAATTATACATATATACATAAATTACATAGTTTTTAATATTTAATCCAATAGAATGGTAGAGAGAATTTTAAGTTGAACAGAACACTGTTAGTCCTTACTCAGTGTGCTTCCTGAAGCTTTTATCTCATTTTCGTACAGAAACTTGTCATCAGGGTTTTGTGAATCAGACAGTAAACGGAAAGCTGAAACTGAAAGCAGCCAGATATGTAGTAATCCTGCATTCCCACATCATACTAGCCTAGCCACAAAGTTGTCAGTCTGAAGGCTAGTGCAATCTTTTTGCAGTGTGTTAAGCTTGGAACTATGTTCCTAGACTTGCATACTCAGCCTTTCACATTGAAAACTCCATTTGTTTTATTTTCTTAGAACAGTTCATAATTTCAGTGGGTATTATGTGTATGATGGTTCATTATCCCATGTTCAGCTCTAAGAGTTCTGAACTCAGTACTATTACAGCTGTGTACCTAATGCAGTGTAGCACTTGGCAGCCAGGGCCACCTTTAAAATGAATATTTAAGTGTTTATTAGGGAGTTCTATGTAGTATAAACATGGCTTTTATAAATGATTCTTCACAGATTATTGGGCACAAGTTACCTGATACGCAGATGTAAATGTATCATATGCCTAATGCATAAATCATATACATTTAAATCCTATTTAAATGGGTCGTACTCAGAGGGTGGTGGTGGATGGGTCATATTCGACCTGGGGGGGAAGTGGGCAGTGGAGTCCCCCAGGGCTCGGTCCTTGGGCCCACACTGTTCAATTTCTTTATCAGCGATTTGGACGAGGGGGTGAAAAGCAACCTGTTTAAATTTGCTGATGATACCAAAATTTGGGGTGAGGTGGGCACGCTAGTAGGGAGGGAAAGACTGCAGCAAGACCTGGATAGGTTGCAGAGGTGGGATAACAAAACCAGGATGCGTTTCAATACTGACAGTAGTAGTAACCAGCAGCACACTTATAAGATGGGAAACTCCCCTCTTGAGAGCACAGAGGCAGAAAGGGATCTTGGAGTCATTATTGACTCCAAGATGAACAGGGGCCGACAATGCGAGGTCACGGTCGGCAGGGCTAACTGGACCTTATCGTGCATCCACAGGTGCATCTCAAGTAGGGCCAAGGAGGTGATCCTCCCCCTCTACGCAACACTGGTCAGACCACAGCTGGAGTACTGTGTCCAGTTCTGGGTGTCCCACTTCAAGAGGGATGTGGACAACATTGAGAGGGTCCAGAGGAGGGCCACCCGTATGATCCGGGGACAGAGGCTACAGGACCTGAACCTGTTCAGCCTTCACAAGAGAAGGCTGAGGGGGGACCTGGTGACTGTCTATAAACTCACTAGGAGAGACCAGAAGGGTTTGGGGGAGACCTTGTTTCCCCTAGCGCCCCCTGGGATAACAAGGAATAACGGCCACAAGTTGTTGGCGAGAAGGTTTAGATTAGACATCCGTAAGAACTACTTCACAGTTAGGGCGGCTAGGATCTGGAACCAACTTCCAAGGGAAGTGGTGCTGGCTCCTACCCTGGGAGTCTTTAAAAAGAGGCTTGATGCCTACCTGGCTGGGGTCATTTGAGCCCAGTTTTCCTCCTGCCCAGGCAGGCGGTCGGACTTGAAGATCTACAAGGTCCCTTCCGACCCTACTTCTATGAATCTATGATTCTATTTTCTCCTTTATGCTTTCCCATGACTATCTATTTTTATAGATGTTTTTGATAGGATATTAAGTAATAGGGACCTGCTAACTTATCTGCTAGATGCACAGGGTAGTTCTCATCTCCCAAATAAGGAGGATAGTATATGGACCACTTCTAACATGATAAAGGAGATAGAAAGTGAGAAAACAGAGGGGTTGGGAAGAAACAGAAGTTAAGTTTAATTTTTAATAAAGAAAGGATAACTCCCAGCAGAGGAATGAATTCTGGACGTAGTAGCTGTACTTGCAGTCTCAGTTGCAATGCTCTAGAAAAGCAACCATTTTGGGACTAGCACTGCCTCTTAGTATTGACTGCACCTAATGATTTAATTAACTAGAGTCCATTTAATCCTATTGTAGAAGTGCACCAGTACATCAGTCCATATTGTATCAGCACTGATAAAAGGAAAATTGACATTATTGGCAATCAGCTTTTTTGGCTGATGTGGCCAGTAATGTTGCTGATAAATGACCTTGCACGCACACAGCCGCAGCATGCATGCAGCCTGGAGTGCAGCCCAGCAGCTTGGAGAGCAGCATATGGCTGGTAAGTCTGTGGGGGGTAGGAGGTGGGGGGGCAGATTGAGGCCCCCACAATGAGGGAGGGAATGGGGCTGGGGCTGGGACAGGTTTAGGGGCAGGTGCTGCACAACTGGGGTGGAGCATGGAGCAGAGCCATGAGCAGCTCATCCAGGGAGGGTGGCTTCCCATGCATACCCTTGGGGGAAGCATGGAGAGTATGTCCCCCCCATGCCTGGATCTCTGTGCATGGCAAGGGCGGGCTGTTGCTGTGTGCTTGGGGCTGGGGGACAGCACCAGGGCTGTGCTCAGGGCAGGCAGTGGCAGCAGTGCTGAGAGGGGTACTGTGAGGGGGCTACAGTCACCCCAAAATTTGCTGTAGCCCCCACTCCCAGCCCTTTCGCCAAGAAGAGCCTGGTGCTGTCCCCCAGCCCTGAGTGCATAGCAGTAGCCTACCCTCACCTCTGGCTCATGCATAGATCCAGGGGGCACATGCCTCCCATGCCTCCCCTGGGGTGTGTGGAGCTGCTTCTGCCCCTCCCCCCCCCCCCCCCCCACCCTCATCGCGGAGCCCCCCCCACCCACCAGCCACTTGCAGCTCCGTCCTGTAAGCTGCCTGGCCCCAGCTGTGCAGCACCTGTCCCTGCCCCAGCCCCATTCCGTCCCTCATCATGGAGGCCTTGATCTGCACTCCCCATGCCTCTTCCCTTCCCCATGACCCTTCTCTCCAACAAACTTACCAGCCTGACACTGCTCTCCAAGCTGCCAGGATACATACCAGCTATTGGATCAGTATTGGTTGACATGGCTTGTTAATAATCAGCCATTGGTATCACCCAAAAAAATCTTTATCAGTGCACCCCTATCCTATTGCTATGAGTCCTTCAGTACTAGAAATCACCTACTAAGCACACACTTACATCTGTACCAGTCTCTGAACAAACCTTATCACCCAGGCCATTTACAGACATTCAGCTTCTACCATGAGAATTGCCATTCTCTCAGTAGAGAGAAGTGTATAAATGTTCAAGATTTTTCTCTTTGAGCAAAAATGATTACTCTGGAAGAAAAATAACCGTGGAACAATCAGAGTTAAATTACTTCCAGAAGAGTTTCTCCCACTGGAGTTCCCAATGTGAGAAGCAGCTGGGGATTATGTCAGGTTGCTGCTTCTTCTTGGCACCTGGGAGCACGTGGGAGCCTTACTGCCATGGCAAAATGTCCTCACCTTGCCTCCCACTGCTCTGGGTCAGTCATTGGTGGAATACATCAAGAAAGGCTGCTGTGTTCCTGTGGCAAGGCTTCCATACCTTTGCTGTGACAGCTAATGGTCTCCCCTTTCCTTTCACTCCTCCAAGTCAGCCCAGAAGAGTGCAAAGAGCAATGCTGTTTTCCTGCAGGTGAGAACTGGAAGGGTTTCTGCCACAGGAGAACACCTCCCTCCTGCCAGTCAGTTAGCTGGCGTTCTCTTAGGGATGAAACCCTCCCTAATTATCTGTCACTTGACAACCTGCCCTCTTCCCAGGCAGGGGAGAGGACAGGTTGTCAATTAATGGGATGCCTCAAAAGCAGTGGTGGCCCAGGGAGCAACACTCTAATAACCCTTGACTGGAAAGCTTGTTTGTGAAGCTCTCTAGCTGTGGGCCTGGAAGATCACCTATACAGTCTAACTCCTAGGCTAGTTTTCTACTGGAAAATTTTTTCTTTCATTAGAAGTGAATGTCTTTCATAATCCCAGTCATATGTTTGCCCAAAGTTGGACAGCTCAGCTTGTCAACTGTCTCCCTTTGAATCTCAAAGTATAACCCATTACACTGCACACCACCATTTATTAATAGTTGCAGTCTGATGTGCAACCTGAATTCTGACTATTTGACTTATGGGTAGAAAACTCAAGTCTAATTAATTAACTCTGTAAAAAAAATGGTAGTAAATTTGTAATGAGAAAGATTGAGCTTTGAACCAATAAAGTCACTGAAAAAGTTTCTATTGACTTCACTGGATATTGGATTGCTTTTTAGCACAATTACTTCCACTATGGACCCTCTAGGCTACAACTCTTCACTAATTACTTTTTCAAGCAACGTTTAATGGACATCAGTCCATTGTAGAACAAAATGATAGATACTGATATTGTGCTGGTGTTTGTATTACTCCATATTATTTCTGCTTTGACTGCCATTTGTAGTGAATCTTGAATGCCTGTGATGTACCACATTTGTGCATTCCAACATTAGTTCACAAGGTGTGTAGTTATATAGTTGATTCCATTGTGGGGCATGTGATAAAGGCTTGCGTTTCATTTCTTTTCTTTTTCTTTCTTATCTCTTGCTGAAGTGGTGACATGTTGTGTTTTTTCATTCTTCACTTAACTAAAAAAACTTCTACCAGTTGGTATGTTCTGAAATACATGAAAAATGAGACCTCACTGAAGATTCATTTCATAAAGGAGGTCTCTGGAATTCTTTGCCTTACATGTTTAATTTTGTCATTTTGTCATAAAGAACTTGAGCAGAGCAGTCTGGCAACTGTGCAATCAGGCACCTCAGAACTTTAAAAAAATATATTGGCAAATAAATCTTCTCAATAAAACACTGATGCAGGAAAGATACAGTGTTTGCTTCATTATGTCACTTTTTAACAAAAGTTATATTTTGTTAAAAAGTAAAGTTAAATAAAATAATCCAATATAAACAAAAGTTATATTTTGGAAATCAAATTCTGATGCACATAAGATGTCATTCAATTAAAGACTGGATTAAGAGAAATTTTGAAGGAAAATCAATAAAAATTCAGGTAAAGTAGCAATCTATAAAAATAATGTAGGAATAATCCAAACTCTAATGAGAGTTGACCTCTGAATCCTGTTCTGTGTTGCAGTCATTACTTATGTGTTAAAGGAAAATAGTTTTATGGACATATTGTGAGTTTTGCAAATAATGTTGCTTTATGCTTCCAAACAGTGTCCATGAGCTGGCTCCCTCCTGCTCTCTGCAGCTTGTATAATCATCTTCCCAGGATGGAGAGATTCCCTGACTTGTCCTTACTGAAAGTGAACACTGGCTAAGATTGACAGATTGGGTATTGTGTTAATTTTAAAGAGGTTTATCATATAGCAGTCTGTCTTGTTCAGTAGTAATTGTTAGATTAAACTGCTATGCTTAAAATGGGAAGGCAACAATACCCATGACTGTCTAGAGGCACCAGCTGCTAATCTTGCTTTGCTCCTTTTGTGTCCAAAATATTTCTTTTTATGTACAAGGATCATGACAGATTTGGTTTATTTGTTTGGGCAGGAAAAACCTTTCAGAGTTTTGTGCTGGTACCTACAAAAAAATATTGATGTCAGTCTGATAAAGTGGTGTAGCTGTCACCATTGGGGTGTTTTAAATTCACTTTTCCTTGAGAGTGACATAATCTTTTTTTGCAAATTAAACATTTGAAGAGGTTTTTAAAAATCAGTTATATCTCTGTCTATATCTTTGGATGCATTACTGTTTTGCTGTTTCAAATTCAGTTTTGCATATGAACAGAAGCACTGTCATAAAAAATAATTATTATTGGGTTTCATGTCAGTGATGTGTTTATGGAAATCGAATAACTTGCGGGAGGTGGGGAATCAAGGTTGATTCTGTGTGAGGTTTTCTCCTTGTTAAACTCTCTTACACTGGGCAGTATTAATGTGGATGGCAGTGAGGGGCTAATTTGGTTCTAATTGCAAGTTCAAACAACCTTGGCATGCACTTGACCTCATGCCCCTGGGAACGATGTTCAAGATACTGTTCTGCTAGCTCAGAATCAGTGAATCAGAGAGATGGATGGCCTCCACCTCTCTCCGCTGGGGAGGAGGCTCTTCTCAGCCAGACTTGCTGACCTGCTCCACCGGGCTTTAAACTAAGCCCGCGAGGGGATGGGGGGACTACTGCCACTGGTGGCCCACTGAGCAACCCTTGCAAAGCCAGCAAGCAAAGGCACTTAAGGAAGCCCACCCCTGCCCCAGCCCTGAAATGAACTGTAGGCAATGCTAGGGCCCCCAAGGGGACACTTGTGTGCCTATACACAAATGCCCGGAGCTTGGGGAATAAACAGGAGGAACTTGGCCTCCTGCGAAATGCAAATAACTATGATGTCATAGGGATAACAGAGACCTGGTGGGACTCCACCCATTACTGGGCCAAAGGTATAGATAGATATACCCTGTACAGGAGGGATCAAGTGGACAAAAAGGGCAGAGGTGTAACTCTCTATGTCAAGGAAAGCTACGCATCCCTGCAAGCCGACATTGGCACCCAGGGTGGATGACTTGAGACCCTCTGGGTTAAAATTTGTGGGGAACACGGCACAGGGGATACTATGGTGGGTGTCTACTACAGACCCCCTACCCAGGGTCAAGTCCTTGACCAGGAGTTTGCCAGGGATTGGCTGAGTCCGCGCACTCCTGGTGTATGTTGCCATGGGAGACTTTAACTACCCAGACATCTCATGGGAGGAGCAGTCAGCCAAATCCGAGTGGTCGCAAAGCTTTCTCTCATGTGTGGATGAGCTCTATCTGATGCAGGAAGTCTATGGGCCGACAAGAGGTAAAGCGCTGCTCGGCTTTGTACTGGCAACTGAGGACCTAATCAGTGACCTAACAATGAAAGGGAAGCTGGGTAACAGTTCTTCAACATCTGCCATAAAGCTGGCAAGTCAGTCAGTAATACAGAAGTCCTCAACTTCAGGAAAGCTGACTTTGACAAGCTAAGGAGGCTTGTAAGTAAGGCCCTAAAGGGCCACAACCCAAAGGGGAGGGGAGTTCAGGATGAGTGGTTGCTCTTTAAGGGAGCAATCCTGGATGCGCAAGCAAAGTCCAATCCGTCTCAGAAGAAAAGCAGCAAAAGGGCACAGCAGCCCCCTTAGCTCTCCAGGGAACTGGTGGACCTCCTGCATCTTAAAAGGAAGACCTACAAAGGATGGAGGACTGGAACCACCTCCAAGGAGGAATACTCTGCTCTGGTCTGGACCTGCACAGAGCAAACCAGGAAAGCCAAGGCTGCAATGGAACTCCAGCTAGCTACAAATATCAAGGACAATAAAAAAATCCTTTTTTAGATATATGAGGAGCAGAAAGAAAAGCAAGGGCAACGTTGGACCCCTGCTAAACCCCTGGCAAGGGCAACGTTGGACCCCTGTATGGAACAATTGACAACCAATGCCCATGAAAAAGCAAACTTGCTAAATGAGTACTTTACGTCAGTTTTTCACCAGTCCCATGGGACGCCCCTGCCCACTGCAGGTCAGGGAGGCCCAGGTAAAGGGGATTCCTTGCCCTCCACTGAAGCTGACCTTTTGAAGGAGCACCTTTACAGGCTGGATACCTTCAAGTCAGCCGGCCCTGATGGTTTACACCCAAGGGTACTCAAGGAGCTGGCAAGAATCATAGCTCAGCCCCTGGCATGGATCTTTGAGAACTCCTGGCGCTCTGGTGAAGTGCCTGAAGATTGGAAGAAGGCCAATGTCGTGCCTATCTTCAAGAGAGGAAAGTAGATCTGGCAAACTACAGGCCCATCAGCCTGACCTCTATCCTGGGGAAGGTCTTGGAAAAGATTATCAAAGAGGCCATCCTTAACAGACTAGCTGACGGCAATATCCTGAGGGATGCCCAGCATGGGTTTGTTGCGGGTAGGTCTTGCTTGACCAGTCTCATTTCCTTTTATGATCAGGTGACCTAACACCTGGATAAGGGGGAAGAGATTGATGTTGTATATCTTGACTTTAAAAAATCCTTTGATCTGGTATCCCATGATCACCTCTTGGCAAAACTGGCTAACTGAGGCCTTGAGCTCACCACGATCCGCTAGCTGGGGAATTGGCTCTGCGGTAGGACCCAGAGGATGGTGGTTGATGGAAGCCAATCATCTTCGTGCACAGTCACCAGTGGGGATCCCTTAAGGCTCTGTCCTAGGGCCTATACTATTTAACATCTTCATCAATGATGTGGACATTGGTGTCAAAAGTGGACTGGCCAAGTTTGCCGACGCCGCCAAACTCTGGGGTAAAGCATCTACACCTGAGGACAGGAGGGTGATCCAGGCAGATCTTGACAGGCTCATGAAATGGGTGAATGAGAACCTGATGGTGTTCAACACCAAAAAACACAAGGTTCTCCACGTTGGGAGGAAAAACTGCAGCATGCTTATAGGCTCGGCAGTGCTACGCTGATTAGCACTACAGATGAAAGGGACTTGGGGGTCATGATTGACCACAAGATGAACATGAGCCTTCAATGTGATGCTGCAGCTAGTAAAGTGAGCAAAACACTGCTTTGTATCCATAGATGCTTCTCAAGCAAATCCCAGAACATCATTCTCCCCTTGTACTCGGGCTTGGTGAGGCCACAGCTGGAGTACTGCATCCAATTTTGGGCTTCACAATTCAAAACGTATGTGGAGAAGCTTGAGAGAGTCCAGAGGAGAGCCACACGCATGATCAGAGGTCAGGAAAACAGACCTTATGATGAGAGGCTGAGAGCCATGGGACTCTTCAGCCTGGAAAAGCGCAGGTTCAGAGGTGATCTGATGACTGCATATAAGTTTATAAGGGGTGCTCACCAGGATCTGGGGGAACGTCTGTTCACCAGAGCGTCCCAAGGGATGACAAGATCAAACAGTCACAAACTCTGCCGCAACCGATTTACGCTGGACATAAGGAAGAACTTCTTTACTGTCCAAGCCCCCAAGGTTTGGAATAGACTGCCGCCAGAGGCAGTTCCAGCCTCTGCTTTGAATGCCTTCAAGACACATTTGGATGCTTATCTTGCTGGGATCCTATGATCCCTACTGACTTCCTGCCCCTGGGGTAGGGGGCTGGACTCAATGATCCTCTGGGGTCCCTTCCAGCCTGAATGTCTATGAAATCTGTGAAACCATGCTATATCTGGTTTCTGCTTGTCCCAACTGAGCACTTCCTTCAAAATGCCCTGGTACATTTTGGACATGAGCAAACAACACGGCCTGCTATGCCAATTTTATGACACCACAGATCTCCCTATGTGAGGGGAATCTCCACTTAGGTTTTTAAGTAGGCACTAGGAATGAGCAGAAGTCAGGATTTGGCCTACAAATTCAACAAAAAGTGCCAGTCATCTGATGGCTTACTGTATTTATCCATGTACCACATGCACCTTTTCCTCAAAAATTAGACTTCCAAAATTGCAGTGGTTGCTGTAAGCAGGAAAGTTGCTTTTTCTGCCCAGAAAGAAGCATCGAGATGCTATAAAATATTTCATGCTGCTTTTCCTTCTCTTACCTCCAGCAGGTCCATGGAGGGAGCAGCATATTGGGAGATGGGGATGGAGTGGGGGAGGTTCAATGGGGCAGTAGTACCCCACTTTGATTTCTGCTCCCCCCAAAGTTTAAAACTAATAGCCCAGCAACAGCAGTGAAATTTCAATTCAGATGGCACTGAGGCAGACAATTAACCTCATTGCTCATTATAATCTTCCTGCTAATCACTTTTCACTTCACAGGTGTTATCAACCCTCTCTACTCTTTAATTATCTGAATATTCAACTAAGAAAGCTATCCTTTCTTCAGCAATTTTGCTGTCTATTAGCTACTCCTGGTCTCTCTCCTATTTCACACCCCTGCAGGCTGTTTTTAGTCCTTTTCAAGATCCTACATCTTATCATGGACTCTTCAGCAGCAGTTCTAGTTCCCGCTTTTGGCTAAACAGTCAAACACTGCTGTCAGTTCACTTGTGAAAGATTAAAATTATGCCTGATCAGAAAAGGGAGGGAGGGTAAGATGAAGATTAGGCTCTGTCCCTACTCTATGCAGCAATAACTGTGGAATTTTTTTCTTCTTTTTAGCTTCTCAGAAGCAAGGTGAATGTTTTATTTGGGAGTGTGTAGTACACAAGAAAAAAATGAAGTTTTGTAAAGTGGATGTGAACAACTTAATGACTACCATCTTTGAATGATTATATTTTTGGCTTTGGGTCCCTATCATCTTAAGTACCTTTGGGGTAGTAGACAGTTTGAACCATAAATGGATAATTTGTGGCTATTTATTAGAGAGTAAAGCAGAAAGGGGCCTTTTACTATCATTTTGCCCCCTTTCACCTTCTCTCTGGAATTCAGCAGACAGGGTATTGTGCTACAATTTGGAGATTTCAGTATTCAGTTGACTCCGGGATGAGTCAACTCCAGGATGCCACATGGCTGTGCTCTTGGCTGACTCTGAGAAGATACTGGACTGGTAAGGGAAATACAAATAAATACTTTATTTGTTTCTAACCATTGAAATAGCTAAGCTTCAAATACTTCTGCTGTTGGCAGGCTCATAAGGGTTGGGTTGCTTGGAGAGTTAATGTTCTCATTACAGCACTTGTTTTCAAGAGAGCTCATTAAGCTGAAGACAAGGCACATCATTGGGCTAATTAAACAGAATACTGATCAAGGTCACAAATATTTTTGTGCTATACTGCTTAAAGTTTCTGTTTACTAGCCAATTTTGACCTTTTACTGTGAAGTATGTGAAATCCTTTTCACTGTTTATGCAGGATTGCCAGATGTAGTAATAAAATTATTTGAGAGGCTATTTTATCACTCCTGGAGCATACCACCTGCAGAAATAATTTCATATTGTTAAATCTGGACTAGATTCAGCCACTAGTTGCACCTGTGAAATTCCACCAAAGTGAACAGAGTCAGTTTTCATTGTGTGACTGATAACACTGAGGCCCAGATCCTGCCCAGTATCCTTCATTCTTGTTGTAAACCAAATTATCCTTGAAATATTAGAAAATGGATCTTTGAACACATACAGGTTTTCCTCCTTCTTCTTTCAGTTCCATCCATATGACTGAGCTTAGATTAATGATTGATATGTTTTATTGACTTTTATTGACTATAGTCACAGATTTGAGAGTCCATTTTTCCCCAGAGGAAGTGTGAAAGGATGTCAGGATCTTTCTTTTAGCGACCTACACACAGAAACAACAAGAGAAAAGCTGCATTCCCCACCAGAAAGCTGTTAAAATACAGATAGCTTTAAACTTCTGTTTTCAGAAGAAATTAATGCTAACCTATTATCTCCTGAACTATTGCTAAAAAAGCCGAGCTGTAGTCTTCAGCTATGTCTACATAGAAGCCTATGTTTATGGTCTAAAATGCAAAGGAATACAGAGTGAGCAAGGCAAAAGGGAAAAAAAACTACCTGTATGACTCCTCTTTGTCACTTCCAGCTGAATTAAGCCTTTTCACATGTAACAAAATCTGAAGTGTGGTGTTAAAAGAGCCTTCCATCTGCTGAAGGAACCCAGTTACTCCAGCTGGGTCAAGACCGTGTTCATTTAATTGCCACAAATCAGACAAAGCTCATGCTGAGTTCTATCATATTCCAAAAGTAGTCTTATTGTACTATACCAGGGGCTGTCAACAAGGATACACATACCCCCAGGGCTACTTTGAAAGGTCCCAGGTGGTACATGGGGACAGAGAGGGATAGAGCACTGCCATCCCACACCGCTGCCTCACAGGAGCAGGGCCACACAGATGCTGTGCTGCTGCCACTCTGCTGCTCGCCATCCCCTACCCTCCTCATCTGGCCACTCGCCATTTCCACCCCCCATCCCTGCTCCATGTCCAGCCACTCACCCTGCCACTCCCCCAGGTGTACACTTACTAAAAAAGGTTGAAAGCCCCTGGAATACATAAGCAGAGAGATGGTGCATGCTGTAAGTAGGAACCTGCCCCTGTGTCACTTACTTTTTTTGATGAAGAAGTCAGTGCTGTGCCAAAAAGTAATTTTAATGTCTGGCTAGCCAGCCTCCTCCATGAAAGCATACTAGCATGTATCAATCCATCCTACCCAGTATCCTATTTCCAACCGTAGCAACTAAGAGATCTGTTAGAGGAAGAGTATACAAATGGGGTATGTCTAGAGCGGGTGCAGGCAAAGTCTGGCCTGGTGGACTCCATTTCTCACCAGCCCCTGCCTGCATCACTGCAGCTGGTTTCCATGGAGAGCCCAGGAGGGGTGGAGCCATGACTGTGTGGGGCTGGGGTTTCCACGGAGACCATCCCAAGCAGTGCTGGCAGGGCGCACAGCTGGGTGGGGAACTATTCCAGGGATGGGATTTTGTGGCGATGACAGCATGGTCCAGAGCTGGGGCCGAGCTGTGATCCACTGCCTGCATGCCCTGGGCAATGGCATGCAGGCAGTGAATCATGGTTCTGGCCCGGCTGGGGCGAGCGGGGAGGAGGGTGGAATGGTATAGGTTATAGTGGTGGCAGCCAGACCATGGCAGAGTGGTAGAGCTGCAGCTTGGCATGCCAAATAGCTGGTGGCGGGAGGAGGTGAAGGCAGGGTGGGTCCCCTGTTCTCATATCTGGGGACTTGGTGAGGCGAGTAACTTCCGTATTCATATATATGCAAACCGTTTGTGACTATATTGTCATACCCCTCCTCAGCCGCCTTTTCCAACTGAAGAGTCTCTAGTCTCTTCAGTCTCTCCTTATGTGGTAGCTGCTCCATCCCCAGATTGTCTTTGATGGCCTCCTCTGTACCTTCCCAATGCCAGTACATCCTTTTAAAGATGTGGAAACCAGAATTGCATGCAGTTTTAAAGTCTCTTGGAACTGTAAACAATTATACATGGCAAGTTTCTTTGAGAGTCCTTAAATAATTTTGTTGTGAAATAAACAGTGGTGTAACTATGGAGGAGGGGGCAGGGCAATCAGGGCAACTTCCTGGGGACCTGACTGGGGCCAGCAGCCACATGATCACATTCACACTCATTGTGGCAACCAGAAGTCACCACTTCAGCTTTATTCCAGATGCCTGGCCACATCCCTACACTTTTGGAAATAAAGAACATTTATTTACTTTTTTTCCATTTCTCAAGACAAACCGAATGTTTTTATGTTTTATCCCATTCTTTCTTGTTTTTTTTAAATCCTTTTTTAAATGGCAGCCAGAACTAGATATGATGCATGTAGGAACTTTCAGTTCTAAACTCTGTCTGGCCAAGGTGGCTGTGAATGAATTGCTGACTTCTTTAAGCCTGACTTTTGTCCCACTAAAGTCCTGAATTTTGAACTCTGACTTGGGTGTGCCAGGCCTACAACCAGAGCATACGTGATTGCTAGACCAGGCCAGGAGATGACAAGGCCCTGGAGCACAGGGGTCAATATGGAGGATCCAGGAGCAAGAAGCCAGTGTAACAAGTAAAATGTATAACAGTAGATGGAACCAGCTACAGTCTGCAGAGCTCTGATGACTGCTAATTTGGACTACACTCCCAACCCCCCTTCCCTCCTCCACCCAGTAGGGAAGCAAGGTAAAAAGGAAGAGAAAGGGAGAAGAAGGCTCGAGTAAGGAGAAGAAAGCCTCTGGCACATGGAACCTGGTCAGCCCTATACAAGAGTAGTGCATAGTGGAGCTAGAGATCCCACTGGCTTGGTCAGCCAGGACTGTGTGGATTGAAAGTGCTAGACTCAGCCTTGGGGGCAGCTGCAGGCTGCTGTTTGAGCACTCTGGTACCAAAGGCTTGTTTGAGGAAGGATGGAGATGGGGAGGTGAGGAATTAAGGTACTGAGTATGTTACACTGTTGTTGATGTTCCTTTATCTTTTACCTGTCCCCTTCCTTTGGCACATTGGCTTGTGACCCTAACACCTATGATTTTTTTTATAAAAGTGGGAAATCCCCCTTGTTTCTTATGTTAGTTTCTGAGGCTGCAGAGTTGGCACAGCAGGAACTCAGGAAACAGGACCCAGGAAAAAGAAAACCAGGGATAAAGGAAACAAGGCCTAGGACATGAGGACCAGAGTCAGGGGGTGCCTAAAGCCAAGCAGCCAAACTCAAAGCCTGCCATCTATCCAGTTGCCAGGATTTCAAGGCAAGGGTTGAGAAGAGGCCATGTTCAGGGCAGCAGTTGATCAAAGACAGGAACCAGGCTGGAGGATAACACCATTGCTGTGATAAGGCTGTTGAGGAAGTGGGAGGATTTTATAGCCCTCCCAACAAGGATTTATGGCTCCCATTGGTTCTAGCAGGTCACCTGGTCCCCCACTGAGAACCTTACAGGAGGACCCAGGCTGAGCTGGGCTTGGCATTGGGTTTACTGCTGGGTGGCACTGCAGTCTAGGCTTCTGCCAGTTGCCACAGAACATCTGATTTTGAATCCCAGGCCTCCTGACAGGGGAATGACTCTTCACATCCCTTCCTTCCATAAGTACAAGTATTGCTTAAAAAATATAAAACATTTGGAGGGTTTTGAGGGGGCAGCTTGGGCGGGGGGTGGCCCATGTGGTCCTCTAGAATTATTGATCTTAACCTCTAGCATGACAGGCCAAAGAACCTCACTCAGCAATTTCTTCATCAAGCCACAAGTTTTGGTTGAACTCTGGTGTGTATTCTTCACCAAATGAAGACTTCAGGTTTTAGTTTCTTGTGAAATCGTTGTCACAATCTCATTCTAGTTTTGCTTTTCTTTTAATGGGCATGTGTATGGAAGCCTGGGATGGGAATAGTGACTGCACTGGGCAGGAAGAAGGTGGAGCACTGACTGAGCAGAACAAAGGGGTTTTGTGTGCTTCAAAGCAAATAGAATCTTGTGAACATTAACTGGAGTTGTAATTTAAAGAGGAATCTACCATGTCCCTAGGTAAGATGATCCAATGATTAACTATCCTTGCTATTTCTAATTTAGAATATTCTAGATTAAACATCCAGTGCTTGGATTTTATTCTGCGCGGAGAAAAGTTTAATAAAGAGATGCCATCTGTAAGAAAACTCTTCCATGTGTAGATTCTGGCAGCTTGTGATCAACCTTCCTTCCTTCCTTCTGTTGCAAAGAACTCAGAAAGACAGCAACAGGTCAGAATGTATTTAATATTATGGATTTCTATTTGAAATCTCTGGTATTCTTGTGAATCTTATGTAGGGCTAAGCACAGACATTACACATAGCCAGTTTAAGTGATCAGAAACTGGTTTAAACCTGTAACAGAACAGAATCTCAGTGCACATAAACCAGTTTCAAATTGGCTGAAACTGGTTTAAGATAAACCTGGTTGAATGTTGTATCAGACTTAACTGATTTGGGTTAAACTGGTTTATGGAAATTCTGTCCCAGACCCCTTCCTGGTTTAAATTAAACCAGAATCCCCCAGCATCCCAGATGCTTTGCAGCCCTGGGCTGGGCTGTGCTCTCGGCTGCAGAGAATAGAGCTAGCCCCACCCCTCTGCTCCCTAGCCAGAGCTCTGGCGGAGACTGCAGGCACAGCAGCATCTGTCTGGCTCCCCCCTGCCTCACCCTGCCTCTCCACTTCCTGCTCAAGCAGAGATCGCCCTCCCTTTCCTCCCATCTCCCACAGCACAGACACCAGCCTCACAGACCCTAGGCATGTAGTATGCTAGCTAATGCTGAGAGGTGTCCGTGTGTGCATGTCTCCAATTTCCCTGGGACAGGCAAAGAGAACAGCGTTCATTTAGGGCTTTTTGGAGCTAATCAGTAGGTCAGCTGGTAATATTCCTTTGTTCCTTCCTTGGAAAAAGCTGTCTAAGAGGAGCTTGAACTATTGAAAGAGGCTTTTGTTTTGTTGATGGGCTGATAAACACTGTTATCAGCCCCCTGCTGGCTCCCTCGCCTGTCAGGCTTGCAGACATGAAGAAGCAGGGACAGGGAGATTGAAAAGCTCAGTATCATCAACAAATGCATGCACTGCACATCCCCCTTTGCCTCAGAGTGCTAGCCAGGGCTGGAGGCTGGCAACACTCCCGCCCCTTGAGCAGTGAGCGGGGGAAAGCCTGGGACAGTGCAGGCAGGGCAGGGATTGAAACCCCTCCCTAATCAGAGTGTCCTGCTGGGGCCTGGCCGTGCCCCTCCCTCAGCTCAGTACGGTGGAAGGGAAGCTCTAGTACCTCCCTGCTTCTCATGTGCCTGCATTTCTTTACTCCAGAGGGAATGTCTGTGTGATTGCAGTCTGGTTCAACCTAGGCAGATTAGACTAAATGTGCAAAGATTGAATAAATTCAGACTCAGTCTTTTTGGATGTCTGTCCCTAGCCCAGGTGTTTCTGTACCTAACACTGATAATATTGTATTACACCCTTAAAAGGATCTCTTGGCACCCGGGTTGAGAATCACTTTTATAAAGCATGGTTTTTCAATCTTCAAATATTTCTTGCAACTCTCTCCTGACCCCTTTCCAGCCTTTCAGTGTCATTTTTTTAGTGTATGCACCAGAATTGGATGCCATATTCTGCGTATGGTCTTGTTAATGCCATACATAGAGGTTACCCCATCTGCTTGGTACTTCCTTCCTGATGCACTCAAGGGTCCTGTTTACTTCAGTGCTGTACTAGGAACTCATTTTTAGTGTTTTTTCTGCCATCCTGTCCAGTGTCTTTCATATATAGTGATATGACAAGCAGCAAATCCTTCCAAACTTTTAAAAATGCAAAGGCTCATTGGGGCCAAATTCATAAGTCTTTACTCAGCTTTTTAATTTGTTCTTAGTAATGGAGCTGCCTGGCCCCAGCACAACTCCTCACTGCCCAGGCCTGGCAGGGGCACAAGCAGAGGCAAAGCCTTTTGTCTCCTGAGGCCAAATTCAGTAGTTCCATGGACTGGATGCAGCCTGTGGGCTGTTTGTTACAGACCTCTACATTAGACCATCTTTCCTAGACTTAGCAAATTCTTTGTCTTTTAGCCTCTTGCGAAATAAATTCATCATCATCTCATTCAAAATGTACTTTTCTTTTAATGGGTGGAGAACCCTGGAATAGATTAGTGGCTACATCAGTCAGGTAGGAGGTGGGGCAGTAGCCAAGCAGAACAACAGTATTTTCTACACATGAAAGCAAAAAGAATCCTGTGAACATGGGTCACATAGGATAGTAGATCAGAATTCCTTGGTACAAAAAAAAAAAAAATGGTTAGCGTACTTTATGAGTTGAGAGCTGGACTACTCTTCTGATCATTCCTGGTTTCTTTGAGTACATCTCCCTCTTAGATCTCAAACCATCAAGTCTCCCTTGCTGTGGAATTGTGCAATCCTCCCTTTCTCAGACTATGGCTCCTGTGATCAGCTGTGGTTATCTCGGCAGGCCTAACAGTGCAGACTGCAGGTACTGGCACTGTCTGGAAGCAATGATGAATGTATCTGGACTCTGAGGCTAGGGACAGACATTCAAAAAGCCTGAGCCTGAATTGATTCAGTCTTTGCAAGTTAGTCTAACCTGGCTAAGCTAAATCACTTTGTAACTTCACAGACATCCCCGACATGCAGGCACATGCTTGTAGTGGCTCAGGCTAGAAGCCGATAGAGTAGCCTTCCCTCCCCTTCCACAGTGCTGAGCTGAGGGAGGGCATGCCAGGCCCCAGCAGGATTAGGGAGGGGTCCCATCCCCCCTCCTTGATAACAGAGTATTTATCAGCTGTTATCAGCGTTTATCACCCCATCAGAAAACAAACAGCCTCTCTCATTATTTCAAACTCTTCTGAAGCAAATAGAGAACAGAGGGACATTACCAGCTGAGCTGTTTATTAACTCCAAAAAGCCCTAAACTGACATTGTTGTCTGCCACAGCATGGATGTAGCCACCATGTGGTATGCTAGTTAATGCTGAGGTGTTGGTGTAAGGCAGAGGGGATGGGGGATCCCTGCTTAGCAGGGCGTGTTGAAGGAAGGGGAGAGCAGGAGAAAGCCAGGCAGACGCTGCTGTGCCTGCAAGTCTCTGCCAAAGCTGCAGCCAGGGAGCAAAGGGGAGGGGCCAGCCCTGCTGTGGAGCAGACAGCCTTGCCCAGCCCAGATAGCATGCTGAGATTCTAGGGGTGTCCAATTTAAACCAGCAAGGGATCTGGGACGACATTGCATAAACCAGTTTGACCCAAATCAGTTAAGTCTGATACTACATTCATCCAGGTTTATCTCAAACTGGTTTCAGCCATTTTCAAACCAGTTTATGTGCACTGAACATCTGTTACAGGTTTAAACCAGTATCTGATCACTTAAACCAGTTTCTGTGTAATGTCTGTCCCTAGCCTGAGAGGGTAGGATGCTGATCGCTTGGCTGAGGCTGCTTGTTTTCTCATTATCTGTTAAAGAGAAACAGTAAAACAGCAGTAGGGGGAAGGGAGCCTACCCCATTTATTGCAACCTGTGGATCTACATTTCCCAAGATCCCTTCTGGTTGAGAGAAGACAGCCCAGCATTCCCTTCAAAGCTCTGGTGCCAACTTCTAGACAGAGTTAGAAACCTGGGCACTGTTTCAAGCCACAAAGTGTCACCTTGAGTCCACTGCTTTTTTGGTGGTCATTTCTTCCAAGATCCATCTTAAATACAACTTTAAGAATGGGGTGGTATGGCTCAGAATCGTTCCCTCTTGTGCTGCTTGCAGATGTGGAAAAAGACAAAACAAAACAAAACACAAAATGGCACTTTACTTTAAATTTAGTGTGCTCCTGTGCTGAACCCAGCTCGTGCCCAGAAGAGTCAGTGTGTTGATTGCACCCAGCTTTCCCAACATCTGTAGAGATCAGGTGCTTTAGTGGGGATTTTTGGGGTGCTTTTATCTAATAGCTAATTGAATCAGCTTTAGCTAAAAGCTTCAAACAGCCTCACTGACGCACCCCTCTATACAGACACTGTGGAGCCAGATCCAGTTAACACGCTGCTGGTTCCAGTAGAGCGTGTTTTTGTTGGGGGTGGGATTCCCTCTCATCTGTCAGTGCCCCAGTTGGTCTCAAGGGGCTAGTAGAACCCATGGCAAGGGATTATTAAAGGCAACTTAGGTTTACATTTTAGCTAGAAAAAAATCATTTCTCCTTCACTGCCTCCCATGCATGATCATGATTCTCATATTATCTTTTCCTTTTTTAACTGTAATTAACAGCTGTTTTAAGCCATCTTTAGTTTAAACATTGTCCCAGCTGTAATGTGTGAAGAAGAATACTGTTTGTTGTGTGGCTTTGGCTGTTTTTAGTAACTGCTACACTACAGTGTCATTGTGTGGTATTTATTTGAAGTGTCTGCAATCCAGAGGTCAGCTAGTATGCTAAGCCACAAGCATTGTATAGTCTAGAAAAGTTAGAACTCTACATTTTTATAAATAAAGTGTTTATAGATGATTTATCTTCTGTAGCTTATTTCAGGGCTTCTACAGATTTCCATTTTAGTTTTAGTGCATGGTCAGTGATATACCCCTTAGGTCCACTGAAAACCAGAAAATGTGTGCAACTGTGTTTCAAATGAATGTATATTTGTTTTAAATTACAGTTTTAATTTATAAAAATGATTTCAGTTTATTGAATCTGGTCTCCATATGTAGCCATTTCAGAACCATAGAATAAATACCTTGTGTGTACATGTGCATTTCTCAGCCTCATGGCTTCCAAAAACTATCTTTGTGGTTACTGGAATAATTTAATGAGATTAATTGTTTTTTAAAGCATTTTAAAATATTTTTGAATTTTTATTGGGATTTTACATTTAATGGTCAATGTTTTTTTTTCCCTTTACACAGAATCATTTCCTAAAGTCTCCCCCATCTGTTTGAAACTAGTTTTATTTTGTATAGCCTATTGTTCAATTGAAGAATAACAGACATCCCTAAGAAGTTTAGCACTATGGACTGAGTGTTTCATGGTGCTGCACTTCCTGGGCATCTCTAGACCTTATTGAATATTTTGCCAGAATAGATAAAGTGCATGCCAAGTAACTGCCATAGTTTCCAACCACAGTCATGAGAAATAACATGAATGAAGGCCCAGATCTAAAATTTCTAGATAGCAGCAATAAAGCTTTTCTTTGTTGAGGTTTTAGATGCTTCTTTGGTAGTGTGTGTCCTCATTGGGGTGGAGAAAGGAGTCTCATTTAAAACATGATTTTTACAGACACTTGATCTTGGTTATGCCTGATGTCTTGCAATATTTTAAAAATAAATTCCAAGTGGACAAGTTATTTATGTGTTTAACGTATTTCCCATTATGCCTTCTAATAGATTCCAGATCTCATCTATTTTGTAGTGGCTTCTTTGTTATGGACTGATACAATTTACAGTGTTAAATAGCCATTTTCAAGACTCTCCGATGTGAATTTGTGATGGATCCATTCATTCCACTGCTAATGCACTTATGCCCTTCTAAGTACATATCACAGCCCTTCACATGTAGATCAAGCATGTACTAAACAAGCCGAGATGCAGTGTACTTCAGCACACCTGGAAACATCACAAGATGTATTCAAGTTGATATGCTTGGAAGACATTCTAATTACAAGGCCTCAAATGGAAGAAGTCGGAGCTATGGCTCACAGTCTCTCTTAATTCATTCCAGTCAGCCAACACTTTGCAGCACATGTGGAACATAACATCACATGCTTATCTGAGTTGCCTGCAATGTACAGTGAGGTGATAGGAGTGACAGACCAAACTCTAATTTCATTCCCTCCCTCCCCCCC
>NW_005842142.1:225344-227960 GCF_000455745.1 Alligator sinensis
GATTTAGTTGAGGTTTCAAATATAGTGCAGGACACAGTGCTAGGGGGAGTGACTAATTCTAAGCTTTAAAAACTGTTTTGAATTATTACTATATATCCCTGAATGTTTTTCCATTCTCAAGGAGCAAAAGCTTGAGCAATGGAAACATATCATTCCAAACTCAAAAGAATTACGATATAGAATGTGTGAAGAAGTCTGTAATTAAACACTTCTGCATAGATAGAGGAATTGGAAGAATAAATTTGGTGCCCATCTCTCCAAGAATGGTTGAAAGCTATAAACCATGTATAGAATGGATAATCATAGATATGACAAATGTGGCTACATCTGCTGATTACTTTTTCTTCAATCTCTGGTGTACAATTAAGAATTCAGATTTAACAGCTGGGAATGATTTTGAGATGTTGATCTACAGCAGAAACTTCCGTTCAAAAACTCATAGAAGTTATTTAACTTCAAGCCATTATTCTATCTGGAGTAGATTTAAAAATACAATGTTTGACTTATAGTATAGTGAGAGAGAGAGAGTAAAGGAGTTGTTACAAGCTTATACATGGATTTATAATTAATGACCCATTGTCATATCTGGCTGAACTTCCAGCAGCATCTTGCAGTGCATTTGTCAACAGGTTGAACTTGCTTTGGTCAGTGAATTTCTGGTTTCAGTATTGCATGTCGTTCTTAACTCAGTGTGGAGACATCTTTCAAGGTTTTTTGAGGGAAAGGGTTTGTTTGCCTGGGGCAGTTATGATGCACACAGAGACAGTGGCAGCTTCTGGTTGCTGCAATGCCATCAGCACAGTCACAAGTGTGGAGGTATATAGTAGGCCTGTGCGAATAGGGAAGTATTCCATTCAGATTTGGCTGGTTCGGGGGACAGTGATTCAATTTGGAGATTCGGATCACTGTCCTGAATCAATTCAGCTGAACCAGATTCAGTGCTGATTTGAAGAGATTTGGTGATTTGGATTGGCCAGGGAGAGGCAGGCACAGCTGGGTGGCTGCACGTTCTCCCACAGCTACTCCAGTTGTGCCTGGCTCTCCTCAGGCAGGGGCAGCCGTGGGAGAAGCCTCCATGGCTGCCCTGCCTGGCCCCATCCCCCAGTTGGCTTCAGCCTAGTCCCGGCACTTGAAAAAGAAAAAGAAAAACCCCATACTCACTGGCTGCAGGACTGGCAATTGGAGCCTCTGGGTGCTCGTAGCAGAGTCCCTCCCTGCACAGCGTGGGGCAGTGGGGGAGAGTGAGGGGACACCCCTCCCTGCCTGGCACCCACGCGACAGCTGTTGCATCGCGTGGGTGCAGTGCAGCTTGACAGGGCGCCATGGTGTCTGGGAGCTGGCAGCTGCTGGGGGTGGCTTTGCCATGAGAACCAGAGGCCCCAATCACCACTGCCAGAGCTGGTGAGAGTGGGGCTTTTTAAGTGCTGGGAATCTGGGCCGGGTGGGGGATGGGGCTGGGCAGGGTAGCCATGGGTTCTTCTCCCACAGCTCCTCCAGCTCTACCTGCCTTTGCCGTGGCAGAGGAAGCTGCAGGGGCTCTTCCCTGGTGCCACGTGCCCAGCTGGCACGGGGTGGGGGGGCCCTGATGCAGGCATGGTTTGCTCCAGGCTGCCACGCCTGCATCAGCACTGGGAGCGGGGGCTCTGCCCTGTCACTGCTTGCCAGCCAGCGTGGAAGGGCGCAGGGTGCATGTGCAGCAGCTCTGGAAGCAGGAGCTATGCCCTGCTGCTGCTTGGTCCAGGCAGCAGGGGGTGAGCTACACTCGCATCCTGCCCTCCCCTTCCCTGGGTGGGCAAGTGGCAGCAGGGAAGAGCCCCTGCTCCCAGCACTGCTGTGCCCACATCCCGTGCCCTCCCACCCCCCTCCCTGAGTAACGTGCCCCCCTGCCCCAGCTGGGCAGCTTGTCTCAGCCCCAATCCCTCCCTCCTCCCATGCCCCTTCCCTCCCCAAACCCAAACAGACTTACCAGCTGGAGGTAGCTGTCAGATGCCTTTTTAGTCTATGGCTGAATCTTTTCCAAAGCTTTTCTGAATTGATTTGGATGCTTTGAATCGATTTGGAGCTTTTACTTGGTCTCCTGATTTGATTCAGATTCAGGGATTCAGTCCCCAAATCTCCTCTGAATTGAATCAGCTACCAAACCTTTGCACAGCCCTAGTATATAGTTATCAGCCAAACTTACATTGGGGATAACACACAAGTAAAAAATACATTATTTGAGGAAAAGGGCATGAGGGCCTAATATTATTAATACTGGGACACTTGTTTAAAACAAGCTGTTTTCCCAGAATATAGCCTCAGTTCTCCTATCTGATTGGTTAATGAAGACCTGCCAGGTATAAATCCAAAGTAGGACTTTTGGGCCAGAGAAGTTAGAGATTGGTATTCCACTGTAGGATCAAGGCCCTAAATGTATACTCTTTGCAAATTGAAATTCATCCCACTGCAAAGAACCAGCAAATGGCAACAAAGTACCGTGTAAGCCTTCTACACTAATGGTTTAAGGGGGAGATTTTAGAAGCATAGGGCATGGGTGGATCCTCAGTACTTGGCTTAATTTCAGCTGCTCTTTCATTGATGAACAAAAGACTCATTTATAATGCATACCGAGGGAAA
>NW_005842142.1:227970-287026 GCF_000455745.1 Alligator sinensis
TGTTTCAAAGCTTGCATTAGGGTATTGGTGAATATTGCATATGCAGAAATGTTTAATATTAGGAATGGACTATTTATTAATGTTTAATTTAGGTAGTGGGTAGATTATAAATAAGTAGACTAAGGACATGTTAAATATAGTATTCACATGAGCCATGTTGTAGCCCTTAAATGAAATTGATTACATTTAGGATCATAGGACTGTGGGGCTAGAAGGGACCTCATAAGGGCATCTAGTCAGCCCCCTGCTCAAGGTAGGATTATCTATGACTAAATCATCCCAGTCAAGTGTATGTCTAACCTGCCCTTGAAAACTTCCAGGGATAGAGATTCCACAACACATTTTGCTTTTAATTGAGTACATAAGAGTGCTGGAAGTTCTCTTTTTTAATTCTTCTAGTTTCTGGCCATTTTGGGAGCTTGAGTTTTGCAAAGTTATAGTATTTTCATAATTCTGATAGATATACTACTATATCAGCTAATGAGACTAATATTTTTAAGGACAGTATTAAGCATTTTTCCCATTTTGATGATTGTAATACGCCTTGTTTTTCTCATCTTCGTTTAAATTAAGCTGCAGCAGTGGACTTGGGCGAGAGACAGAGACAGAGAGACCATTTTTATTCTATTTTTCATCATCCTAACTGCTGTAATTAGTGGAGCACTTGTATGGTCCCTATCCTTGGTGTTTACAATCTAAACAGACAATACTAAATGTACATAGGAGGCTATCTTACACTGTTGGCATGTCTACACATGCCTGTATAGTGACTTCGCTATACTATTATAGTGACTTTGCTACTATTACACTGTGCTTTAGTATTACCTTTTGGTAGTACTACCTGCCACCTATGAGGGGTGCCTTTACAGTCCCTTAATGCTTCTGTTCTATCTTTTGTCTCATGTTCTGCTTTTACTCGTCTGCCACGTCTTGATGTCAGTATTATTTAGATGTTCTTACAGACGGGAGACTGCCTATTGTACTTCTATGTTGGAGCTCTCAGCCACCACTGGCCTTGCCTCCCTGTCTAGCTAGGCCTACCAGTTTAAACCTAGCAGATAGGGTTCGACTCCGAGGTGCTAGCTCCTTAATCTGCTCTGGGGCTCGTGGCCCTCCTTTTGCTTTCACTATGAAGCCCAGGCTCTCTGGCCCAGAGGCATATCTGCTGGGCCTAGAGCCAGCAGGACACAAGTTCAAGGCTGGGCAGCAACCTAGAACTCCCACTGGCTATAGCCACTCTTCCTTTCAGCCTGGGCTACTAGCTAAGATTTCCCCACTGGGACCTGGCTTAAGTCCTGCACCCAGCTTTTGGATGCTGGCCCTATATGGCTGCATACCCTCATGCTTTAGGCCCCTTGGCCTTTTAGGACTGTGCCCAAAGCACTAATGAGGCCATCTCCTCCCTTACAGCCTTGACCACAAACCACCGATTTATCCATTGTAGCAAATATAAACAGTAAGTCCATAGGCTGTAACCACAAGCAAATAAAAATTAATGAAGGCAGCATGCCAACTTACATTATTCCATGGCTCTGTGTTTTTGCTTCCCACCATCTGTTACACTCCTCCTTGTGGGGCTACCACTGCTTCTCTGAGAGTCCTCAGGAGTTCTCCTCTCACAGCAGACAGACAGACAGACAGCCAAGCCTGTCTTTGCAGCTATTGACCACAAACTCCTTCCCCTTTGCCTGCTACCCCCAACTGCTGCCAAACCCAGGGTTTTTATAGGTCTGGCCTGCCCCCTTCCGATCACCTGACTAGCTGACCAGGCTCAGCTTTTAAGCCCTACCCTGCCGGCAGGCTGTGCCCAGAAAGTTCTGGTTTTAAAGGGCTAGGGTTCTGCTTTCTACTAACAGGGATAGGGTTCCCTGTTACACCTATGCTGAATTATTTGTAGGACTTGACAACCATTTTTACACAACTTTAGTGGTAGTCTCAGAAACAGCCAAAAGTTGAGAGCTAAAGGATGGACCATTGTAGTTAAGACGGATACAGTGTGTCAGAAAATCTACAAAGCAGAAAACTTAGTAAACTGTAAAATACACAACTCCTTTTAACTGTGTGGGTTGTATCTTAGAACACAATGGAAGTTCAGGAGGACTTCGGATAAAATAGTACTTTTATATAATAAAGGTAGTAGTGTTGATCAAACCTGATGAACACCAAAGGTATTCAGACCTGGCTGCTTTCAGTTACATTTTGGAATCTCTTAAACAGGAACGCTGTCTATGATATTTAACATTCTTATGACCCAGAAAAACATAAAGTCATCACTTTTAAAACCTACAAATGACATGAGGCCTGAGGGAGTGGTAAATAATGAAGAGGACAAGTTTGCTATTATGTGATTTAGATTGCTGAGTGAGCTGGGGGTAAGCAGATGGCATGAATGCTAGCATAGCCATATGTCAAGCCTTACATCTAAAAATAAAAAACGCAAACTATACATATATATTAAGGGGAGAACTGTATCCTGGGACTCAGTGATTCTCTGAAAAGGACTTGGGGGTCCTGAGCTAAGTATGATGCTGTGGCAAAAAGGGACAAATATGGTTCTTGACTGCATATGCAGGACAATCTCTAGAAGTTAGGAAAGAATTTGGTCACTATATTTGGTACAGGTATAAATGCTACTGAAATATTATGTCCAGCTGTGGTATCCACAGTTCTAGAGGAAAGCTTGAAAACTGAAGAGTGCTCAGAGAAGAGCCGCAACAGTGACTCATGGATTGGAAAAAGGGCTTTGTAATGAGGGACCCAAGAAATTCAATCCATATAAAACAGAAAGCAAAAGGGTGATTCAATCAGTCTGTAAGCATTTATACACAGAACAAAAAGTTAAATGTAGGAAGGCTCTTCAGTTTAGGAGGCAAAGTTATAAAGGTACAAGAATCAAGGGCTAAAAGTTGAAGCTGGACAAAGTTATCCTTGGAATGCAGAGCAAATTTTTAACAGTGATTAGTTTAGTAATCAAGTATTAACATAACTTGTTAAGAGTTATGGGGGATTCTCCCTCTCTGCATGGGCCTCCCAGGACACTCCCCGGGCCCTGACACAAGCAGTGGGCTCCCTGGTCCCCTTCTGCCATGTTACCCTGCTTCAGAAACAGCTCCCACAGAAGCAGAACCAAGGCAGGAGTGGTAGCTGGGTGGGATCCCAAGGGTTGTGGCTTTGTGGGTTGGAAGCAGCCTGTGGCCAGAGCCACTCTTATGTCTTATGACCCATCTTTCAGGCCTGCTCTTATGTCTTATGACCCATGTCACGGGGGGGACGGACTCATGTCTTATGACCCATGTTACACAGAAAGTAAGATTTGCAGCCTTAATCTATGACATTTTTTTTTCGAGCTCTTGAAATGTGAGATATGTTTGCAATAAGTTTCTCTATAGTTAAAGTACTGGACCTTCTAAGGGAATCTAGAAAACATCACAGGGCAGCCACTGGCGAGGATATTCAAGAGCTCATGGCACTCAGGTGAAGCACCTGAAGATTGGAATAGGGCTAACGTGGTGCTCATCTTCAAGAAACAGAGGAAAGAAGACCTAGGAAATTACAAGCCAATCAGCATGACATCAGTCCCTGGGAAGATTTTGGAAAAAAAACATTCTTGACAGGCTAACAGAAGGCAACATTCTGAGAGATAGCCAGCATGGGTTTGTTGCAGGTAGGTCTTGCTTGATCAATCTCATTTCCTTCTATGACCAGGTGACATATCACCTGGACAAAAGGGAAGAGGTTGATGTCTTATATTTGGACTTTAAAAGAGCCTTTCACCTGGTGTCCCATGATGTCCTCATGGAAATACTGGGCAACTGCGGCCTCAACTACTTCACAGTCGGATGACTGAGGAACTGGCTCCAAGGTTGGACCCAGGCAGTGGTAGTTGACGGAACTGAATCAACATGGCACTTGGTGACTAGTGGTGTCCCCCAAGGCTCTGGTCTCAGACCTGTACTTTTTACTGTCTTCAGAAACAATCTGGACACTGGTGTCAAAAGCAGACTGGCCAAGTTTGCTGATGACACCAAACTTTGGGGAAAAGTCTCCATGTTTGAGAATAGGTTTGCAGGGTGGGCAGATGAATGCCATCAGGTTTTCAATACAGAAAAATGCAATGCGTTCCACCTCAGGAATAAAAACCTGCATCACACTTATAGGCTTGACAATGCTACACTTGCTAGCACCATGACCGAAAGAGACTTGGGGGTCATGATTGACCACAAGATGAATATGAGCCACCAATGCGATACTGCAGCTGGCAAAGCAAACAAAACTCTGGCTTGCATCTACCAATGCATCTCAACCAAGACCCAGGATGTCATCCTCCCATTGTACTTGGCCTTGGTGAGGCTGCAGCTGGAATACTGCATCCAATTCTGGGCTCCACAATTTAGGAAGGAAGTAGAGAAGCTTGGAAGAGTCCAGAGGAGAGCCACGTGTATGATCAGAGGGCAAGAGAGCAGGCCTTATAAAGAGAGGCTGCGAACCATGGGACTCTTCAGCCTGGAGAAGTGCAGGCTCAGGGGTGACTTGGTGGCAGCCTATAAGTACATCAGGGGTGTGCATCAGGATCTGGGGGAATGCCTGTTTACCAGAGCACCCCAGGGGATGATAAGGTCTAATGGTCACAAACTCCTGCAAGACCGTTTTAGGCTGGACATAAGGAAAAACCTTCTTTACTGTTTGAGTCCCCAAGGCCTGGAACAAACTCCGCCCACAGGTGGTGCAAACACCTACTCTGGGCACTTTCAAGAAACATTTGGACATTTATCTTGCTGGGGTCCTTTGACCCTAGCTGACTTCCTGCCCCTTGGGCTGGACCCAATGATCTTACGAGGTCCCTGCCCTTTGGGCTGGACCCAATGATCTTACGAGGTCCCTTCAAGCCCTAATGTCTATGAAATCTCATAACTAGAGGTTAAATACTCCCTGAGACTTACAGATGAAAATATGCTAGGAATAATGTCCTAGCTGGGTGATTAAATTTTTATGTTTGGTGAGCTAGGAAAGTGCAGTCCTTACACTAAATGGCAAAGTATAGTTACCACCTGTCTTTACAATAAATATGGAGAAATATATGTGCCTTTGATGCTTTTATTTATGGGTTTATAAAAAGAATTATCAAAGGCAATTTCAAATCTTGCATGAGAGTGCAGCTGTTATGTAATTGTCAGTATATGTAGGGAATGAGAAACCCAGAGAGAGAGTAGCTCTAGTGATATTGAAATAATATATTATTATTTTGTGGGAGTAAAATGACTACTGAAAGGTTAGTTGAGATTATGTATTCATAATTTTCCTGAGCTTTTTAAACAAATTGTTGCACAGATGTTCATAACTTCATCATTTCTTATGCTACAGAAGGTGGCCAGAGCTCTAAATGTGCAGGAAACTGACTACACCTCTAGCTTGGGGGGGGGAGGGGGTTGGTTGGTTTTTGGGGTTGTTGGTTTTTTTTTAAAGTCATGCGGTAGTTACAGAGTTCCTGTCCTAGCTGGGGGATTTGTTGTCAAAAGACCACAAAATAACCCTCTCCTTTTCGGGTGTAGTACGTGCGTAGACGGAACAGCAGCCCTAAATTGAAGTGGTGGGTTTTAAAAAACACTGCTTCAATTTAGGGCTGATTAAACCCCTGTGTCATGCACACACACTGCGCTGACTTACCTGCCTACTGGTGGAGAGGGGAGGGTGAGCTGTTGGTGGGCGGAGCAGTCCCTAGGCTGCGGAGGAAGTGGGGTGTTTCCTTTTGTGGCAGCAGTGCCCCCCCCGCCAGGCAGCACCTGCCTGCAGGCACCTGGCTCGCGTGGTCCCGGGGCACACCACAGCCGCAGAGGGAAGCACTGGGCCCCCATGCAACTCAGGCAGGCTCTAGGGGAAAAAAATAAAGATCAGATTTGCTGCTTTTCTTGGGCACAGCTGCTTTCCCAGGCTGCTGTCAGGCTGCCTGCAGGACTTCCTGCAAAGCCGTGGAGCTGCATGGAGCCTGGTGCTTCACTCCATGGCTGTAGAGGCAGCAAACTAAAACTCCTCAAAGGAGTTTTAGTTTGCTGCGCCCCAAGTCATTTAAGGTGCATTACACCACCACATTTCCTACAGCTGCTGGAATTAATGTGCAATACGCTGCCAAGGCGTGCAAACACTGACACTGTTACAGTGGTGCAAAAGCATTTAGCCTGCTTTAAAATGTTGTGCACACATGCCTCTCATTTCATCTACACACAGCCGTAGTGCATTAGTTGCAAAGCCAAATGCAATTAAGCTGCTCCTGATTAGATCATGAGAGTCTTCAATGAAAACTACTCTTTATGGTGCTTGTACTCTGACTTTGGTTCCAGGTGAATACTTTGCATCTGACTTTGCTTTGAAATGTTGAGCTTTCTCTTCCCAAAGGGTACACAGCTTTACATAAATATGCAGGACTTCAGCCCATTTGAGGGACAGCGTACAGGATAATCCAGCCGTGCCAAAGGTGTCTAGTGTTTCAACTTTGTTTTCCACCACTTTCTATCGGTTTCCATGTATGCTTAATTTTTTGAATGTCATAAATTAGTGCCTTCTCACAAATGTCTGCAAACAAATCTGACAGACAATGACCTGAGATTAAGAATTTAGTTCTATTTGTCCCTGTATCAATGCAGGAGGATGGACTCCAGAGATCCTTTCCAGCCCTGCATTTCCATTAATTTTTAATACACAAATGTTCCATAAAGCCATTTCTGTATGTAGTTGGGTGCTTTATAGTTTAGCTAAAATATTTTTGGGTGAATAAACTTAGCGCAATGGTTCATCTAGCAGCAAATGTGAATCTTGGAATAAAATGGTACTTCATTTTGGCTGGAATTGAGGCTCACACTTTGCCAGGGTGCCTGTTTTGGTTCTGCAGTAGCAACCAGGACAATTTGCTGTAGGTAGCAAAAACCACCTTCAAAGACATGGAGAACTCTCTCTAACTTGTATTCTGGTAGCCTCTATAATATGCAAGAGATAGACCCTCTCCCAAAGAAATTATAATTTAATAAGAAAACATATCAGGGAGGAAAAAAAACGGGGACTAAAATTATAAAGGCACATTTTATGCTTAAAAAAGGCAATATCTGCCATCTCCAACTGCTCCTCTGCCTAATTGATTAATTTTTGTCGATGTCATGATTTATTTCCATCATAAAATCAATGAGGCTGTTCAAAGACTTAAACACTAGCCATAAATTGAATAATACAAGGCTGAACCAAAATGTATTCCTGCTCCAGACATATATACATAGTTATTAGAAAATGGCCCCAGGCTGAGTAAATAATATATACTGTTTCCTTTTCAGATGTGTTTATTGACATATTAGGTCAGGTATGTGAGTCCTAGACAAGACAGGCAATTACAGTTAGGCATTAATCCATTCAGTCAGAACCATTCACTGTACTTTAAAGGATATAAAACAAAAAACTAATTTTCCCACATTGATCATCCTAGCCAGGCCCTTGAGCTTTTTAATATAGATCTGACAATATTCTGGTTGGGTTTTGCTTACTGTTTATACATTCATTTACAGTTTATACAAGTAAAATGTTACTGCTTTTTTAACATCAGTTCTATGTCACTGGATTCAGCAACATGCATTTTCCTTCCAGCAAAATCTGTACTTTACAACATGTAAGAGTATGTTTTCTGAACCACTTAATTTATTTTTTTTTTTTAAAGAGAAAGAGAAAGCAGAGAAATTATGTTGCCACAAGAACCTGTAGAGGCAGATAACAAAACCAGGTTAACAAAAGGGATGAGACAGATTCGTGGAGGGCAGGTCTATTGGGAGCTCTTAAATAGAGCAGGGCTGTCCAAATGGTGGCCCATGGGCCACATGTTGCCTGTGAGGCTGGAAATTCTGTGGCAAGGTGAGTGGCAGCAGAGTTAATTTACACTGCCGCCAGAGCACTGTCGGGGGGGCAGGATATGGTGGGGTAAATCCTCCACTGCTTGCCCTGCTGCCAAATTTCCGCATCAAGATCCTCATTGGGGACACCTTCGATCAGTGGGGCTAGCAGTGGCAGCATAGCACAATGCGGGTAGGCGCCACTATCACTCTACTAACTACCAGAGGTGGATTATGTGTTCTATGAGAAGCCCCATGGTCTAGAACCAGCTGACCCACCCACCCAAACGAGCTGGAATGCCTCAAAATAGAATGACTGGGGATGGATGCCAGGTAAGGTATGAAAGGGGATGAACTACCTTAGACGTGTCCTGTTCATATACTCTCCTTCTAAAGTATCTCCTACTTGCCATTTTAGGGAAAAGGATACTTGCATAGATGCACCATTCATAGTTCATATGTTTTGAGCCATATCCTGAAACTTGTTTTGGCAAATACTGTATATTTGAATTCTGGAAAATATTTCTTTTTACCAGGACCATTAACAAAATCTACATCATCCAAACTGCATTGTCTCCATATTTTGCTAAACCTGTAATACCATGCTTGTCAACTAGAAAATAAAATATAAACATGAAATGAGTCCTGTTCTATTACATTAGGAGTCATTTCTTCAATTTGTCAATTTGAGCTGCAGAGAACTCTACACGGGTTCTCTCTCTCTCTCTCTCTCTCTCTCTCTCTAATTTCCCCAAATAGAAGTCTCACAATGAACCTTTTATCAAAATACTTTTTTTTTTCCAGTGGGGAGTGGAACTCTTAAGTTGCCTCTGGGCAGTTCCAGTTCTAATGAGATGAGCCTGGTCTGAAATCTTGCACACAAAAAGGAGTGAAAAAAGCCATTTGCAAATGTGTGGTGCGAGAATATGGGAACAAACAAGAATGTTGGAAATTGCACAGAGTTTTTAACAGGCTGATACATTATAAATTTTACATACTGAAGTGGTAGATTCTGACTGGGTATAAAGCAATTTGCATAGCAGTTTCTGCAGTGCCTGTTCAGTTTTTTTTTATTGCTATTTCATTTTGGCTGCTTTAGTAACCAAAGGGAAGACCCCTTTTTCTGGCAGAGAAAATAACTCCTTTCAGTTGTATTGCCCCAAGGAAGGGTTACACAGGATCTCATTCATCCAGCTGTTCTGCATCCTCTATAAAGATCTTGAAGGTGATAATTACCCAAGTGACAAAGAATGTAGGAGCTTTATTCTCCCCTTGCCTCTGCTGTCATCACTTTGGCTTACAAGTAACTCCCAGTGACTCTGAAAGAGGTACTTGTATCCTATCACAGATGAACAGGAGTGTTGCTCTTGTGCTGCAGTGCTTTGTGAATGATCTTTTAACTGCTGCTTTATTACTGATTTCAGCTAGAAAGTTAAATATTCAAGACTCTAGAGAAATGTTTCAAAATTTATAGGACATGTGTGAAGAATATATATGATCCATGTCAGAGGTTTTTAAACTGTAGTCCATGGTGGTCTGTAGACAGACCTGGCTCTTCATATGATGCTGGATTTTCATCTTCTTTTCAGCTGCTAAATTGAATTAAAAGAAGCTGAAAATGCATGCCGTATTTCTTTTCCCTGTAAGCAATTGCTGATATTCCTACAAGGATTTTCTGTGATTGCAAATGGTCTTTGTTTAACTGGGAATGGGAGGGTAAGTGGTTCACAATACAATGGTTCCGTTTTCTCCCCCCTCCCCACCAAATAGTTTGGCCTTTACTGGCTGGGGTATGAAGCAACCAGAAAGCTGGAAAAAAATGGCTACCTGAGGAATTTCATGGCACCCTAGAATCAGTGTAATGACTCAATGCAGCCCACCCATATATTGCATGAACTTTGTAATGAAAGTATGTGGGGGTCCTTGACCAAGAGAAACATTTGCTGGCTATTGTACTATTGCTGCTTTTGCTGCTGAAATGGCTCACTGAACCTAGGACTGTTCTGTGCCTACTCCACTCTTTTTGTATCAAGATACAAAATAGTGCCTGGTCATCCAGGCTAAGTACAGGTATTCAAAAAGCCTAAGCCTGAATTGATTCAATCTTTGCAGGTTAGTCTAATTTGCATAGATTGAACCAACAAGCAAGTGAATAGACATTCACTTTTGATTCTGGAAATGCTGTCACGTGCCTGCAGTGGCTCAGGATAGAAGCTGGGGGGTGCTAGATTAAGCCCTCCCTTCCCTTCAGGTTGGAGGGAAGCTGAGCTAAGGGGGGATGTGGCCAGGCCCTGGTAGGTTTAAATCCCCACCCTGGCCTGTAGGGACCCCAGCTGGGGTCTGCCCAGCTTTTCCCCCTTGCTTGTGGCTCAGCATGGCACTGGCCCCCTGGGCCCCCAGAGCCCCCCTCCCAGCCAGAGGGCGATCCTACTGCACCTTCCCAGTCACTGGGGCCACGATTTCAGTTGGGGCACCCCAGGAGCAAAGGCCAGATCAGAGGGAGTGAGGGGAGTGAAACAGCTCCAAGCCTAGGTGGGGACACACACAGAGGGATTGTGATGACAGTAACTCTATCTCGGATGTGAGCTCTGCTGAGCGGAGGGACCCAGGCTGGGGCAGGGCAGGGAAGGGGCTTGAGTGTGTCTGTGCTAGCCCAGGGCAGAGCCAGGCTGAGCTGAGCATGCAGCTGGGGGAGCAGCTCATGCCCAGTGGCCCCTTCTATCCACTGTAGAGTGGTTCCTGGGCTGCCCCTAGCCCCTGCATGGTGGGGCCTTGCTCCCTCAGCCCCAAGCACTATTACCTGCATACCCTGGGCTGCTAGATGTCGAGCTGAGCACACCCTACTCACTGTTCCCCTACCCAGTGGTGGCGTCACAGCACGACCCTGTGTACCAGGCACAGGGTGCTACCCCAATGGCTTCCCCATCAGTGTTGTCTGCCCGCCCGGTGACCAGCCGCAGTTTGGTGGCACAGATGGTGCCTACCAGTATGGCCAGGGCAGCCCCCCTGACAGCGGTGGCGTAGAAGCCATAGGGGTAGCACCCTGCACCTGCCTGGTACCCTGGGCTGTGGTGTGCCGCCTCCAGGTAGGGGAAAATTGAGTAGGGCATGCCGAACTTGGTGCCTAGCAGCCTGGAGGATGTAAATAATAGCGCTTGGGGCTGAGGGGGTGTGCCCATGCTGTCTGTGCCGCTGTGGGGGTAAGGACCAGCCCAAGCGCCCCTCTCCAGTGAGTAGAAGGGACCTCTGGGCAGGAGCTGCTCTCCCAGCTGCATGCTCAGGTTGGATTGGCTCTGCCCCAGGCTAGCATGGACACACTCGAGACCCTTCCCTGCCCCCACCCAGTCTAGGTCCCTCTGCTCAGTGGGATTCGCATCCAGGATGGATCCTCTGCTGCTGCGATCCCTTTGTGCATGTCCCCACCTGGGCTTGGCACCATTTCGCTCCCCTCCTTCCCCCGATCTGGCTTTTGCTCCTGGTATGCCCAAGCAAAACCCCAGCCTTGGCAGCTGGGAAGGCACAGCAGGATTGCCCCCTGGCTGGGAAGGAAGATCTGGGGGTCCCGGGCTGTGTTGAGCCATGAGCAGGAGGGAAAAGCCAGGAAGACCCTGTTTGGGACCCCTGCTGGTGGGAGGGGGGAGGCAGGGGAGGTTTAATCCCCCCTGGCCTGAGCCTGCTGTCCCATGCCCTCACACCCTCCACTCCAGTAGGGAAAAGTTTGGCAGGGGCTGCTCTGCCCCCGCCATGCAGACCAGACTGTGTCCCCAGTACACCCACCCCCTTGTCAGCCAGCCTTCACTGCTCCAGCTAGAGAGTGGAGGGGCAAGGCCAACCCTACTCTGCTCCAGCAGACAGCTCAGCTAAGCCCATCCCAGGCCTGCAAAGCATGCTGGGATGCTGGGGGACTGTGATTTAACTTGAACCAGGAAGGGGTATGGGACAAGTTCCTTAAACCAGTTTCACTTAAATCAGTTAAAACTGATACTACATTCATCCAGGTTTATCTTAAACTAGTTCCTGCCATTTTGAAACTGCTTTATGTTCATTGAATTTATGTTGTGTTACAGATTGAAACCAGTCTCTGATCACTTAAACATGTTTATGTGTAACTTCTGAAGTGGGGCACATGGGTAGAGGGTTAAAAAGTGGAATGTAGACTCTTCAGCTGAGGACTGGGTTTATCCCATCTACTACTATGTGCTCCAAAATATAACATCTGAGCTTCTGCACTGCAATTGGTAAACCACCTGGGATTTGGTGGCATTTTGGTCTATTTTTTTTAGATTTGATGAGGTAGTTAGTAAAAGTTTGCATATGATTTTTATTGTTATTTGGACTTCCATTGTCTCCCTAAAGCATTTCCTTACACCCGATGCAAAATTTAACATGATTTTTGTGCAGTGTTTATTAATGTAATATCCACCCTTTATCCTCCTTTCAAGGTGTAATTTAGTTAAAAGCTTTCAGAGGATCAGTGCCTTTTTGTTTTTGTTTTGCTTCTAGATTTTAACTAGTCAAGCTCCATTTTATTATTCATCAGGTATTTTAAAGGTACTTTATCTGAAACAGATGCTGCTTTCAATTTTTTTTGTTCCAAGTTTCCACTAAGTGTCTCATGTAAACAAGAAACATGGGCTTTATTAACTAGATGAGAAAGTTTTGTAATACGAGATAGCAATCTTACAAATTAGCATTGTGTACAAGCTTTAAATAACCTGTGGCTGTTGTACTTCTAAGCTATGTGAAGTTCTTCCTATTTCATTTGCTTGTAACTGAAAGGGATGTTAGCCCTCTTTAATCTAGAGGAATAATTCTCTGAATGTTCTTTAGTTATGCTTCCCCTCCAGTTATTCACCTCTTTGTCATCTCCTCTCTCATATTGCTGGAACCCTTTTGGTTTTTCTCTCTCATTTGAATGTGAAGTGTTCCTTCTCTGTGATCTGCACAGCTCTGGTCATTGCTGCTGAAAAGATGTCTCTGACTTTTCTAGTCTAACCTTTGGTATAGTAAATCATGTATTTTTGAATGGGAGAATTTTATTTGTCATTGAAATTTTTTTAATGATTTGTTTGTAGGTCGTGGATTTTTATTGCTAAATGAGCTTGACCAATAAAAAGTTTGATGACCCAGCACAATGTAGATAATTACCTCATTTTGAATGGGGAAAAGTGGCTTTCAGAGTTTATCAGAGAAATGTTATGATAGATTATTTATTGGCACCTTTTCAGAAGTGATATTATTTCAACCCAAAGTACACACCTGGCTCTTCAAGATTAAAATTAATTGGTAATTGGGAAATTTAAGAGACTGGCTGATTGCCAGGTGTTGATCTGAAATTTATTATAGCTCTACAAAAATTCCAACTTCATTAAAAACTCTTTCCTTTCAGCCTCTTTTGCCTCTTTGTGAAACATCAGTCCCTTATAATGGATGCCAGAACAGATAAGGAACAAAGAACTTTATGTTAATAATGATCTACCATTTATAATATATTGCTTGACTTGAAGAAGAATCCCAAAGCTTTTTATGAACTATAAGCAACATAGGAATTGCTTTTAATCACCACCCAGCTACTGACATTTCTTAGGCTTGACTACATTGTGAAAGGAAAGTATTCCATTTCCAGATAAGGGAAGCTAAAATGACGTATTGTAAATGGGAAACAAACAAATAATCACTCAATTCACATCCCAAAGTGTCCTAGGATTATAACAGAAAGGTAAATTTTCTTCCACAACATCCATAGACTCTGATGAGGATGAGGGAGTTAGATATTTACTTCTATAAGCTATATTAGTTATGCTTTGCTATTTGTCTCACCTTAGGGTCTTCTAGGGGCAAAACAACTAGATGAGATGGTTAACACCTAGAGAAAAATCAAGGAAAAGTAATTATTTAAGAAATTTGCATTCATGCAAAAAAAGCCTGAATTAAAACTAGGCAAACATAACTGTGTACTTTTCAACACCGTTTTAAAACTGGTGTGGGATGTAACTCCCTTAGATATTTTCAGAATTACATACCATTACAGATTTGTGGTGTAACCATAAATGGAAAACTTGACCAATAAATCCCTGAGCTGGGTGGGGTAGTCTGCTAGATTATTTTCCCAGTTGGCTTTCTTATACAATCTGACCTTCAGTAAAAAAAGTGTTCACCTCTTCTTTCCATATTCAGCAAGTTACTTTTTATTCCAAAGAAAGAAGTTAAAATGCTAGTGGGAATTTCAGTAACCAAAGCGCAGACTTAAATCAGTGATCTTTATTTAATAGAAAGAATGGCTGGTATCCTATTTTGTCTCTCATAAAAAATCAGATATTCCCATTTATAGATTGCAAGTTCTTCCCAAATTCAGAGCAGCTTCTCAAGGGCATGTATCTTGTATAGATATCTTTTATAGGTTTCTTTTATCTATATAGATATGGATCTATATCTATATCGTATATGCCTTTTTGGCTCAGATCAAATGTAGATATAGAACCCGGAACATAACTGAGAGAACCAACAAGATCTCTTTTGGAGGAACCTAGTTTCCAGAATATTGCATTCTTACTCTTCATCAAGGTGGTACCTCTTTTTTTTTCCCCTCCATGAATGATAACAATATCTTGGTACTACAGATAATTAAGCCAGGGACCATTCTTGAGTCCAACTATAGCTGTCCCAAGACACTTTATCAATCTCTACAGTGAACTCCATTTCTAGTACCACAGCTCTTTTAGGATATCCTAGGGAGATTGTCTATCTTGATCAGAACTGACACTTTGGTTGCTTCTTATTACTTAAGCAAGTAAGAAGACATGCATTCTAGGGCACTGGGGAGAAAAAAATGTACTTATGCAATTTGTGGACTAGCTGTTGTAAATTGTCATTTACAGAATTCTTCTTGCTAGCAATCGGAGCAGAGGAGTGGATGGAGGTCTAGCTGCTTTAGAAATGGAGGAGAAACATTTCACTGCAACAAACTGCATTTCTATCCAGCAAAATCAGGCAAATTAATCCTGAGAACAGGACAAAAGAGTAAAAGACAAAAGAGGATAAAAGAAATTGACGTAATTTTATCTTGTAGCCCAGAGAAAAGTAGGTCTTTCTAGCTTACCAGACGTTTTCCTGACAGAGGAGGAAGTGAAAGCAAGTAAGAATACCTATCAAATATGTTTATAATATTTGCAAAGGCAAGGACACATTTTTCATAGGCAATGAGATCTCTATTTAAATATCTAAGCAACTGACCACTACAGTTATGAGTGTGTTTTTTCTTAAAAAGTGGCCAGATACTATAATTTATTTCAGTGCAGCAACAGCTGTTGGGAAACTATCGGTGTAAAAAGTTTCTTGTAGGGTGGGGGAAGAAACAAGTTGGAGTTCAAATTTTCTTCTCTCCAGGCAGAATTTTTCAAATCCCATTTCAGGCAGTAATGGAATATAAGACTGTATGGATGACGTTCTGTTTCCCTTGAAGTCTGTAGAAGTTTTGCTGTTTCTAAATCATGCATGCACACCTGCAAATTCAAGCAATAGGATGACTCCAAAACATAAACCCTCAGCATGTTCTGGCTGTGACCTTTGTTTGATAGCAAATGTTGTGCCTGGTCAGGTAACTGATCAAGTGTAGATTTTTATATATTCCTGCATTTTCTCCTTTCTCCAATAAACCAAATATTTTTGATGAACATATTGGGATGGCATTGAGAATTATGGGCTTATCCAGTGTAGATGGGGGAGAAGAGCAAACTGCATTGCTCTATATTTGCTAGTGGGCATGTCTGCACGAGGTTCTATGTCTCCATAGCAACAAGCTACGGTGACATAGTTTGTTGCTATGGCAATGTAGCGTCAGCAGGCACTGACCATGGCACTGCCGCTACTGCGCAGTAGGGTTGGAAACAACTTAACAAATACAAGTTAGAATCCTAGAATCATAGAAAATTAGGGTTGGAAGGGACCTCAGAAGATCATTTAATCCAATTTAGCAAGTACTAAATGATTTAGCAAGTACTAAATGACTGTGCAGTTCCAGCTGCACAGTGGGGCTCGTGTAGATGCATCCAGTATGTATAAAGGTTTACTCTGTGCTTATTGGTTTTGTGTATTTGAAGTATTTCTAAGGGCATAATAAGTCAATGTAACAATTGTCTTAAAGCAGAAACCAGAGAAGAGGGTGTGTTGTGGTGGATAAATGTATTTTAAAAAAATCATTCTAAAACAAAAAACACCTTCAGTGTTGAAGGGAAGAAATGGGCATATAGAAGAAAATTAGGAGATTTTTAAAAGGCATATCTTGAAACTACTCCTGTAGTTGAGAGTAAGGAGTTGTGCATTCCTTTGTATCCAAAAAACATTAACTCCTCCTTTCCCCAAAAGTTATCCATTGGCACAGAGCCTGGAATCCTTACAAGCTGAAAACCATTTTATGTACTGCACATTCTTTTTGGTTTTAAAGCTGTAACTTGGCTGCTGAACAATTATGACATCAGCTCCCAAAATCCAAGTCTATTCCCTGCTTTATATCTCTTGTAAAGTCAGTAGCATCTATGCAGCGTCTCCAAATGGAATACATTTGGAATGATGTTTCTGATGAATTACAGTGTGATTTGTTTGCTATTAGATATTCATTGGGCATGTTTACATGAAATGCTGACTGCAGTAGCCAAATAATACTGCGCAGTAGCATGTCACAGCACTAACAGTGCCAATACTGTACAGTATTATTAGGCTACTGCATAGCAGCATCACTTAAAAGATGTTCACTAGCGCTACTGTCCAGAGAGCCAGGATGCTGATTTAACTTAAACCAGGAAGGGGGCCAGGTCAATTAAGTCTTATACTACATTCAACCAGGTTTATCTCAAACCAATTTCAGCCATTTTCAGACTGTTTGTTGGTTTGTTTTTTTCAGACTGGTTTATGTGCACTGAACTTCTGTTACAGGTTTAAACCAGTTTCTGATGAATTAAACCAGTTTGTGTGTAATGTACCTAGCCAGGATGTTGAAGTTTATCTTTTATCATATAATGTTTTTAATCAAAATGCCATGTGTTATCAATTCAAATTGCCTTGTAGAATCCAAGTATTTACATCATCACTATTATCCTTATCAATTAAACTTGTAATCTCACCAGGCGACAATCATTAGTTTAACAAGAATCTGTTTTCCACTTCTGGGAGTCCATATTGATTGGAATTAATTAGCTCTAGTGATATCTTCAGAAATTGAAGGCTTTCAGTATCTCCAGAACTTGCAAGACCATGTTCCATTTGCATATATAGTGATTTCACTGACAATATTTAACTCATTACTGTGAAACAACTGGAGAGTAAGAATGATTTGTAAAATTGAATTCCACTCTAACTGCTGTATATTCTAGGCAAGTATAAGCTGGTATATGCTGCGCAAAGGCATTTAATTCCTATCTCTGTAATTGTTTGGATGACAGGTACTTATTTAAGTAAGAGTGGAATGAAATAAAATAAGGCAGACTTGAAGGCCTTTTGCAGTTTAATGCTTCAATTCAAATTTACTGTTTTTTCTAAGAGTAAAATAAGAGACTGATATCAAACTTACTATACCATGACAACCCTGATCCTTATAAGAACGCAGGATCAAACTCAATGTGACATAACAATCATCACATTTTGATACAGTTGATACAGCAGTTTTTACCTTCAAAGTTCTGGCAAGCATTAACTAACTCATCTTCACATAACTCTTTTGAGTTAAGCAGATAGTAGCAGAAGCACAGAAAGTGACTTCACCAAGGTTTGAAACTGAGACATAGGCCCTCCTGACTCATGGTATAGAGCAGGGGTTAGCAACCTTTTACTAACTGTCGGCCACCCCTTGCAACCAGAATAGTGCTGTGGGCTACCATCCCGTGCTGTACCCCAGTTCCTGCTATGTGTGGAGCGGCTGATTTTTTTTTTTCTCCCCTCATCTCACGGTGCTGCCTCTGAAAGATGTGGCAAGGGACAATTTAAAGTCACTAATTCAGTGATCAGAGGCTACAGCATTGCATAGAGCTGGGTTTGCAAGCAGCTCAGGGAGCTTTTCATAGGAGCCAGTGGCAAGGGGATTATCCCAGCCTTAGTAAAATGAGGAACAAAGAATTGGGAGCAGATCTGTCAATTAAGGTGTAACAGGAGATCGCTACACTCTTAGTAAAATGCAGGCCAAATGACAGGCCAAATGAAATCTTTTCTGGGTACAGTTCTGGCCTGCAGGCCATAAGTTGGTCTAGAGACCACTATGCTTAGAGAACATTGTAGAGCTAAGTAAACATGTAGCATTTTGGGGCAGCTTGGAATGTTGTTGAAAGAAGAATATTATGTATGATGTAAAATGATCACAGGGAGGCTTCTTACTTCAATTCTATATGGATTTTGAATAACAATATTTATGTTAAGGCACTTGAACATATAAAGATCTGACAGCTAGAAAGTGGCCACCTAAGAAAAGAGCTGCCATTAGGTTTGTAATCCTGCACTCATTCCTGGTATAGTGGCCTGTGTGCCAATGAGAGCTAGGGACAGACATTCAAAAAGCCTGAGCCTGAATTGATTCAATCTTTGCAGGTTAGTCTAACCTGGCTAGGCTAAATCAGATTTTTAACTGGACAGACATCCCAGAAATGCAGGCACATGCCTGCAGTGGCTCAGGCTAGAACCTGGGGGAGTGCTAGAGCAGCCCCCCCTTCCACAACATGGAGCTGAGGGGGGCGTGGCCAGGCTCCAGCAGGATGCTGTGATTAGCCCAGCAGGGAGTTGATAACAGTGCTTATCACCCCCTAACTCAGTGTTTATCACCAAATTAAGAAAAAAAAGAGAGACATTACCAGCTACTTGTTGATTCTACATATTGATTCAGCACAGACCATAGCTAGCATGTGGTCTGCTAGCTAATACACAGACACCTCCTCAACAAGGCAGAGGGGAGGGGGGAATTCCTGCTTAGCAGGGAGTGGTGAAGGGAGGGTAGGGGGAAGCAGCCTGCAGTCTCTGGAGCTCCAGCCAGGGAGCAGAGGGGAGGGGCCAGCCCTGCGGTGGAACAGAGAGCCCTGCCCAGCCGAGAGAGCATGCTGGGATGCTGGGGGTGTCTGATTTACCTTAAACCAGCAAGGGATCTGGGATAGACATTGCATAAACCAGTTTGAGCCAAATCCGTTAAATCTGATACTACATTCAACAAAGTTTATCTCAAACTGGTTACAGCCATTTTCAAACCAGTTTATTTGCACAGAACATATGTTCTATTACAGGTTTAAATCAGTTCCTGATCACTTAAACCAGTTTATGTGTAATATCTGTCCCTAGCCCTGGACATCACACTGGTGCTCAGCAGATGTGCAGGGAGCCATCCACATAGAGCTTGGTATAGGACTGGGAAATTCAATGGTCAGGTGAAACAAGAAACAAGTGTGACTAAATTGGTCCCTCCCTGGGGTACTTTTTGTTTGAAGGTTGGCTTATTTTTTCTCTGAAGATCTTACAAAATTAGGTGGATTAGAGACTCCTGACAGCTGAATGTATTGCACTATGAATAACCCAGTCTTCACGTTTTTATTTCAGTTGCTTTGAAAAACTTTTATCAGATTTAATTGGATAAGCTGCCTGCAGACTAGGAAAATAATAGACATTGCATCAATAGTGAAGATCAAAAAGAGATCTCAGGAGAAAAATCCATTACAATTAACTATGACTGATGGATGATGGCAAGGCATGTGTTCTTCAGCATTTCAGAGATGTTCACATAGGCCATTATATGGTATAGCCTGTAATGTGTCATCAGCTACTGATTTTTATATGAAAAATGAAGTCATCTAAGTATTTAAGTAAGGTGATATGGAAATATCAAGTAAAATGAGGGAAGGATAGATGCATTTCTTTGTGGGATATTTCTTTGATTATTATTTCTTTTCTACAATGTTTAAGTTACTTTGGAACTTTTCCCATGACATCATGATCCGTCCTGATTTTTTTTATGGGTAGTCTTCAGTCTTCTTACTCCCCATAAATTATAATTATTTTATGGGGAATCATAATCATTTTCTCAGCAATAAAATGTAATGTCAGAGAGGAAAAAATAATGGCTTTGGGTAGTAAATCAACAACAGGAGCAGTTCAAGTTTTGATCTTTGCATAAGCATCTCTGCTAATAAACATGAGAGGCAAAATGGAAGCATGGGACAGAATGTTCTCCAGAGTATTGGTTAGCATCTTCAAGTAGGCAAAGATGGGTCATTAACTCCATGTTCAGGCAGCTAAATAGTTCTACAAAAATAAGTTTATAAATAAAAAAGGGCCTTGTTACACTTTACACTGTAAGCCAAACAAATGTTAATTGGCTTAGTGGAGCAGTCGCACCTTAACGTGAAAACCTTCTCTGTCCTTTACCTGCATAGCTGTGACTTTCCATGAGAGGCTTGGGCTAAATACAGACAGTGAAAAAGCTTGAGGCTGAACTGATTCAATCTTTGCTGGTTATTATAAACTGCAGAAATTAAATTGAAACAGAAGTAAACAAACATTCAAGAAATGCAACCACATGCCTGCAGTGGCTCAACCCAGAAGCTGGGGGGAGCTAGGGTATGGCTCTCTGGCTATGTGTTTGCTTTCTCTTCCTGCTACCCCTGAGGTCTGTGGGATTTGCAGTCCAAAATCACAGCAGCAGGACTCTGCAGGGCTGGTCATCACTTCCTCTTTCTGCTTCCAGGCGCCTCTGAGATTTGTAGGCCACAGTCACAGCCAGCAGTAAGCTTGAGCAGGGGATGAAGTGTTTAACCCCCCTCCGTGGCCCCCAACCCCAGCTGGGGTTTGTCTGGGGGACCAGGCCCCACCTTGCGGACTGGGCTGTATCCCCAGCTGGGTTAGGCCCCTACCCCTCTTGTCAGCCAGCCCTCACTGCTCCAGCTAGGGAGCACAGGGGCTGGGCCAGCCCTGCTCTCTGGAGCAGACAGCACAGCCCAGCTTAGGGCTGCAAAGCATGCTGGGGGACTGAGATTTAATTTGAAGCAGGAAGGGAGCTGGGACAGAAGTTTCATAAACTGGTTTGACCCAAATCAGTTAAGTCTGATACAACATTCAACCAGGTTTATCTTAAACCAGTTTCAGCCAATTTGAAACTGGTTTATGTGCACTGAGCTTCTGTTCTGTTACAGGTTTAAACCAGTTTCTGATCACTTAAACTGGTTTACATGTAATTTATGTCCCTAGCCTTGGTGAGCAGGGTCAGGGCAAGGGCAGGACTGTCTAGCTGCTGCCACCAGGCAAAATGAGTGCTGCAGCCCCAGAGCACTGGGCAGCCATAGTGCCTCCTGCTGCTGCCCAGACAGGCTCATTGCTTGAGCTCTGAAGGACCCAATCCTTTTTTTTTATTTGGAGTTCACCCCTCTGTGCCTCCCCATCCTGGGCTGCCAGCTCTGAAAAAGATTGGGCCCCTTGGAGCTCATGTGGCACCAGCTAGCAACCAGGCCAGGAACAGCATTGCGGTGGGGGGGCAGAAAGTTGCCAGCCACCTGGGTGCCATCTGAGTTCCAAGGGGCCTGATCTTTTTTTTTTTCCTGTGGGCCTGCTCGTCCCCCCATGCTGCTAGCAACAGGAGCAGTGAGAGGAGGGAGGCACTGCGGCTGCTGAGCGCTCTGGGGCTGCAGCATTTGCTCTGCCCAATGTCCCCAGGGGACAAGGCACTGTGCCCAGCCCTGCTATACCCTGGTGTCCCTGCTTGCCCTGACTCAGGAAGAGCCACTGCATCCTGGGATGCTGGAGGACTTCAACCTTGGTGGAATAGTTTTAGGGAGTGGTCATACCTTAATGGAACATGAGCAAAATTAGGCAGATTATAGATAATCCTTCCCTGGAGTAGCATAACATTTAAATTGAAGTGCCACTTAAGGGTGTTATAATGTGCAGCCAGTCCACGGATTCAGAGCTTCAGAAGCTGCCTAAACTTAGCATATAACAAGGCCCTAAATTTTCAAGATGCTGTGCATAATTGTTATTGATAAGAATGAGATCAGTGGTGCTCACCATATCTTAAAATCAGGCTGGTTCATTTAGGTATCTAAACATCAATTTTCCTCTGCCTTTAAGGCCCCCAGGACTTGATATTTTTAGTCTACATTTGTTCAGAGCTCTCCGTGCCACTCATGTCTGCACATGGCATGTTTTTCTACATACAGAATTTTCCAGCACAAAATTGATGCTTGATTCAAATTGAGATTACCCTAGAGCAGGGGTGTCAAACTCACCCTGTGCTCTGGGCCAAATCCAGCGAATGGGGCAAGTGGCAGAGGTTGCAAAGCCAGTGCAGATGGCATTGGGGATGGTGGCTGCAGGACCAGAGGAGGCAGAGGTGATGGGGCAAACAGCTCTCGGCTGAACAACCCTTGCTCACCCCCTTGTCACCAGTGACTGTATCCAAACGTGCCCTGGGGCCCTTGATTCTGTGGCAGGCTCCACGTCCTGCTAGCCTTGCCCCCAAACGTCCTGGCCTACCAGGAGCATGACAGGCAAGACTGCAGGTCTGTGGGCCAGATCCAGCCCATAGGCTATACATTTGATACCCCCACCCATAGGAACTGGGCCCAACCATTAGTTTGTTCCAACTTGTCAGGAAACATTTGGTTTGGCCTGTTCCATTGCACAAAATGTTACTTGAATAACTGTTGAAGTGGATGCACACATAAGGATGGAAGATATACTTCTTACTTTATTAAATTTCTCAGTCATCTTTGTTAGACCCCAACTCCATGCAGCTCCCAAAGACTAGGGAGACCACAATCCAATTGCCCATGGAGCCTGTTACTCATTAGCCAGAGCAAGCAGGGAGCAAACACCAGCACACATTGCTCGCAACAGCTTTATTCAGAATGGAGACCGCTTCGGACTAGCTCCCAAAAAACAACAAACCGGGGAGCCACCTTGAACAAGTTCTTTTCCACATTCATACATGTTGGTTCAGGTTCATTAACATTCACTCCACCTTCGTCCCTCCTCTTGTTCCACCCATTTCTCCTCCCATCACAAGCTCCTCCTCGGTTTACTGTTTACTTCATTAGCATAGAATTGCCTGTGCATTTCGTTCATTTACATGCCTCTCTGCTAAGAGCGCAGGCGTGAGGCCATGAACTTGGGTAATCTCGGTCATTTGCTGGTTCTTTCTGGTTTCTTGCTGACTCCTTCAGCTCCAAGGTCTTGCTTCTGCTTTATCTCCTGACAATAGCTGGTGGACTGTATCTTGTTCTTCTTACACAATGGGCTCTAACACTATGCCTCTGTTTAGAAAACTGCTTGCCTAAGCATTTGCAAGGTTAGTCTTAATATATCATCCTGCCTTGTGACCAGCAGCTCTGCTGAGACACAGGAAAAACCCTTTGTTTTCAGCTGCACACGCAGTACTCCCCCAAAATCCAAATTATTGTCACCCTAACACTCTTCTATAATTATAAAAAGGTGGGCAGGAAAAGAGTTGGTTAAGAATCAGTAGAGTAGACATATAGAGCTTCACTATACAAGGGACTGAGCATTTTAGCCCAGCAAAGCACCCAAATCCATGCCTAATGTTATGCATGTATATAGTCCCATTAATTTCAGGTAGAGCATCAACAACAGAGCTTAAAGTTATGCATGTACTTAAGTGTTTAACAAGTGTTTGACAAGACCATGGTAGAAGCAATCAACACCTTGAAGGACTGGGTTCATAAAAGAAGCTGGAGCAGGGCATGGGCTCCTAAAAGGAATGATGAACTTCCTTCCCTGACCCTAGACATATAATCCACATAGCATATTTCCATTGCAGACAATACAAGAGCTGAAGTTAGTATTAACTTCAAATTAGTTAAAAGGTAATATGGCACTGGGGAACTTGTTGAGTCCCTGTAGTGGTTATTTCCAAACCACTTATCTTTTTCTTTACATATTTAGATATTTTTCAAGTGTTAGATTCTACTGAGAGACTCTTTCAAAGGGGTCTCTGTCAAGTAAGCAATTCCGTTTCTCTTTAATAAAAAGTAATAGTATGAGGGGTTTTTCCCCCTGCAGTAAATGTTGAGTGTGCAACAATTATTTATTTATAAAAAACAGGAAAGCTGAACTCATTGCATTTTTTATTTTATTTTGGGGATGTAGGTGGAAATTGTTTCTGCGATAGTTATTCTATATCCAACTACCTGTCTGTCTGTCTATCTAAAAAGTAATACACAGACATAGTTTGTGTGCGTGTATAGTTTTCATTTGTGATATTTGATATGAAGCAGGCAGAGGGTACTAGGAGAGATACTGTAAATGTAAATATGATGATTGGAGTCAGGATTATGGAAGTCTGATACAGTGCTTTTGCTTTGTTCTTTTCTGTCTGCGTTCCTGGTTTACATTTAGCTGAAGTTATTGTCTCTGTGCAAACTTACAAATCATTTGTTGTTGCGTATCTCCATTTCATCATCAGTTGCTCAAATGCCTCTGATGGTTGTTCATCCCAGCACACCTTTTCTGCCCTGCTCTATATGGTAAGACAGTACTTTTTTTTTCTTGACTAGAAAATTTCTGTTATTTTAAAGTTACTGTTAGAAAACTCTCTCTGGCTTGGACCCAGATAAGCTGCCATCCCTATGTTTTCTCATCCTAGCTTTGCCTGGAAATATCAATTTCTCACATGCTTCCTGCAGAACCGTTGTCTACAGGAAACAGTCTCTTGACCCATACTTCCTTCCTTCAGTTTTAAGCTCTTTAAGAGGACTTACGAATCAGCATCCCTCCTTGTCATATATCACCATCAGCATATTTGTATCCAGTCCTTTGCTTTCCCATTACTGTTTTCCTTCAGCACGTTTTTTTGTTTTGGTTTTTTGGGGTTTTTTGCACGATTCAGAATGATCAAAGAAAAGGTAGTTATTAAAAGATTGTAAGCCTACTGAATCTGTATACCAATCCAACATTCTGGCTAATTAGTCTTTTGTTTCATAACATACTAGCACATTTTTTAATCTGTTTTCAAACATCTGTAAAATATCTGAGTGGTCTTTATTGGTGACCTGTATAAATTTCGTGTGATTACAGTCTCTTTATGATAACTCATTTATTTCCTTTAATTTACCAAATAGGTAAATACAGACTGTACATAGGATGCAGGCTGAAAAATGTGAGCAATCTAACATTCTACTTTATTTCTAAATTCCCATGACTATATCCTGTGATCCAGGGCACTGGGGTTTAACATCTAGAGCAGGGATGGATAAATATTTTGGCTGGAGGACCACTTAATGAGTTTTGTGGACCTGTTGAGTGTCACATTCATCCATGTCTCTCAGTCTCTCTTCTCTTCTCTCAGTCTGTCTCTTCTCTTCTTTCCCTTCCCACTTACCCCCCCTTTTCTCTCCCCCACAGAACCTGACCAAACCTGTAGTTCACCAGCAGCCCATTTACTCAACTGTAGACCCACATAGGGAAAGGGGGGGGAGAAAGACAGAGAGAAACACTGCCACCTGCCCAGCGCAGCAGCAGCCCTTACCTGGGTCCACAGCTGACACCGCTGGGCTCTAGGTGGGAGCTTCCACTGCACCAGGAGTGTGGTGGGTTGGCTGTGGATGCCGCCTGCAGGTTCTGCATCCAGACTCCTAAACCTGCCCACTGTATACACAGTCGACGATGCTCTCCTGCTGCACCAGAAGTCCTACCCAGGTCCACAGCTGAAGCCTGATGCTGCTGGGCAGAAACAGTCCTGCCTGCCTGCCCATCTCATACCATATGGCAGCCAGAGTTGTCAGGCACCTGCAAACTAGATCCAGTGAGTTGGAGTCCATATTTTGTCCATGCCTGATCTAGAGAATAACTCCACACACATTTAATGCATTACGTGATATTACATGCCTTCCACAAACCTTCCAGCAGCCCAGCATGCTTTTTACACCAATCTATGACACCATTTTAGATGAATTTTGGGAAAAGCACTTCCTTCTGAATCACTAACACCAGCAGTTAAAGTATTTGCATTTTTAACGTGCCTACATTTTTCTTTGGAGGTCTAGGATGTGAGAACTTGACAGATTTGATCCTGCTTGGTATAGCAAATACTTTCTCTTGTTCTACCTAAGAAGCTTATCCCACAAGGGAGTCTTATATTTCATTCAATCTAGTTTCTTCCATGCTGCGATAATGACTAATACAGTCAGCCCCAAGATATTTATCTTCTCCTCCCAAAGTTATTCCATACTGATCATTTGGATACTTCTTTGCCAGTGGTATTCATTAGACATTTTTCAAGACTCTATTTGATGACATCAGCACATTTCTGGCATCTTTGTTTCCATCCTTTTACTCAGCTTTCTCCGTCTTTTCCAAGGGCACTGCAGTCACTGTTTCTTTCTACAGCTCAAAGCCAACATGTTTTGTCGCTGCTTCCTTTGTTCCTATTACCTTTCTCATCATAGTACAGATTGGCTCTTGGAATCAGTACTAAATCCTTCTCATACTTGTCCATTAATAAATCTCCATGGCTCTGCACATATTACTGTCCCACTGACTGGACTCAGCATTTCAAATGGTTTCTTTCTCTGTTCTTTCTCCTTTAGTCCCTTATGCACTCCACCTTTTCCCAGCAGAACTTTACCTCATCCTTCTGCAGCTTTTTCCTAGTGTTATTTTAGCTTGTTTTCAATAGTCCCTTTCTATGGTAATCCAAGATTGGCAGGACTTGGCATATTTGTGGTTTATTTGCTTTTCAGCAGCAGCCATGTTCCTTTGAGGGGCTAGGGTGATAGTGAGTGCTACTTCCTGTGCTCACAAATAAATTCTTTCAGGTCACTGAAGCAGATCCTCTTCTTATAGATCAGTGTAACTCCATGGAAGTCAGTGGATCACTTTCTCCAGCTGAGGAGATAACTTGTCCATTTTATTATGCGATCCTTCAGGTTTGTATGACTGTCTGTGTTGTGATTTTGTGTGTTTTTCTTGCTGTCATGGTATGTTTACTGAAAGACTTCCAGCTTTGCATGTGTGGTGACAGGTGAAGTGGGGAAGAGAAGAGATAAGATTCATAGATGCTAGGGTTGAAAGGGACCTCAACAAATCCTCGAGTCCAACCCCCTGCCTAGGCAGGAAAGAGTGGTCAGATGACCTCAGCCAGATGCCTATCCAGCCTTCTCTTAAAGACCCCCAAGGTAGGAGAGAGCACCACCTCCCTTGGAAGCCCATTCCAAATTTTGGCCACCCCTGCCGTGAAGTTTTTCTTGATATCTAGGCTAAATCTGCTCTCTGTTAGTTTGTGACATTGTTCCTTGTTACCCCAAGAGGTGCCCTGGTGAACAGAGCATTTCCGATCCCTTGCTGCATCCCCCTAACGAATTTGTAGACAGCCACAAGATCATCTTTCAGCTTTCTCTTGTGGAGGCTGAAGAGGTCCAGGTCCCTCAGTCTCTCTTTATAGGGCTTGTCCTGTAAGCCCCTAACCATATGAGTGGCCCTCCTCTGGACCCTCTCGAGTCTATCAACATCCTTCTTGAAGTACGGTGCCCAAAACTGGATGCAGTACTCCAACTGCGGTCTGACCAATGCTGCATAGAGGGGAAGTATCACCTCCTTGGATCTATTTGTCATGTATCTGCTGATGAATGATGAAGTGAGGTTAGCTTTGCTGATGATTTTGTCGCACTGTCGACTCATATTCATCTTGGAGTCCACTATGAGTCCGAGATCCCTTTCCGCTTCTATGCTGCTGAGAGGGTCACTTCCCAGCCAGTAGGTGTGCTGGATATTTTTGTGCCCTAAGTGCATCACTCTGTACTTGTCTGCATTGTACTGAATTCTATTGTGTGCTGCCCACTTTTCCAACCTGTCCAGGTCTGCCTGCAATCATTCCCTACCCTCCAGAGTGTGCACTTCACCCCACAATTTGGTATCGTTTGCAAACTTGAACAGAGTACACTTCACATCCACATCCAAGTCACTGATGAAGATATTGAAGAGTACAGGTCCAGGGACCAAACCGTGCAGGACCCCACTACCCACATCCTCCCAGGTCGATACCGATATGTCTACTACCACTCTCTGATTGTGACCGCTAAGCCAATTTGCCACACACCAGACCATGTAAGCATCTATGTCACAGCCTCTTAATTGATTTATGAGAATGGGATGAGATACTGTATCGAAGGCCTTGCTAAAATCCAAGAAAATGACATCCACCTCTATTCCTAAGTCTAAGCATTTTGTGACCCTGTCATAAAACAAAACCAGATTGGTCAGGCATGATCGACCTGCTATGAATCCATGCTGGTTTCCCAGCTGCATTATTTTTCCTGCTGGACTCCCACAAATACGATTCTTCATAATCTTTTCAAAAACCTTTCCAAGGATGGAGGTGAGACTGACTGGCTTATAATTACTCAGATCCTCCTTCCTCCCCTTCTTCAAAATAGGGACCTCATTGGCCTTTTTCCAGTCCTCTGGGACCTGACCTGAGCACTCAAACAGCCGTGCCAGTGGTTCTGCTATGATACTGGCCAATTCCTTCAGTACTCTCGGATGCAGCTCATCCGGGCTTGCTGACACATCCAGTCCATCCAAGCGACTCTGCACCAAGTCAGCGTTGACTTGTATCAAGAGAAGATTTTTGGTTTTGTTTTTTTTTAGAGGGACTTCAAGTGCATTCTTGTCCTCTCAACCCTGATCCACCTGCCTGCTGTAAAATGTACACATCCACATATTAAAGTTAAGAAAAGTAATTTAATAATAAAAATTTTTCTTCCAAAAATATGGCTTTTGGTTATCCCAATGTTAAAAATGAAACCAACATATGGAATGATTTCATATGACTGTAGAAGATCAAGAGGAAATGAAACACCATTGGTTTCAGTTTGTAGGGTGCCAGGATTAGAGGAACCCTTGCAGGCTGTGGAGTACAACTCCAACCTGGGCAGTGCAGCTTGAAAAAGTGGAAAGAAGGAGTGCAATAGAATAAATCTATGTGGGGATCATTGTATCCCACAAGAAAGACCCTGTGAATCATATGGGCTATGGAAACCTCAGGGCAGCCCTGAACTGTTGTGCCAGTACTTCTTCCCACGGAAATCCCTAGCTGCCTCACTTTGAGGTGGGATTTAGCCTTTAGTTATGGTTTCGTTTTTAAGCAATTATTGGCTTTTCTAGCTGAGAAATTTGTCAATTAAAGCTTCCAAACTCTGTGAATCATGTTCAGTTCCACCTAAGTGTAATCCTTTTCCATCCTGCTCAAGCCCTTTAAAAAAATGCTAATGCAAAAGATGGTTGAGTCCTCTTTCTCAGTCCTTTTTTCTGACTTAGTGTTAAGGTGGAGATGAAAGCATGTTACAAAAATAAACATATTAGTGGATTTTCAGGGGCTCAGGTAGGATAGAATTGGTTCATACTTAGTCTCCAATAGGTGGAATAGGATCTGGATCTGTGTGCGTGCGTGTATATGCACCTGTATGTGTGCGTGTGTGTGTGTGGTAGGAAACATTCAAAACCTCACATGAATTCAACACTCCTGAGATCCTGGTGATGGACCCTCTTGTCTTTGCCTTTGGCAAGGATCTGGCTTGGCATTTATCTAGGTCATGCAGGAAAGTTGAATTTAATTCTTACTTGTGTTTGCATAAATGATGTAGTTGCACGTATCCTATTTTATATGAACAAGTCTAAATGATAAAGAAGAAAACATTTTCATTTAAATAATTTGGGTGGCTTTACACTATTTTATATCATTGACTTAATCATGGAGAAGCATAAAATATATATGCACTAATGGCATGTCCCTGGAATCAAATAAATCTAAGACATTTTTGTTCCCCAGGTTTTATAAACATGAATCAAAAGATTCTTTGAATTACTGTCGTATGATGTGGTGCCAACATAGTAATTGTGTACTTGCTTTGCTAGCTAAGACGTTTTTGTATTTAAGTATTAAATAAGTTTAGTTTTTCATTTTGGCTTATATTGTATTATATTATGTTGAATGGCAAGAACAGGGTAATTAAAGTTGTAAAAGGAGCTTAACACAGGCTGAAGAGGTAGCAGGGTGCTATGAGATGAATTAAAGAAATATACTATACTTTTTGCAGCAACAAAAGATTAAAGTTCACATTATATTGCCAATTCTGTGTGCTTAAAAAGGATGAGTCTAGCTTAAAAATCGTGGGATTTTAGAATAGTACTCTTGATGTTAGATGGTCTTTGGTTGAAGTTTCTTGAGGGTTCATAAAGTTTGTGTCTCAAAGAATGTTAACCTTTATAGTTATAAAGTACAGTATTTCTTTCTGTATCATTATTTGAGTAGCTGGGACTTCATCCCTGTATGCTGTCAGACTCACAGGAACTAATGAAAGGAAGTGACATTCTGCATCCTGTATTCAGGAAGGGCTAATCCACTGGTAGCCAGCATTCCCTCTAAGCTGTGTGGCGAGCGTGGCTGCACAGACACATTCATGCCGCGCTGCCAGGTGCATCTGTGTGGCCGCACGTGCCACACAGCTTAGATTAAATGCTGCTGGTAGCTTATTGCTCAGTTGTTTCCTACTGGATGACATGGGCTGCTACACTGATGTCACTAGAAGCTCTTGGTATTGGGCATTTTGCATAAATAGCAGGCTAAAAATTGATTTACGTTCCTCAATTCATGTACCAACATTTAAAGATTCTGCCTGCTGTGTCAGGCATTTTGTATCATAAAATGAGAGGCTGACATGACTTTGACTAAGTACAGACAGGCAAAAAGCCCAAAGTTGAATCGATTCAATCTTCGCAGGTTAGTCTAAGTGGCATAGATTGAACTGACAAGCCAGTGAACAGACATTCACTTTTGATTCCAGAAATACAGCCACATGCCTGCAGTGACCCAGGCCAGAAGCCAGGGGGTGCTAGGGCATGCTTCCCTGGTGGACTGGAGCACACAGCTTGGGCCAGAACTAGCCCACTCACCCTGTGGGGGGGAAGGGGAGTTTGTGGGAGAGGTGCAAAGCATCCTGGGATGCTGAGGGACTGTGAGTTAACTTGAATCTGGAGGGGATCTAGGACAAAAGTTCAATAAACTGATTTAAACTAAATCAGTTAAGTCTGATACTGTATCCATCCAGGTTTATCTTAAACTGGTTTTGGCCATTTTGAAAGCGGTTTATGTGCACTGAACTTCTGTTGTATTATAGATTTGAACTGGTTTCCAATGACTTACACCAGTGTGTGTCATTTTTATCCCTAGCCTGTGTGAAAGCTCCTCTACTGATATTAATATGAGCCACAAATTGTATTGCATACCATAAAGAATATCCCTTTTTTAGTTTCTGACAAAGTGTAGTTCCTAGACATTACTGAGAATCTGTTTTTAATACATATTTGCCATTAACTCAGGTTGTAGCAAGAAAGAATACTGTCCACATTCTCAAAGCATCAGCTCCTAGTACATTTCTGAACTGAGTACTACAGGACAACAGGGAGTACTGAGATGCATCTGTTTTTGGTAATGATAAACTACATTGCTCATGCATGGTGCCCTTCCTTTAGTTTTTCTTTTCAGTGCATATGCCGCCTTTCTGTTCCCTTCTCCTGAGGATCACTGCAGTACATTTTCATTATGCACAGGCCATTCTCTTGGTGGTTTTTTGTCCTCCCTTTTAACAGCTTTCTCTCTTCCTCTTTTTTCTCTCTCTCTTCGATCCACAGGTTTTGCAGTACATGTTGGTCTCCCTTCATTCAGAACTTGACATTCAAAGGTACTTGATGAAAATTGAATCCTCTCAGAGAGTTAGTACTGTACTTTCTTTTTCTGCACTCTACCTTGGATTGAGCCTGCTACACATTAACTGTGTGATTTGCTTCATAACTACTGTCAGTATCACTGGATAAATCTGGACCTGCATGCTTTCCCCTTTGTGCTTCACAGCAATAATGCCATGTATATCAAGTAAACTATGTAGCAAAGCGATGCATGGGCATACATTGACATTGTCTGTAAGCCTGAGTGTTCCTCTAATGGCATGATAGACCTTAATGCCACTTGTCTCTTAGTTACACACATTCATCTCCCCCAGAACTCACTGGGAGTTATAGGCATGTAGTTGAGGGCAGAATTTGGCCACAAATATATTAATAGCCACTATAAAATGTGCTGACTCTAACTCTACATTTTCAGTTCAATATTTTAAGTATGTTTTTACACTAACCAAATATTCAGAATTCTGCAGAGAATTTCAGGTACAAACCTGTGGATGCAAGGATCTTACTTTTCCTGTATGTGGTTTAGTATTCGCCACAAAGGAGATATGGAACTTGCTGTTACATGTGGCTCTGCATGTTATAAGGGTATCTATTAATACATGCTCAGGTCTTGAAGGGTTGGTTTTATAGGGGATATGTATAGGGTGGCATACAGAGAGGAGGACAGTGTATAAAATAACAGTATGAACTCTTCAAGTGGCTCCCAGCCCCAATTTCCCTCCTTGATTCTAGCATATATAGTTAGCACCACCTCATCCAGGTTGTGCCCTTTTATTTAAAGTATTACCTTTTGTGATCCTATAGCTATACAAATATGTCTGTTTTAAATCACTAGTAATAAATATGGCAGTTTGACTAGGGGCCTCTAGGAAGACCAGACCAGACCATGGCTTATCAAAATAAACTGGTCATATATGCGCTCTTATGTGATGCTCTTCCTTTGGCTGAGCTCTTTTTATTCTGTGTATAATGCTCTCATGTTTTATTCCACGTATAATGATGTGTGGTGTCTCAGCCACATACTTCTCATTTATTTGCATGTTTTAAATATGAACACAGATATCAGGTGTGCCAGGCTTTTATACCATGCTCAAAGGCATACCCGAAATAACTTACCATAGGTAAGAAATGGGATACTGTGTTTACTCAAATCTAATATAAGGTGTGGTGTCTGTTTCCCCCCCCCCCGCAAGCCAGGAGAGAAGATGGGAGGTGTAGGCATCTGCTGAGGTTACTCTGAGTCAGACCCACAGCAACCTCCTGCTCCTCACTTCCACTTCCTCTCTGCACCTCCACTTCCTCTCCCCCTACCCCCTACTTACTGTTAGGCACAGCCCACCTCTGTCTCAGGCTGGATTTCCTTATGGGCACAGAGCACATGGAAATTCTGTCCCCTGCCTGTCCAATCTACATTGCCAAAACTGCTGCATGGCCTGGCAAGGGCTGAGCTTTCAATGTGCTCTGCTCCAGGGGGGAACAGAACTGGAACAGCATCTGACAGCAAGGAGGGGGGAGGCAGAGACTGTAGGGGGGAAAGGGACAGAGGCTGCAGGGAGCTTGGGGTGGCAGGAAGAGTGCAGAGAGAAGAAGTGAGGGGGCAGAGAGTAGGGGGCCACCTGGTTTTTGCATCCCCCCCCCCCCCCCCCCAGCCACTATTTTCCCTGCTGTAGCAGTGGGAGGGGGTTGAATTTAAGACGACCAGATTCTATACCTGGAAAATTATAACAAATTTATAAATTTTCCATATATAGAATCTAATTATTGAGGGGGTCATCTTAAATTCAGGTTAATCTTAGATTAGAGTAAATAAAGTATTTCAAAAGTGACCAGAGTCTGTATTCTTTTTTCCTAGGGGTCAAAGCAGTGGTATTCAGCATATATTTTTCCCCTTTCTGTGCGCATTGTGTGGTATATTTATTTGTCTGTTAGTCCCTTAATGTCATCGGTTAACTCATATTATTTCTACTGAAAGGCTTAAATATATAAATAACTTATAGAAAGTGACCTAAAGTGAGAGGGTAAGGAGCAGAAGTGTGGAGGATGAGAATGGAAGGAAAAGCCTAGCCCTGAATACTCAGTGGGATAGCACCGGGCAACAGGAGAGGGAGAAGTGAGGATGGGACAAGAGAAGAAAATGTGACACATGGAAAATTGTCTTTAATGTTAGCTGCCACCAGCCCAATACATTTTTCAATGTACAGCTATTAGTTTTGATATGCATTTCAGAGTCCCTTAAAGATTTCTTTCCATGAGTGAAGGGAAAAAAGAAGTTAAATGTCAGTGCACTGTTGCCTAAGTTTCTGCTTAGTGCCCTTTTTTTTTTAATTTGTTTTCCCCATCCATTATTTTGTTTTGGCGATAGCATACACTATGTGCCAGGTGCTTTCCAAGTACGGGAGCTGGTTCTTTCTCATCCTCCCCTGGAGAGCTTATGACCACCAAGACTTAGTGTTGTTGGGTAATGATATTTTTCCTCCAGTTATTTTTAAAACAGCACATTCATTAAGAAATCTTCATGGCTTTCTAAAACATATTACAATAGGTTGTAAAAGGACAATGCTGAATTGGGAACTTCATAGCTTATTCGTTTCCTGTGGCAGGTGGACACTACAGGAGCTGTGCCTTTGTTTAATTTCTCTGGGGAATATGTATAGGAGAGGGGAGGGGATATAATCACTCTCTTGGATCAGAACACATCATTCCCAAGGTGCACTTAGGCATCTGTTATATAGTCCTTTTTTTGAATGTGGTTTTCTGGATATTTGAGCGGGTGAGGATTTTTTTCCTCTTTTAATCAGCATAATGACAGCTTTTGTTTAAATCATCCCTTTCATCCTTAGAGTTCTCACGGCACTTTACAGATTGTGTAGGTGGGAACTGCTTCACCCACCGCTTATGAAATAAAGAGCTGGAACACAGGGGTCCTTCCGTAGCATGAGCACCTCACAGCATGGCTTTTAGCGGGGAAATGAGATATAGCACATCTGACCGAAACTACTCTGAGGCTCTAGTTAGGCCAAATATAAATGCCTAAGTTGGAACATTTATACTTATCTTTTTATTGTGTATATTTATTATCCAAGTTATCAACACTTTATTTAAATAGGGAAAGGTAAACGGAACCCACGTGAGGTAAGATGTAAAAGACATCTGTCCCAAGCAAAATTGGTGGATGCCCTGAGCTCTTCAGTCAGTAAAATAGTGATGTAGCCTTGTGCACGCTGTCTGTCTGTCTCTGCTTGCTTGTTTGTTTTGAGCCATTACATTTATAATGAAGTGGATCTTTTTCTGTGCTGTTAGAAAAATGAAGATTTCAATCATTCATAGTGATTTTTGGTTCTTACCTTTAGACTTCTGCTACTTTGGATATTACATCAATAGAAAACCTTTGAGAATCTCCCTTAACCCTTCAACCCTTGTTATTTTTCAACATGACTCTCTACTGGGAAAAGACAGGGTGCCATTTCAATTAAACAGAGGCACTGGGCAGCCATTAGTCATTCTTCTGAGGAAGCCTAAGACTGGGGTTCTTGATCATTCACACAATTAGTGGTCAAGCATGTTGAATAGTTTAGACCTGACTTGTCCGCTAATGAAAGCTGCTAGTAGATCTCATTCTGAGTTCCTTTTGCCAAACTTTTAAAAATGGTGTGGTTCCAATTAGGCCCCTAAATAGGAGGCCTTGTAGTAATAATAAGTGCTGAGCAGCTATGTCTCCTATTGACTTCCGTAGACACGTTATTTGCAAGTGCTCGGCATTCCTGAAAAATCAGGCTTCATTTATGTAAGTACCTAACTATAGGGACAGAAGTTAAAAAAATTGGGTCCCAGTTCATGTTCTGATCTGCACAGTTAGCTTTATATAAAAGAATCAAACGAAGTCTCACTAGCTTCACTTCACCTTGATACAGAACCTTCCATGGTGAGGAGACGGGAGAAGAGAAATAACTGTTATGCATATTTCATGTTCATTTATTCATAGTAATCAGGATTAAAGGATAAATTTTTGGCTATTTACAGCAGCAGCAAGAATGCAGCTGGTCACCAGTAGGAGCTAGCTAGCAATGCTACCGGAAAATTCTGCAGATTTTTAGAATCATTTGAATATACTTCTTCCCTAAAAATATGAGTGATAAATTCTGAGATATGATTAAATGTATTATCTGGCCAAGATGAAAGAGGATGGGGTCGGCCACAGCATATATATAGAGCACTGTTAATAAACCTTTAAATGCAGAAAGCAGCTTCATCCTCATAGCTTTTTAAGAGATGCATAAAATAATAACTTTACACAACATCCTGAAGTTTGCTTCATGATATTGCATTAGTAATAGCTTTTGAGGAATGTCACTGTGAGTGAACATTATCAGGTTTTAATGTAGCATTATCCTATGACAATTTGACATCATCACATATGTTCATCTTCCCTTTCTGATTACTAAAAGGGAAGAGAGACTTTCTACTTTCCTGAAAGAAAAATCCCTATGGCTATGTACAGAGAGTCAAAAAGCCTGAGGCTGAATTGATTCAGTCTTTGCAGGTTAGTATAAACTGCACAGATTAAATTGAAACACAAGCAGACATTTACCTTTGATTTAGGAAATGCAGCCACATGCCTGCAGTGGCTCAGGCCAGAAGCCAGGGGCCGCTAGAGCACAGCTCTCTGGCTGTGTGTTTACTTCCTCTTCCTGCTGCCCCTGAGGTCTCTGGGATTTGCAGTTCAGAATTACAACAACAGAGCTCTGCAGGGCTGGTCATTCTTCCTGCTCCCAGGTGCCTCTGCCTTCCAGGTAGTTCACAGTTGCAGTCAGCAGTAAGTTTGAGTGGGGGGCTGGGGTGTCTAATCCCCCTCCCTGGCCCCAGACCCCAGCCGGGGTTTGCCTGGGGGCAGCAGTCCCCTCCCCTCTGCAGACTGGGCTGCATCCCTAGCCGAGCTTGCCTCCCCTCTTCTCAGCCAGCCCTCGCTGCTCCAGCTAGGGAGGCAGAGTGGCAGGGCCAGCCGTGGTCTCAGGAGCAGATAGCACAGCACAGCCCAAGGCTGGACAGCATGCTGGGGGACTGTGATTTAACTGGTCCCAGGGGTCTGAGACAGAAGTTTCATAAATCATTTAAGTCTGATACTACATTCAACCAGGTTTATTTTAAACCAGTTTCAGCCATTTTGAAGCTAGTTTATATGCAGAGCTTCTGTTTGGTTACAGGTTTTAACCAGTTTCTGATCACTTAAACCAGTTTACATGTAACTTGTGTCCCTAGCCCATTTGTCTATTTCCTTCCTTCGTTGAAGTATGATAAAAATTGAATGTTCCTGTGCTGCAAGTTCATTTACACTGTATTCCTTGCTCAGGCAATGTGCAGAGGGTTCTGTAATTCAGATTTTTCTTGTACTTTGGTGGTGAAATTGTCTTCAAGCTTTGCCTCACGGAAGGGTTAGCGTAGGAAGGCAGGCAGTATTTGCAATTGAAGGCCTAGAGGGAAGTTATGGAAGGAAACAAGAAAGAAAAATCAGATAGTCTCCAGACAGGCAAAGTATTTGTACCTGCTTTTATAGTAGAGATACTGGGAACCCAGCAGATTCCTTAAGAAAAGGAGTCAAACAGCGGATACCTTAATAAAAGCCTGCTGGCCAGGGAAGAAAAGCCCTGAGGACCCTTCCTATCCTAGCAAACTAGCACAGCATTTCCCTCCCAAAGTGAATGAAAGCTGACTTCTCTTTTTGCTTTGTAATGCCCTGCAGTTGATTTAACAGTAAGCAGTGAAGCATTTATACCAACAGTGAATAAATAGGAGCCAGAGACCCCTACTAATTTGATCAGCCATGAGGGGATAGCATAAATACTGCTACAGAGTTTTCATGGGATTGAGTGGTCAGTTCAGCTGTTTTGAACAGCAACACCATTGCTTATAACTTTATAGGATGATATCATTTTCTATAACTGATGATCCCTAGCTGCCACATGTCATGGGTTTTCTATCTCATGATAATAAAATAATACACAACGAAGAAAAATATTGTAACGGAAGATACAGCTTCATATCACATGCTGCTGAGTCATTTGATTTTTTTCTTTTTCCAGAAGAAATACAGTTCTGTTTTCACAGGTGAAAGTCCTTGAGAAGAACGTGCATTGTGTATATAAGTAGATATAATATAAGCTTAAGGGGAAAAAGATTTGTGTATGGGATTTAGTTTCTCTGTTTGCTGAAATATGTTCTAAGGAAAAACATCACTTAAGAATTATATAAATATCTCCAGTGGTGTGGAGAGTATTTGTACATCCTCTTCTCACAACAGCATGTCACTAATAATATATCTAAATAAATAAAAACATATTGTTGCTGTAATGTAAGTCCCCAAAGCTTTAATGAATGGTTAAAAAAGAAAGGGTCCCTCCTCTTTACATTTAAAACTTATGCACTTCATTAAAGCTTTTGTTCAGAGATCTCTTATCATGAGCTGTTTTAACTAACTACAATTTTAATCTTTGATGTAAATCTAAAGGCCAATCAGAAAAGCAGCAGCGCAGTACTGTTTTCACCACCTGCGCATCCTTTGCTTAGATACAAACAATATAATTTAAGCAAAGGAGCATTATCCAAATACTAAAATGTAGGAAACTTTTCATTGGAATCTCTTATCTTATTGTTCTTTTTATTCAACTGAACCCATGTATGCTTGAAAGACGCATTGAGATTTCTTTATTTAAAAAAACCCAACCCAACTCCCCCCTCCCCCCCAGAATGAAACAAGATTAAACGCCACCCAGGTGACTGAAAAATCCAACATACTGCATAAAGGTGGCATAGAGTAGTACCTCCTGTATCAATAGACATACACAGATAAGAATGTTCTTTCCTAATCAATAATTTAAGTTAGTGACTCTTCTTGGTGGCATTCCTTTCAAACATAACTATATAAATAAAATACTTTAAGTAGTGATGGTTTTTAAGCCACTTCAGAAGTAACTACTTGTTTTTCAAATTCCTTCTTCATGTTTCCAAGTCACTTGTCGCTTCTGTAAACTCTCACGCAGTTGAGGCCCAAGTCTCTGTATTTACAACCTTATAGACTAGTGCTGATCATGTGAGAGGCACTTCAAAGCATGCTGTGGTTTGCTAAGAAAAATATATTGTTAGCTTTAATTCCTGGGGAAAAAAAATTAGAATCCTTTCACTGCAGGACATTGGATAATACTAGTATTTTAATATTAACATTTCATAAGTGAAAAGCTCTAGAGGGTTTAACTTTTGTATTAAGCAATTTGAATGTATTATAACTTGTGAGCAACAACCTGGCAACACTGAAACATTGAGGCTGAGCAGCCATCTAATGAAATGCTAATAAAAGTTAAAGTTGTTCATACATTCAAAGTCACATGGGGAATATTAGGTGATCCATGTCACTGCTGGAAGCAAGTTCACCTCTTCTTACTTGAGCAACTGCTAAAGAGCTGGATGTTAGCAACGTGTGTCTTGGATTTTTTTTAACTTGTCCTGAACTGAATGGCTCTTTCAGGCTCAGGATGGGTGTAGATTTTAGCTATGTACAGGAGATTTTTAATATTCAAGTATCTTACCTTCAAATGAGAGGGGAAAGAAGAATGGACACAGTAAAGGTATCTTAACTTTGGAAAAAGAAACTTGTTTGGCTATTTAGGTCTTTACTTTTGAAATGCTTGTATTTCCATATTAGTTCTGGAAAACATACATCTTTGTTTTATATGTCTGTAGCAACAGTAGATATGTTATTTATTTGCAGTGTACTTATGCTTCAGGAACTATGGAAAAGTACTATCCTACAAAGTTCAGCCTGAGTTATAGCGTCAGAGGGTTTTGTTGTTCCATGAAGCAGAGAGAACAGAACTTTGTACAATTACCAAAGTAACCACCCTTTTTAAGTAACCTCCTTTTTAAGTAGCATTATTTATTAATAAGTTATTTCACAACATATAAAGCATTTTTTGAAGTCAACAACAAATGTTCAGGACATTGTATCTTTTACTGAATGTGCCTTTTGTTAGGCTGACTCCTAACATCTGCCTAAGAACACATAGTAAATGGTTGGATAATCTTGCCTTTTACATGCAGTACCTAGCAGTCTACTAATAAGCTAATGAATATCAGAAGTAATTAAATTGTAGAGTTATTCCATACTTATGGTGGTATAAATAAAAATAGAATTTAGTTCATCATTTTTCACTTCATCGGTTAACAGTTTTGCAATGGTGTTGAGGCCCTGCTATGTAACCCTTATTTTTCATAGCATATCCTATCATAGGATACATAGCAGCAGTACTGAGATTGAGAGCTGACTGCTCTCATTTTAATTTATCTTCAGGGTATATTTCTCAACAGACTCCTCAAGGTAAGTGCAACATTTCAGGGCCTTTTTATTAATAGAATTTTGGAAGCTGAAAATGTAAATCTTTATATGCTACCAAGTTACCAATGTCCTATCTCCAATTGCAGATACTGTTGTTTTGAAAAGAGATTAAAAATATATTGGCTGTATTTCTAATCCTACATACTGAACCTTTTTGTGCGTGTGCATTGCCTCCGTTGCAATAACCAATGTTAACAGCTGTCTGAGCAACAAGGAATAGAATTGCCATACATCTAGCCTATAATATGTCTTAGCCTCAGGTCCTTGTTGGAAATGAAATTTGTACGGTAGATGTATAGCAATAAAAACCTCATTGGAAAACCCAGGGACAATATTTTTTTTTTTAAATAACTTACATAGAAGTCACCTTGAGCATGCAAGGCTTGAAGAATTCTGTATTCTGAGGCCTAATGGACTTTTTTTAAATGTTTTTTTCCAGTCTGATCTTCATGTTCTTGAAATCATTGGCAATCTTCATTTTATTTTACAGACTAGAAGCCCAAAACTGTCTCAAAGCCCACAGCCCAGTTTGGGAGAGCAGGCAGAACATCTATCTGAGGCATCTGCTGATTCTTTAGAAGCCATGTCTGAGGGCGAATCCCCAAGTCCTTTTTCTAGAGGCAGCCGCACACGAGCAAGCCTTCCAGTGGTGAGGTCAGCAAACCAAACAAAGGAGCGATCTCTAGGTAAGATATTGTCTCTGTGGCTTCAGCATCTTTTAATTTTTGCCTTGTGTTCTCTGCATATAAAAACTGAACTATTTTGGGGCTAACAAAACACGAACATTTTGTAACACATTGTTAATGTTAGTTCATTCTTTGAATATCAGTTCAGTGTGGAGTATTGGATGGTTCAGGGAACTGGTAATGAAATTATTATTGCAATATACAAAAGCATGGTGGGAACTTTACACACAAATTGAAAGTCAGCGATCAAATGCTGAAGAGTGTATTAGTAAACTAAGACCACTGCTACAAATGCTTCTTATTAATCATTCTTACTATGGTGTGGCTAATTGTAGCAAACGCTGCTCTAAAGCTAGGTACAGACATTCAGAAAGCCTTAGGCAGCATTGATCTAACCTATGCAGGTTTCTGTAAGTGACATAGGTTAGTTTGGGAGTGAACAGAGCACAGGTTTGCGTTTTGGGGGGTGGGGGTGCAGGTTTCCTGGCTGAGGCCGACAGGTTGGGGGTGCTTTTGCATGCCTTCCATTGTGCCCCATGGGTTCACCAGACCACCAGAGAATGCTGAGCAGCTGGGCCACTCCTGATTGGCTACTGGGCATATGCCCAACCCCTATCACCATGGACCCTCCCCCACACCCAGCCCTTGGCTTCCAAGAGAACCCCGCAGTGAGACACCATGGCATGCCTGGCGGGGGGCAGGGGGGCAGGGTGTGCTCCACAGAAGGAAAATTGGACCCCTCGGAGTCCGGTGAATGGCAAGCAGCAGCAGCAGCAGGTGCCCAGCAGCCCTGTGCCATGCAGTGGAGAAAGGGGCTCTGCACAGAAGGAAGGATCTGGCCCCATGGGTCTCCAGCAAACAGCAGGGGATGGCAGGAAGTGCCCAGCCCTATTCTTGTAATCGTGATTCCTGCTGTTACTGCCTGCCGTTGCTGAGGGGCCTGATCCTTCCTTCTGCAGAGTGCCCCTCTCCCTCCTGCATGGTGCAGAGCTGCTGGGTGCCTGCTGGCACCATTTGTCAGAGCTCAAAGGGGCCCAATCCTTCCTTCTATGGAGCATTCCCCCCTTCCACTTCTCCCCCCGCCACCTGCCTAGGGACATTTATAAAGCTAAAAAAAATACTGAGCTACAGATGCTCCCTTCCCCCCCCTACTCCACCTGCATCTTATAGCTGGCCATAGGCAGGAGATAGGGATGGGCAGAGGGGCCATGCTGACAAGAGCATACTTCCATGCAAGGGTGGGGTTAGTAGGTACCACAAAGCAGCCTGGGATGCTGGTGGACAGCAACCTAACTTGAGTTGGGAAGGAATCTGATACAAGAGCTTGATATAACAGTTTAACCTAAATCAGTTAAGTTCGAGACTACACTGATCCAGGTCTGTCTTAGACTGGGTTCTGCTATTTTTAAACCAGTCTATGTGCACTGAATTTCTGTAGACCGGTTTGCAATCACTTATACCTGTTTATGTGTAATGGTCATATGTGGCCTCAGAAACTTCTGCAAGACTGGGCTGTCATTTCGAGAGGCATTTCATTTCTTTATTGCCTCTTTATATCCAGTCTGAGTCATTAATAACCAAAAATTAATAATGCCTGATGGCAGACTGATCCAGTTCTTATTGCAAAGATTTGGCATTCAGATCTTCTCCCACGCTGGATCTGCAGGGCAAGGGGCAGGTACAGGGGGTCAAGGATGGTAGTGAAGATCAATGTTGGGGCTTCCAGGCTGAGCGAGGCCTGTGTCTGCTGTCAATGGCCATGTCCATCAGGATCCAGTGAACTGGAATTCTAAAGCAAGCCGAGCCCCAGTAGCCCACCAGACTAGTGATGGACCAGACAGAACAGTTCCATTGGCTGGATCTGGCCCATGGGCCATATGTTGGACACTCCTGCTTTAGTCAAATATAAGTTCCCTCAAAGCTGGGTTAAAGTACAATGGATAGTGACACACGGGTTTTTCTCAAGTTCAAATGCCCCTCCTCTTAACCCCACTGTTGAGGGTTGAATTAAGCCCATTTTATCTGCAAAATTCATTTTCAAGTAGAGCTGGTTTTATAATAGATTTTGTCATGGGAATTCTCTTCACATGTAATTGATAGCATGGGTTGAGACTTGTTTTTTGAGGAATAATGCTACAAGGCAGGTTAACTGCTAGAAAACGTCAGTACTTGCATACAGATTGCTAAGGAAGTGTATTTTTTCAATAGTAATAAACTGATATGTCGCTTTTATGTAGGCTTTACTCCCATTCAGACTGAAAGAAACCAATGGCTGTATGGTAAATCACATAGTGATCATAAACTGACCACAGTGGTTTATTTAGTCCTCAACAATTGAAGAGAATTGTTATCAAGAATGTGTTTATATCTGTGAAATGCAACAGACTAAGAAAAAGTACAACTAAAAGGTGTCCTCCAGGGCCACAGGCACTAGGAATGTGAAACAGCCTCATTCAGTCCACTTCAGGTGAAACGGGCAGGTTGCAGTTACATAGGACCCTTTGTCGAGACAGCCTGGAAACTTGAGGCAGCACAATTAAATCTTATTTAAAGTGTTCCAAAGAACTTATAAATATGTTCTTGCCGTATGCAGAGAGAATTCTGTACTGCCTACATGCAAGTGCTGTTGATTGAGTCTTCAGAACAGCAGAATGGCTCAGTTTTATTCTGAGGTTTACCAGAAAATTTAATTTGCTGTTATGTAACTTGGATTGTACCTTTGTAGGGACATGGTCCTGCAGGAATGTTTAGAATTAGCTGTTGTGTGCCTAATAGTAACTTGCTGCATCTTTTCAGTTAATATACATGTGCCCACACACCAGGCCAGACCAAATATTGCATCTAAAATATCACGTATCATCCACTTGAGATGATGTGGGGAACTCTGATAAACAGCAATCAAAGCCAGCTTTGCCAACACTGTAGGCAGAGAGCTGCTGTAATCAGCCATCTTATGCAGTGCTTTCTCTTCCAGCAAGTATCTTTCTTACTGGTTATAGGTAGGTAAGTCTGCCAAAGTATAGCCATTATGTAAGAGTGGTTCTGCCCAATGTGTCATAAGGAACGTTGGTCCAAGTGTAGAGGAGAGGTATAAGGCAGATTTAATAATAGAGTATTTAACCAGTGCCTGCCAGTTTCTAGCTGGGGGCTCTCAAAAAGCACATTTCATGCTCTTTCATTTCTTATTGCTAATGTTTTACAAGGGACAATCCTCTCAGAAGCTGCCCACCATTTAGTCTCTCAATGTCAACCTGTCTTTCATACACTAAAGAAAAGCCTGGGAAGACAAGACAATTTAGATGGACAACATTCTGCTTCAGGATGGGAGGGAAGTGACATGATATTAAACCATTTAGAATATTTATATTTGAAACCAAAACATCTTTGAGAGGCTATGGTAAAAAAGTAAAGACACTCTCTCTCATACTGCAGGGGTGACTGCGGTGTTAGCACATAGACTTGTGGCCCAAATGTGCCATGATACTCGCTAAACAAATAGATGGATAAACTTCACTGCCCCTTAGGTTTGTCTTATTTCCAAATTATTTTAGAAAATGTTAATTGCAAATACTGGGATTTTGTTTAAAGATGCACTGAACTTCAGTCTTAAAATTGTTCAGTTTATTATTTATTTCTTTTAGATAGCGTTTCTGCAGTAATGTCCATTTCAGCTCTTCCAACATTTGTCTTTGAGGCCAATATCAGTAACCTTAATACATTTAAAATAACAATACTAATCAATATTAAACTCTGTGTGCGTCCTGCTAACACATTTCATACGTCTTGGTTGTAGAAAATGCTGTTTCTGCTACATGGGATAAAAAATCGAAACAAATGAATCCATTTGCAGGATTGGGATTATGTTTTATTCTTACTTTCAGGTTTTTAAATGGAAATGCAGTATTATGATACTGTTGGGTTGTTAATTTTCAGTGCTGCAAGGGAAAGTTCACATTTTTTTTAAAATTAAGTTACTGTTTTAGTTTAAATTAAAAAATGGCAATATATGTATGTTTTTGTAGATACCTTCCTTTACCCCTTCATTAATTTATGTACGTAATTTTTAAGACCTCTGTTTTATTACTAAGCCAATACTTACTTTAAGATGCAGGAAAAATAATCAATTTCCATGAAGCTTTGGTCGTAGGCCTAGTAAATTGATGGTATATTTGAATATATATATTCTGAGTATATTTTCTCAGACATTGCTAATTCTCAAAATCCAGATGAGCCAGCTTGTGTTTAAATTACAGTCTATGTGCATTTCTGTTAGGTGGTAGAATGAGAGAGCGAGCAGCCTAGGGAGGCCATTGATCCTGTTTTATACCGGGCCATCCTGTTTTTAACCCTTTGTCCTCTGTCTGTTTCTAAATGAGGACCAGACTGCAAAAAGTCCTATTTTTAGTTCATTGGTAATACATGTCAACCATTTGTCCTTATGATGCTATTGGCTGTGCCTAGAGGTAGGGCACTACACAGCCAAGAGGAGCAGAGTGCTGAGCTAGCCAGGGAAGGAGGGAAGCAGGGAGGTGGCCTCTTTGTGACAGCCCCGCCCCTTGCTGCTGATTGGCCAAGGAGGCAGTGGCCCCGCCCTTCACCACTGATTGGCCAAAGGGGGCAGTGGTTCACCCCCCCCCCACCAAGGTGATGTCCTGTATTCTGAGGATGCGTCACTTAAAACAGTGGCCACCATAACACAGGTTTTTGTCAGCCAGTACTAATCTAATGGCCAGTATGACATGCAGTACGACATATTGCATTCCGTGAGGAGCCAGCCTAGAAGACATTCCAGGTCTATGTCCAATTTAAATTTCAGCCTTGATTTCTTGAAATTAAGGAAGGTCTTGACTAAGAAACCTTTCAGCAGTTGGCAGTTCTCTGATCAGTATGCTGCCTGGGGACAAAGTGAAGCATTAAAATAAATTAATTCTCTATGAGGAAGAAAATAAAATGCATTTTAAAATATTTATTTGAAAACTGGGATTCCTTCCAAGTTGATAACTGTGGGAAAAAAATATCTAGCAAAACTGTCAGAACAAGAATTGGCTGAAACCTGGACACTGCTCAAAAGCTTTCAACAAACTTCACTTACAGTTTGCCTAAAGGAAAGAAAACTTGACAAGTACACAATTATATTATGCAACCTGTCAGAACCAGCAGTGTGTGCGTGTATGCACTGGAGCTCACTGATGTCATTGCTTTAATACTTCTTCTAAAGAAATAGAGGCTGACAAATAATGTTGCTTGTGGTTTTCCACAAGGTACGTTTTGCTTACAATGGGCCTTATCTTCTAAGATGTCAAGGTGCTATCTCATGGACTTAAGTGCCTGATGAAAGTGCTGGACCATTTGCAGGTTCAGGCCCTGTAGGGCTAATTCTCTCAGAGGTGCTGTGCAGTTGTTACTAAAGATAATGGAAGCTGTAGGTGCTCAGTGTTTCTCAAAATCTGGTACTTAATAAGCAGGGGTGGATTAAGAAAGCACTCGTGGATCGGGATGCCAGTTTGGGAAGGAGGTTCAAGATTCATTGTGTGGGGGAGGTAGGGTGCAACAAGTGTTAGAATCTGCCAGGGATCTTGAGCCCTGCCAGATGCTTGAAGCAGCACTATGAAGACAGAAGCCAGTAACACCTTTGTATTGTTCTTGGTCCTTCTTTCACCTCACAGCTTCTCAGCTTAACACTTGCTGTTGACAAGAGGTACCCAGGAAAGGAAGTGACTTTATGTTCTCTCTCTCTCTGCCCAGCCCAGTGAACCCTCCCAGTTGTTTCTACTAGGAAGCCATGCCACAACTGGCAGGTCAAGCACAGGGCCTGGATGATAACTTGGGTTACCCTTTGGCATAATTTCATTTTGTGACCCATAGGAGGAGCGGTTCTTCAGCTACCAACCAATCAGTGGGTGCATCTACACATGCCTTTATTCTGGTCCAAATTTACTCTGGTGTAAACTAAGCCAGAGTAAGGGTTTTTTGGCAGCAATCTACACACACGGTGATTAGGGAGAACATTTCCACCCAGTTTCTGGCAGCCCTGCAATGGGCCCCTGCTGCCACTAGGGAGGAGCTCCAGGCTCCCCCTAGGTGTTAGTCTGGGGAGCATGGGGCCAAGGGACAGCTGTCTCCTGGCCCTGGGGACTGCCTGCTGCTGGGGCAGGGGGACATTGTCCCTGCCCCAGCAGCAGGGAGCACCTGGCCCTGGCTCCCTGATCAGGGGCACGGGACTTGGAAAGAGCTGCAGGGGCAGGGCAAGTCCCAGCCCCCTACCCCAATCCATTGGTGGGGCCAGCTAGCAGCTAGCTTGTCCCCACCCAGGCATGCAGGGCGGGGGCGGGGAAGCTTGTTCCTCCCCAGTGTGTCCTCCCCACTCCCCAACTCCACATTTGCAGAGCTGGGCAGGGAACAAACTCCCCAGGTTCTACCAGCAAGGAGCTCCCAGTGCGAGAGTGACCACAGGTCCACTTCTGGGAGACACTTATCTCCCACCCTGAGCCCCACGGTCATGGGGCTCAGGCTGGGAGACACTTATCTAAGAGCCACAGAGCTCAGGCTGGAAGATTAGGGTCTCTCAGCCTTAGCCCCATGACCCTGGAGCTTTATGTAAAAAGAGCTGTATTATTTCTCAGAGCTCCAGTGTGAAACTGGAGACAGGCCTGTCAAAAGTCTCTGGATTAGGGTCAGGGGAGAGAACAAGATGTCATGGGTGGGGTCTGCTATAGACCACCAGACCAGGAGGAAGTGGTGGACGAAGCTTTCTTCAAACAGCTACCAGAAGTTTTCCAACCACAGGCCCTGGTTCTGATGGGTGATTTCAGTCACCCTGACATCTGCTGGGAAGGCAATACAGCAGTGCGCAGGCAATCTAGGAAGTTTTTGGAGAGTGTTGGGACAACTCCCTGGTGCAGGTGCTGAAGCAGCCAACTAGGGGCCATGCTATTCTTGACCTGCTGCTTACAAATGGGGAAGAATTGATGGATGGCAACTTGGGCAACAGTGACCACAAGATCATGAGTTCAGGATCCTGGGGAAAGAAAGGAAGGAGAACAGCAAAGTAAGGAAGCCAGACCAAGGAGGAGAGGTGTCCAGGACAGCTGGCTGTACTTTAAAGAAGCCTTACTGAGAGTGCAGGAACAAACCATCCTGATGCGTGGAAGACTAGCAAGTATGGCAGAAAACCAGCTTGGCTTAAAGGCAGGGAACTCCTCAATAAATGAAATCACAAAAAGGAAGCTTACAAGAAGTGGAAACTTGGGCAAACAACTAGGGAGGAGTATAAGAACATTGCTTGGGCATGCAGGGATGAAGTCAGGAAGGCCAAAGCACAATTAGAGTTGCAGCTAGCCAGGGATGTGAAGGGTAAGAAGAAGGGTTTCTACAAGTATGTTGGTGACAAGAGGAGGATCAGGGGAAGTGCGGGTCCCTTATTGAATGAAGGAGACAACTTCGTGACAGATGATGCAGAAAAGGCTGAAATGCTCAATGCCTTTTTCATCTGTCTTCACAGGCAATGTCAGCTCCCAGCCTACTGCACTGAACAGCACAGTTTGGGGACGTACAGGCTGCATGAATGTAAGGTGGATAAAATGTAAGGTGGATAAAAAACTGGCTGGAGCATCGGGCTCAGAGGGTAGTAATCAGTGGCTCAATAAATGTCTAGTTGGGAGCCGGTATCAAGTTGAGTGCCCCAGGGGTCTGTCCTGGGACCAATTTTGTTTAATATCTTCATCAATGACCTGGAAAATAGCATAGAGTGCACGCACAGCAAGTTTGCAGATGACACCAAGCTGGGGGAATTAGTAGATATGCTGGAGGGTAGGGGCTAGGATTCAAGGTGTCCTAAGCACATTGAAGGATTGGGCCAAAAGAAATCTTATGAGGTTCAACAAGGACAAGTGCAAAGTCCTGCACGTAGAATGGAACAATCCCATGCACCACTACAGGCTGGGGGCTGACTGGCTGTAGAGCACTCTGCAGAAAAGGACCTGGGGGTTACAGTGAACAGTAAACTGAATATAAGCCCTTGTTGAGGGCTAACATACTGGGCAGCATTGGTTAGGAGTGTTGCCAGCAGGTCAAGGGAAGTGATTGTTCCCCTCTGTTCAGCACTGGTGAGGCCATAGCTGGAGTACTGTGTTCAGTTTTGTGCCCCCCACTACAGAAAGGATGTGGATAAAATTGGAGAGAGTCCAGTGGAGGGCAATGAAAATAGTGAGGGGGTTTGGGACCATGACTTATTAGGAGAGGCTGAGGGAACTGGGCTTAAAAGAGAAGACTGAGAGGGGATTTAATAGCATCCTTCAACTACCTGAAGTAGGGTTCAAAAGAGGATGGAGTTTGACTGGTCTCAGTGGTGGCAGATGGCAGAACAAGGACCAACCATCTCAAGTTGCAGCAAGGGAAGTTTAGGTTAAATAATAGGAAGAATTTTCTCACTAGGAGGGTGGTAAAACACTGGAACAGGTTATGCAGAGTGGTTGTGCAATCTCCATCCTTGGAGGTTTTTAAGGCCCAGCTAGACAAAGCTTTGGCTGGGATGATCTAGTTGGGGATGGTCCTGCTTTGAGCAGGAGGTTGCACTAGATGACCTGAAGTTCCTTCAAACCCTAATTTTTCTGATACTACCTATCTACTTTGGCATTTGGTTTCTGTGTTTTTTGTCATGGAAAATCAGAGCTCCTCCTGCCCCCTTCACTCACCAAGATGTGGGTACAGATGTGGCTGTTCCCCTCACTGCTATGCGTGACTGAGCAACCCTGATGTGCCAGTGCCCTGCCCCTGGCATTGCCTCTCACTCCCAAGGCACAGATCCCCCAGTCCTGCCAGTGTCCCTCGTTCCTGGCCTGCAGCCCCCTACCCCCCAGGGCTGTGCCAGTGGGGGCTCCCAGCTGCCACCCCTCCTGCCCCACCTGGCCCCACAGAGACTCAGAATGATGGTCTGCAGGGACAAGGTAGGACCGGCTTCCGGCATGAGGTGCGTGCAGCACACCTCATGCAGAAGCACAGGCAGTGCCTGGGGCACCACACACTGCACCACGCCACTGGCCGGGGCTGGGGTTTAAGTATGGCAGGGAAGAGCAGCACCATGCTTCAAAGCACCACTGTTAAGCTGAGCATGGCTCTGGACTGGGCCATGCTACGGCAGCAGTAGGAGGGCAAGGGGCTGCACGTGCTCTCTTTCCCACTTAGGCTGGACTGCGGCAGTTGTCGCTCATCGGGGAACCAGTGGAGTGAGTCTGACCCCAGAGCAGGATGGAGGGAGGAGAAGGAGATGCCTGTGGCACCCCTTGCCCTGGCCCGGGGCTCTCGTGCTGCCCTGTGTGGCCTGGCCATGGCTCTGCCTCACCACCCCCCAGCAGCATCTTCTGGCTGCCCAAACTCTACTCCTGCCCCTGAGAGCACAGGCAGTGGTCTAGCCATGCAGCCTAGCCATGAAGCTCTCTGCTGCCCCCAAAGGCCCCTCCACCCCCTTCCCTCATTGGAGGGGCAGGCGCCTCGGGGCAGACCCTGCTGGCAACAGTCCAGAGCTGGTCTTGCCAGCAGCATTGAGACCCCCTCGGACCCTCCTGCCCTGCAGTAGCCCTGGCACCTGGACTCTTCCCCCAGCACTGGCTGGTATCTGTCCCCACTCCATACACCTGTGCCACACACCCCTCCATGCAGCCCCCTAGACAGTCCCCAAGCCCAGGCCCTGCCCCCATAGACTTACCTGTATGCAGCTGCCAGGGCTGCTCCCACCACCATGTTTGGCTGTATGCCGGCCACGTTTGTGCACATGCACATGGTATCCCCTGCCTCCAATTGCCTTCCCCCCACCCCTCCCAGCCCCACACAGCTCCTTGCAGGCTGGAAGGCTGCCAGCCTGCAAGGGGAAACCTGTGGTTTCCCATGTTCTTCTCCTTTAAAAGGGAAAATCTGCATTTTTCCACGGTAAACAGAAAACCTGGATCCCTGGTAACAACAAAGGAGGTGTGGTATTATCATCCCTGTAAGTCTTGGTCCAGTGCTATACTGGTATTAGCTTTAAGTTTTATGTGTGTATTCAATACTTTGCAATGTTTCTATTGAAAGGTAACATTTGAAGATAACTTTATATTGCTGTTAATAAATTGCTGTTTAGTATTCACTGGTCAGAAAATGGGCAAGGTGAACTGGATAAAAAAAATGCACAGCTTACATATAAAGAGGAGGCCTTTGATTTGTAGGGAAGAGTCTCTGTAACATGCTCTAAGAGCTACTGATGAAAAGTGCTATATAAGAACCAGGTCTTGTTGTTAATATAAATGTCTCTGTATTTACAAAGCAGTATACTCCATAACCTGGTGAAATAGATGGCTTGATCCAACAACCAATGAAGTTATTGCTCCATTATGTTTAACCTATATATCATATTGCTCACAGTTTACATGGAGGAACTCTGCTGGAAATTGCATCTCAAATTTAGCACTGTGTATGGCTTTAATGTCATCTGCCTTCTCAAACAGCTCTTTCTTGTCCCTCCGACACTGCAGTGCATGCCAACATGCAAAAATGAACATGCAGATATTTGCTGTCTGGTCAGATGCATTTAAAGTTGACTGATAGATCTCAGAGCTAAACAGCCTTTAATGTGTATTTCCAATCATTGTGATGAGACCTAGTATCCTAACAAAATGCAAATATTTGAAGGTAAATAGTTTTCCCATTCAGTTCTTTCTGGACTTCATCTCCTTCCTCACTTTTTTTTTTTTTTAATGACAGAAACTTATTGAGCTTGAAAATAAATATTTAATCTTATCTGAAACATTTTCAGCAGAAAATAAAACAAGATAAACAACCATGCCAGTGTATATACCAGTTCATAGAAGCTTTTATGCTTCATTACTGTCTTTACATGTTTTGTGGAATAAGCACAGGAGAAGAAAAGAATGTTACTGCAGGGAACTATGACCATGCCTAGAGCACATCTTCTCTGTACGTACACATTGTGTCCACCATTTAAAAGCTGCAAACCATTATTTGATGGGCTCATAATGAACAGTATATATCAAATCGTGCTGGGCCTTAATTGCCGCTCTATTAGAACAGTTTGTCAGCATGAATCTGATGACTTCAGAGCAGTTACACTTGTATAAAACAGATTAAATGAAGGGAAGAATCAGACCTCCAAGTCTGCCTTTGTAGGCTGATGTGGCTACATCAGCATGTATTTCTGACTCTACTTCCTCTGCTAATTTTCTTGAGCAAAAATGTATTATTGTACTACAGTAGTACTAAGGGACCCCTTGCCAACCAAGACCAGGACCCTGTTGCTACTGTGCTAGTTAATATATGACTACATATTAGAAATGCCTGTATGCCCTTATAATGCTATAGGCTGTTATGGCAGCAGGACATCACTACAAATAAATGGCTGTCCATAGCCTCAGTGCACTTTGTTTAAAGGGGATGGCTTTATGTAGTCCAGTAATACTAGTTAATATTTTTTATCTTCAGCATATTTTACCCTTTCACTAGATGATAAAAATGCTCACAGTACAAAATATTTGCTTACACCATCACTAAATGAGAGGATGTCAATATTCCCTATATCTCTTTTCATTTCTAGTGCACACATCATTGGAATATATATGACATATAAATTTATAAGAGAAACATCAGCTCCCTCCAGAGTGATATTCTTCACCTTCCCTGGTTTTATGCACCTTCTCAAATGATGCTTTGTTACTTGAAGTAAGGTTTTCTCAGTGGTGGGTCTTGGACTGTGTTCCAAAGCTATTAATTTGCCAAAGCTTGAACTTGCATACATAGAGGGAGCCCTTAAGCTATCAAACTTTTTATGCTTCCTGCCTTTGGGACAGTGTGTCCCAGGTCCTTAAATATTTTGCCTGAGGACCACCAGTCTTAATGTACCTGTGATGGCAGCTTCTGCTGCAAAATGCAGAAAGAAGGATGGTGTCTCATAGACAGCCAGAGTCTGGATATATCTAGTGTTTTAAAATTAGGGACAGTTCTTTGGAGCATATCTAAAATCAAGACAGTGTGCTGTGCCCTGGTGAAATATGCTTTTATCAGTCTCACAATTAGAAGGTGGGCTGCTGAATGCTGGATCAGTTGAAACCTAGATCTAGCTTTCCCAACCAGTCCCAGATAAAACTGCATTGCAGTATTTCAGCCCAGTTTCATGTAGTGTCTCTAGCTAACTATATTAAAGGCAGCCACAAGATCAAAAAGTACTAACATGGGCATTTGCCCTTTATTTATATTAGGGTTACCATATCTTTGGTTTTTCCTGGACATGTCTTCTTTTTGTATTCTCCAATATCCGTTCAGGTGGTTTGTTGAAACCTGAACCATTGTCTGGGATTTTGCTCTGCTCTGCTGGCAGGGGGCTATGGGGTGTGTGTGTGGGGGGGGGGAGCAGGGGTGTATGGAGGGGATACATGTGTGAAGGGGTCCAGTGCCTACTGGCACTGGGGTAAGGTATCTGCATGCTGGGGCTGGGACAGGGCAGGGCAGGAGATGTGGCGGGCAGCCACCTGCCCCTCCAGCAGAGGAAGGAGCTGGGGGGGCCCTTTGAGGGCAGTAGGGAGCTCCATGGCCAAGCCGGTGGCACCAGAGCCAGTGCCCTTGCTTGTGGTGCCGGGCTGGCCAGGAGACGCTGACTGGGTGAGCATGGCCATGCTGACTAGTGTGGCACTGGAGCCCCAGACCAGGACAGGGGATGTCACAGGCATCCTTTCTTCCCTCCTGCCCATGCTGGGGCCAGACTCACTCCGCGACCTCCTGTATGAATCGGAGTCACCACCAGCTCGAGAGGGGGGCAACTGGAGGTACCCTCTGGCACTGCTGGTGGGAGCAGGGGGCTGCAAGTCAGGAGTGAGGGGCACCAGCATAGCCTGGGGTGTTGGGGACTGTGGGTCAGGAGCGAGGGGCACTAGCAAGGCCAGGGGTCTGTGGGTCAGGAGTGAAGGTGAGCAGCAGATATTGGGGGGCTGTGGGTTGGGAGTGAGGGGCGCCAGCAGGGCCAGGGGTAGCAGGGCCAGAGGTCTAGAGTGAGGGGCAGCAGCGGGGCAGAGGTGGGGAGGCACTGCACATTGGGAGAGAGGGGCATTGGCAGGGCCAGGGGCTGTGTATTGGGAGTGAGGTGTCCCCCCAACAGGTGTCCTCTTTTTTGGAACTGGAAATATGGTAATACTATTTATATCTATGTGAAGAGCCCTCCAGTATTTTGTGATATTGGAGAGCTTAATAAATGTCACCTGAAGCAGTGTTGTCTTATGGAATTTGCAGACACCCTGGAAAAAAATAGCTCTGAGATGTATGAACTGCCTAATTCATCTCCCTGTGTTGTTAAACTGTTGTCTTTTTATATTTTATAGTTAAGTAAACAAAATTATGAGTTAAGGCTTGGTCTACACCTAGACGCTTTTGTCGTACCTCTGTCAGGTAGGAATACGATTTTTTTCACACTTCAGTAAAGCTATGGTGACAGAACTGCTAGTGGAAATGCAGATATACCATATGAAGCTTTTAGTCCATGCAAGCTGCATCTCCACTAGGTCTGTATGCTGGTATACCTATACCAGCAAATCCTTTTAAGCATAAGTAAACCCATAGGTTTTATTTGTGACCACATAGGCTAGAGGCAAGCCTGTCCATCTTTCTTTAGGTAAAAGTGCACCATATCGACCAACTAAATCAGAGATACTTAAGTGTAAGCATCTGATGAAGTGAGATGTGGCTCACAAGTTTATGCATCTCTGATTTGTGCGGGCCGGGAGCACCCCGAGCCCTTTTCGCGCTGCACGCAGGCTGTGGCCAGCAGCCCGGGCACGCCGGGGCGGAGAGGGAAGGCCTTCGAGCTGGAATTAGGCACGGACGCGTATCGGTAGTATTAAAAGATTGATTACTTACACCGAGATGGCAGTGGTGTAGGCTGGAAAGCTTGATTAAGTTGCAGTTACAGACAAACAACACAGACGGTCTCGTGGAGGTTGCTAGGCTCCACCGTGCAGAGCTCCGGATGCTCTGGGTGAACGAGCCACCAAAATAGAAATCGTAAGTACGTCTTATAAAAGTTGCGCTCAAAGACGGGAAGAGGTGGGCGGTGGATCAGGCTGCCACGCTCCTCTGGATCTCACACAGGGTTTCTATTCCCCTGCCGTGTACCCAGAGTCCCCACGAGATGGATGTGGAGTCCTCTTCGGCTTGGGCGGAAACCGCTCAAGCCTCTTATACGGCTAACAAGCCAATCGTTAGCCGCCACGTGTGAATAATTTAGCACTAGCCAATCACGGGGAACGAATTTGCATACCGGTGGCGGGAACTCTTTTGCACTGTGCATTCCTCTTGCAACTTGAGCAATGCACTCTGCAAAAGAAGCTGCAGAAAAGGCGGGAAACTCGTCCCTGCACCGGGGTTTCCTCTTGCAACAGGAAACTCTCCCGTGCAATGCTCTGCAACTCGGCGGGGATAATTCTGGTGCCGAAGCGCACACACACAATCATGCCTTTTGGGTCATGACATGATTCAGTTAGTTGTCAAGGTGCACCTCTACCTTGCCTTCTGCCTTCTGACATTGGATTAACATGGCTAATAGGGCTGTGCGAAATTTCACTGTCAGTTTTGTTTTGATGCTGTTTTGAATTGTTTCAAGATTGAAACAAAATCAAAATGTTATGGATATGGTCGAAACAGCCTCGAAACAAAATGAGGCAGGTCAAAACGTTTCACTGTTTCAGCTCATTTTCAACATTTTGCCCATAGGCTATAATGGGACGATTGAGACAGCCTATAACTTTGTCATTTCTAGCCTTATTTGGATGAAACTTGCAGGAATGGTAGCTTCATCTGAGGGCATGAAGCCTGCCAAGTTTCAAGGAGATAGCTGCAGGGAGTTTGGAGAAACTGCACTCCAAAATATTGAAAGCAAAACTTTTGTCACATGTATGTGTTAAGCCGCAGTGAGGTCAAAACTGCAGGCATGCTAGCCTCTGTGGAGACCACAAAGCTTCCCAAGTTTCAATGGGATAGGTGCAAGGGTTTGGGGGAAACTGTACCTCAAGCTGCGGACTAGCAAATCTCGTGAGATGGGTGACACTGCATATGTTAAGGCACAGCAGGGTGAAAGCTGCAGGGATGGTGGCCCCTGCTGAGGCCACAAAGCCTGCCAGGTATCAAGGAGATAAGTGCAGAGGGGTTCTGGGGCCCTGCACCTCTGGCTGCTGACAGGCAAAACTCGTGACATGGGTGCTTGTGCAACTGTGTCTGTCTTGGGGAATGGTGAGGGGAGGTTTGGAAACTATTGCAGGCCTGGCTGCTAGGCCCTGCTATGGCCACAAAGCCTGCCAGGTATCAAGGAGATAAGTGCAGAGGGGTTCTGGGGCCCTGCACCTCTGGCTGCTGACAGGCAAAACTCGTGACATGGGTGCTTGTGCAACTGCTGCCTCTCATCAGGCAGCAGGAGTAAAGATCCCCCATCACTTGCCACCACAGACCTGGGGGTAATAATTGACCACAGTATGAACATGAGCCGGCAGTGCGATGCTGTAGCCAGCAGGGTTATAACCAACAATACCCTGGCATGCATCAATTGAAATGACAAAGTTATAGGCTGTTTCAACCTTCCCCATTATATCCTATGGGTGAAACATCGAAACAGGGGTGAAATGGTCCAACTGTTTCGACGGAATGGATCAGCTGTTTTGACTTGAAACAAAATTCAAAATGGAACGCTGTTCCATCGAAACACTGGCTGAAACGAAACGCTGCCGTTTCGCACAGCCCTAATGGCTAACTGCCCCGCTTTTTCTTTAGGTAAAATAACTTGCATTTGATTTCAGTTCTTTTCTGGCAGCAAGACTAAATCTTATAATTTTGTAAATTTGTTATTTGAACAGTGCATAGAATATTCGGGGACACATTCATAGAAGTAATATGTAATCCAAATATGTCCTATGTATTGTGCTGATGATGTAACAAACCTATTGGAAAATTACAGCAAGTCTCAGTAAATAAGGGATAAAGACAGATTAGCTATATAGAGTTAAGGAGATAAACCCAATACTGTTAATGAAAACACTACCAAATAATAACCTTGAACAAAATTACACAGGCTGTTCTAGAAGAAAGAATTTTGTTTCATTTCATGCCACAGATCTTGCTTTAGTGATTTCCCTGATTTCTTGATAAGAAGATTAATAGACACTTTTGGAATTTTCAACATGGATATTATCAGGAGGGTGTAGAGAAAGGAAACGGACCCTAAGGCTTCAGGCTAGAAATACCACAAGGTTCATGGAGATGACCTCAGACATGTTAAAAATGTGTTGTACAGCTAGAAAGGCTAGTGTGGAGGGTGGGGCTACCAACAGTATGTAGGAATTTGTTCTACATTACAAGAAGTGTTACTGCAACCACCATAAGTGTCTGATTGCAATGATAAGGATGCCAACTGTATGGTATCTCTGTTTGTCTGATGTGCAAATAAAGGTGTGGGCCTCAGACAATTTTATGATTTAGATAAAAAAAAGTGGCAACATCTTGTTTGCATGTTTTGGAACGTTGGTGTCATTGGCAAAAGACACTGGTTGTGAACTGCGCATGTCTGGAAAGCATGTAATACCTCCATTGCGATCTGTACTGGAACATCTTGATGGGTTAAGGCAGGCCCACAGAAATATTCACTGCCATCAAGGCTTTGTATCAAGGTGCAGTGCACACAGTGGAAGGAAGTGGAGGTTTGAAAACACAAGTGTAACACAAAGGGCGCACCTACTTTTGCCTCTACTGTATCGTGTTGCCATTGATTTAATTATGAGGAGAAGTGGAGAGGTATTGCTTACTGACAGTGTTATTTTACTGTTGCATTATTTGTCTGTTTGCTAACTTTTAAAATTTTCTTTACAAGATCTTACCTCAGCTTGATTTTGGGAAATTCTTACAAAATCCATATACTTTCTGAATTCTAAGATGTAGTTGTCTTTTCTGATCTAGCTATCTACAATTTGTATGTAATTATAGACAAGGCTAAATAAGTTGGAGAATCAGGCTTGGAGATGGGACCACTTAGGGTCATTTAGTCTAACCCGGCTGAACAGATATAGGACTCCCTGTTCTTAAAATATCCTAGCCAGATGTCTGCCCAGTCTCTTCTTGAAAGCCTGTGATGAAGGAGATTCCAGTTTCTCTAGGCAGTGTTATAGTTTCAGTGTCTTTTTGTTCTTACAGTTAGGAACATTCTCCTGAGGCTTGATATAAATCTCCTTTGCTATGGTTAAACCCTTTGCCTCTTGTCCTGTCCTCTGGGACAATTTTTTCCTAATTTTTTGTCAGCCTTTCAAATATTTGAGAACTCCTTTCCTTTTCCCTCACCCTCCTGCCCCCACCAGCCTCCTAATCTCCTTCTCTCCAAACTAAACATACCTAGCTCCTAGAAGTGCCTGGAATGAGTATGAGTAGTACAGTATTACCTAGCTCAAGTCCCTGCTTTCAGATGTCCTATATACTGTAGTCTTCTTTATTTACATTGATGTTTCCTGTCCTTGAAAATGCATGCAATAGGCTTTGTTGTTGTCTGGTTTGTTTAGTTTCTCAAACCTCAGCACAATCTTTGTTTCTGGCAAATCTGTTGTGACAGAAGAGTAAAAACAGGAGGGACATTAGAATGCATGAAAATGTTAGCATCAGTTTCTTTTGGCTCTCTTTCCATCAACTTTGCTGGCAGCTATATTCTTGCCCTAATGAGAGTTGCACAAGTTTTAAACACTATTTCCTCTTGCTTTAGTGTGCAAAGTGAGTAATTTATTAGTTGTCAATAAAACAGGTCTGAGGATGTATCTGCTTCCCTCAGCTTGGACACAGGGGTGTTTCTAGTTGTTTGTTTCACACTGGCAAAGGTGTGTATGTGTGTGTGTGCACGTGCCCGTGTGTGTGAGAGAGAGTAATGTGGATGAACTCAATAGATTAAATTATTTGTATTCTGTTAAGCTAAAACAAGATTTTTTTAGAAATACCATATTTTCTTACATTCCACGCACCTCCAAATAAGACACACACCATGATTTTTCAAAAGGTGGAATGAAGGAAAAGATTTTTCCAATCACCACTGTATAGGAGCAAAGACTAATTTTCAGCTCACTCACCCTTCCTTTCCTGCTCAGGCAAAAGCTATAGTTTTAACCTTTTTGCAGCTAAATTGTCAGCAGCTCTTGGCTGTTCTGCCAAAAGCTGAAACTGTAGCTGCTGCTGAATACTGGACTTCATGGGCAGATCTAGGATTTTGAAAAGAGCTAAAAATAATCCACAGGGGGGTGAAATAAGAGAATAGGGACCAAGATTAGCAAAATTGCTGGAGAAAGGATCACTTGATGAGTGTAACATTAAGACCATTCAAAAGGAGAGTGGGTTTGTTAACGCACATCGAATCAGCAGGA
>NW_005842142.1:287057-287914 GCF_000455745.1 Alligator sinensis
AATAAAGTGAATTGTAATGAGCCATGAAAACAATTGACTCCTTCAGTACTGCCTGAATAGAAATGCCACTGATGCTTTTCGGGAAAGAAAATCAACTTCCTTGCTTAAAATGCACACCCCAATTTAGGTAGATGTAATTTGGGGGCAGAGTGGGGGGGGGGGTGTAAACTGCCTGTGGCATTTGAGTAAATATGATAAACAGCTAGCTTTGTGAACTAGAAAATGTCCTAAAGTGCTGCTTTATCATAACATAGACCCAACAGTGGATTTTAAAAAGCAAGTCATTTAAAGGAAAACATGGAAAGAATTTATTATGCCTTTGCAGATTTTCTTTACTACTGTTCTGAGATTACAGGTGAGGTGTCTCAATGATTTTCATGTAAAGCCTTACTAGTTTTAAGGCTTCATCATTCTAAAGTACATACAAGTATACTTTGAAAAATCTCAAAGCTGACTGTAAACGGGCTTCTGATCTACAGGTTAGGGACGAGCAGAATTAAGGCTGTTTTGGAATGCCCGAAACATTTTCTTGTGAAGGGCTTTTTAATTATAACATTTCTTGATATTATAAATCGTAGCAAACTTTGTTAAATTTAGCAATGTTTTTATCCATCTGTTTATTTTGAAATAAAAGTATGGTGAAAATACAGTAGCCTTAAGTATAATTTAAAACATACTTCAACTGAAAAATATTGTAATAATGCTTTTAAACTTTCCAATAAAAATTCTAGTGAATTCTGAAAAACCCCAATCACGCCACTCAGGAATGGCTTAGTAGTACAGCGGCTCCATATTCAGGGTATCTTTAGTGATCTGTAACCCAGAAGCAGCATGATCTGCCCCCTCTCCGCACCCCC
>NW_005842142.1:287945-344253 GCF_000455745.1 Alligator sinensis
CCCCCGCCCTCATTGAAAATAAAAACATGGGAACCTTTCTACAAATTATTTTTAGAAAAACAAAAAATATTCTAGATAACCCATGCACACGTGCAATAGAGACATGCAAACTCTGATTTTTAGGTAAAAACACAGTCCTCTATCATTTGATCTAAGATAATTTACAGTAGAGAAATATACAAAGACCTTTTATATTTTTTGAAGCTGTGAGTGATCACCAGAAATGAAATTGCTCGTGTACAAGCTATAATTATTGAATTGGATGCAGTCATTTAAGCACAGCTTAGTGATAACATTGTTTAAAATATAACCAAGACCTGCATTCTTAACTCCATTTAACCTTGTAGAACACTTGAAAGGGAAGCAAAAGCAATTTTTGACCTAGAGTGAGACAAACAAAACCTTCAAAATGTCTAATTAGAGTGAAGAAACATGGTTTAATAGTATGTGAAGTTCAGGCCATTAAAAAACCCCTACACTTTCAGAAAAACTCCCCTCAGCTTTTGAAGTAAATCCTGTAAGTTTTTCAAATCAAACCGATTTTACCAGCTAAATTAAAGAGAAGGTTAAAATAAGATTTATAAAGGAACTTGATTGCCATCCTAATGATGGAGGTAATAGAATCTCTCCATAATACTGTGGAAATGGTGTCAGCAGCATCCTTTTAAAAGCAGCCTAATATTAAATAATGGTTTGCTAATGTTGAGTAGTCTGTTTAGTATGCATAAAAATTAACATTTTATGCCTTCTCTAGCTCCAAGCACAATTATCTACTCAATGATTGTGGGAACACCTGCCTAAATATGCATTCATTCATCTATGGCAATTATGGACAACAAAGTGACAAAAATATTAAGATTGAGGGGTAAAGAAAACATCTTAGATTAAAATTTGGTTTCTGTATTTCTTGAGAAAATGGCATCATGTTCCAAGACCTTAGCACAACCATTTTGTCAGCAGTTGTAGTTTATAACTACACAGTGTGACATCCTTCTTGTAATCCCAGTCCATGTCTTGACCACTTTTGGCTTTAGCTAAAGGATCACTATCAAGAATAACAATATAGGGTATGTCTACACATCAGATACTACTGTTAATACAGCTCAGATGGAAACATCTAAGCTGCCTTTTAAACTAGCTAGTTTCCATATTGGTAGCAAGATAAACATGGAAGCACTGAACCCAGCGTAGACTCCAGAATCTGCCTGAGAGACTGAGTAGATACTCCAGTGGTTAGCCTACATCAAACTCTGTGGCAGCTCACAAGCCAAAGGTATGGTGTGGACAACCCATGTTCCTTCCTGATCCTAAACTTCCCTTTGGAATGAATCAGGTCCTGGTGTAACTTAGTCCTCAGAGGGCACATCTACACAAGATTTTTAATGGACAGTTGACTGTTAGCTCCTCAGTAAACGTCTCAGCGTCTACATGTGCAAGGCTATTAGGCTGGAGTAAATTAATAAATTCTGTAAGTAAATACAAGGACTTTCCTGCGGCAGAATTTTTTTTTTAGTGTGCAGCAGTGCACATGTAGATGCTTATGGGGCTGGCTTGCGCATAAGTGTTCTCCAGGGCAGGGGCTGCCTGCTGGCTAGCCCTGCACTTGAGCACCCTTGTGCCCCAAAAAGTCCCTCCACAGCATGTTGAGCTGGGTTAGAGCAACCCTGGGTTGGCAGGCTGATCCTCTGGACCCTCTGCAGCCAGGGCTGCTCTGACCCAGCTCAACATGCTATGGTCCTGGGCATACATGTAAATGCAGTGCTCAGGAACAATAAGCTCTGGCATGATATGTGCTGGAGTTTATTGCTGTTAATTAATTACAAGTGTAGACGCACCTAGAGTGATCTAAATTATGGCAGCCAGCCTTCAGCTATAAGGACAGTAGTGCTGCTCAAAATGCCCGTAGCACTATGTACTGATCCACCCCCTTCAGTGCCATATCTGGGAGAGCACCTTGTGTCTACTATCTACAGCCCCTGCATGTGAAATGACATCCAGGCTAGATCCTACATTCTATCATGATTCTCCAGTGTAAAGTGGCTAAACCTCTTCCTTAGGTGGTTCATTTGAACCTCAATTCATTGGTGCTTCAACCTTGTTCAATGCAGTGGAGATTTTAACTGGTTGAAGTGCTCTTAGTGAGCAAGGCTGAACTGGAAGAAATGATAACATCCACAAGTAGAAGGCCACCTCTGTGTGTCCACTTATCCAGCTGTAGCACTTGCCTACCTCAGAAGAAAATTGTGTCACATAATTGGCAAGGTTCTTTGAGTAGATGTGGTATCTTTATAGACCAACTAAGTAGTTGGAAACAAGTTCTTTGCAAGCTTAATTTAGCAAGTAAACTTTTTTCCAACTACTCAGTTGGTTTAATAAAAGATATCACATCTACTCAAAGGACCTTGCCTGCCTATGTCCTTAGACTGACACGGCTACAACCAAAAACCCCCTCACATAATTAAAGTTTGTAACCATGCTTTAAAATCTTCTATGAAAGTTGTAGCAGTATATAAGCAACACAGTATTATTATTATTATTATTCACTTTTGACTAAAGATGTATTGGTCTGGAAGCAATATGCAATAGTGAGAGGCTGAAGAATCAGTCTATGAAGTTTATTCAAAAGTTTAAAAAAATGTTTTCCCGGTAAGTACTCTTAGACTGTGACAAAATAACCTCTTAAAGTAAATTGTTCTTTAATCGAGCAGAAAAAGGCATAATAAGATCCACCAACTGGAAGCTAAAGATGGAAGATGAAGACAACTTAATCCCATAAATAAGTGATAACATTTTATCACTAGAATAATTAACCAGTGGAATGGCTTATCTTGAGGGATGTAGCAACTCTCCACTCTTGGAGCTTTTAAATCAAGACTTCATATAGTTGAGTACAACCAGAAGTTATAGGTTTGATGTAAGAATTGTTGAGTGCAATTCTTTGGTTTGTTTTATGCAGGAACCCAAATAAAATCATCATAAGAATCTTGTTTTGCCTTATATGTTGTACTTTTCTCCCATTATGATGCTATAATATTAGAGAGTGTTAGAGATGACTATTCATGTTGCACTTAAAGTAAAAGGGTCTGATATTCTGGCATAATCCCCATTTGTGACATAAACTTTATTTCTGTTATTAATGGCACCTGCAGCTTTATGTTTGCAATCTATTGCCCATTTAGTGAAATGTTGACACAGTTGTATACGCAAGAATGAAAAGCTAGTTTTTAAATAAAGTTCACATTAAATTAGGTTACTGTGCACCTAAAATAATGAGTTTTATGTTTAAAAGAACCTTGGTAATATAAAAGGATGAATTTCTCCCCTCAGTGCTGGAAAAATCCTCATGATTTGTCTGCACATTTTACTGAAAAATGGACTTGCTTTATTTTTAAGGAGCATTTTTAATGTAAACTTCTGAGAGAGAAATTATAATTAAAGAAAAGCAAAAATAGGTTCCTCAATAAAGTACCACTCTAGAACAACTGTATGTTATTGAAATAGGTCATCAGTAGCCATAAGACTACTTTTATTTGTGTTTCAATATTTTTTTTACAAAGATACATGTGTAGGTGTATGCATTTGAGAAAAGAGAGTCAGCTGTTTTTGCTTTAGTTTACTATAGACTTAGGTATTTGATCTCTTTCTCTCTCTGTCTGAAGAAAAAATGCTTTGAAGTTTAGTTCTTTCCATGTGCTTTTAAAAACTATCTTCAACTTTATTTCCCTTTTTTAGGTGTGCTATATCTTCAATACGGAGATGACACAAAACAGTTAAGGATGCCAAATGAAATTACAAGCACAGACACTATTCGCGCCCTCTTCGTAAGTGCCTTTCCCCAGCAGCTGACAATGAAAATGCTGGAGTCACCTAGTGTTGCTATTTACATCAAGGATGAGAGCAGAAACATATACTATGAATTGAGTGATGTAAGGTAGGTAAACATAGAACTACAGTGTGTGGGATTTTTCCCCTGCAGTGTGTCCATAGAATGAAAAGTTAAGTTAATAAATATCCAAACAGATACAGATGTGACACTTTTAGGCATGTTTAGAGGTGTCTGAGTACACTGGAGCTTTCATAATTTGACACGCACCTTAAGCCAGGATTGTCTGATTTCTTAGTGGCGGGGGGCCACAGCCCCCTCCTCTTCCCCCCCCCGGGCTCTATTCCATGCAGGCCACATGCCACACTGTGCTCTGCCATGTACCCCTCCCCACTGCTGCACTGCATAGCAGGCTCCCTTTTGTTGTCCCGTGCTGATGCCGCCATGGACCACACCACCCAACCCACAGGGGCAGGGGAAGGAACTAGGAGCTGGGTGAGGCAGTGGGATACCAGAGACTGACAACAATAACAGCAGCAGCAGCTGGTTCTGCTACAGCGATGGGGGAAGCAGCACCTGGACTGGGAGCCCAGGGCCACAGGTTAACCCCTTAGGTTAACTGAAATACAAATAGTTAAAATATTAAGCATAAAATAAATGATTTGCAAAGCAACAGGTTGCTTCCGGTAAGGTAAAGGCATCAATGATGATTTAGGGGTGGCAGTGCTGCCTTCTCCAAGGATTAAAATGTTCCTGTTCTTCTACAGGATTAAAATGTATTCCAGGTTTTACACCAGTGACAGAAGTCTAAGTAACTCCCTGTTGATCTGATTTCCTTCAAGACTGAGGAACTGAATGCCTGTAGTCAGCTCTCCCTACTAGTTCTCAGCTTGACCAATATAAATGATGCAAATAATATTGTAATGACCTCTCTTGTGTATGTGTATGTGCACACGCGTGCTTTCTCTGTCATCTGTTAGAGAAAATTCAAACTGTTCATCCATTTTTCTTAATGTCTGCATTTCTGACAGTGATTGGAGCCTGTGTTTCTGGAGTAAATGATCAGAATCTTAATCCCACAACCTCTCTGAAGTTTCAAATGGCCTAAATGTGCAGCACAGTTACAGCTCTCTGGTCTGCTACAGATTTCTTACAGTGTGTAAAATAGTAGAAGGATGTGTGGTATGAATTTATATCATCCTGCTCGCAAGGAATGATGTGATAAATAGTAGAACAGGCATAAAAACAGAAGCAGAGCATGGAATAAAATGAAGGAAAAAGAGGAAAAAATGGGTCTTTAATACTGGACAGTGGCTTATGTACATACAATAAGAGATGTGCATTGTGTCTGTCGCTCCCTTCTCCAGCAGAGGCCTCCCGTTCCCTCACATTATCTGCCTCGGTTTGTCCTGTGGTGCTAGTTCTGGCTTCTCTCCCATTCTTGCTATTTCACATCCATCCCTTCTCTTCCTTCCCACTTTGGCTCCTCTTGGTTAGGGATGAACATTACACGTAAACTGGATTAACTGATCAGAAACTGGTTTAAACCTGTAGAAGAACAGACATTCAGTGCACATAAACCAGTTTCAAAATTGCCAAAACTGGTTTTGAGATAAACCTGGTTAAATATTGTATTGGACTTAACTAATGAAGCAGGGAATAACCCCACTCCCTGCCTCCCACCTAAGGGGCCTGCTGGCTGGCATCTACCCCACCCCTGCCCAGCCACTGGAGCAGCAAGGGAGGAGTGACCATTATGGGGGCAGTAGCCCCTGTCATGGTTTCCCTGAGGTGAGCTCCTTCCTGGTGGGGGGCCCTGCTGCGGGGTGAGGAAAGCTGCTGCGGACTGCGGCGGTGGTGGCTTGGATGGTTCTGGCCCCCTCCAAGGCCCAGTGCTTCTGTGTGCAGTCTGCCACAGCTCTGCCTGCTCTACAGTGGAACCCGCTCTGGGAAGAGTCTTGCACTCCCCGACACTATGACGAGGCAGCTGCCCCCATCAAGGGCCCTGCCCCCTCACTGATGCAGGAGCCAGGTAGGGACATGGCCAGACACCGGCCAGCAGGTCCCCTTAGACAGCGGACAGGGACAGGGTTATTCCCCCTCCCTCCGGTACCCGGTGGAGGGGGTAGCAGGGGGCTTATTCCACTGCTTACCCCAAGTGGGGAGTGAGCGGTGGCGACCAGGGCAGGCAGACCTGTCTGTGGTTCCCCAGGATAGTGAGGGTAGAGGGGAAAGTAACCCCCTTCCCTGCCCCCTCTGCCTCAGGGAACATGTCAGCCTCCTGCTGCAGCAGTGAGGGGGGAGTGCTTGGCAGACCTGGCTTGGGTCCGTGCCAGTGGTTCAAGGAGGGTGGAATTAAACCTCTCTGTGGCCAGTTCAGCCAAAGCTACTGCCTGGGCTGATCACACACCCCCAGCACAGCTTCCCTGGAGCTAAGGGCATGCTCTAGTGCTCTGCAGCTCCTGGCCTGAGAAACTGCAGGTATGTGCCCGCATTTTCTCAGTCCACAAGGAATGTCTGTGCTGTTACAAATCGGTTCACCCTAGGCAGGTTAGTCTAACCTGCAAAGATTGAATCAATTCGGTCTCTGGCTTTTTGAATGTCTGTCCCTAGCCCTTTTGTACAACACTTGTACCTGGCTTCCTTTGCTGTCCTCCATTGTCCAGTGAGTTCTTCCCCATTCAGTTTTCCTCTCTTTTTACCCCTTCAGTTTGCTCACTCCCTTCCTCTCCCCACAGTATCCTACATTTATCTGTATTGATTTTAGTTGCTATGCTGCTAACTCAGCAGACTCCTCAGCTGGTTTCTGCAACCTCAGATATGTTTCTGCAACCCCCCATTGTCTTCATTCAACCTACTCAAACCATCTCCTGATTTCTTTCAGAAATGCCTGTGAGCTCCCTCTTCTGCAGTATTACTAGGCCTTCTAGGACATCCAGTTCATCAGTGCTGATGAATTCTCATCCATTCTCAGCCCTGTTCCTAGCCAAATCTCAGAACTCCATAATCTTTATATCTCCTCCACTAGCCCCCTCTTCTATTGCATTAACCATTACATTGTTGTTCTTTGTTTTCAAAGCCCTTCACAACCCAGCAGTGTTAACTAAGCAATGCTCCACCTCTTCCCCACCCTTCCCCCCTTCCCCCTGGCACCCTGTACCTTCCCTGCTTTGGTTCTGGCATTGGACAGGACAGACCAGCAATATCTGATGCAGAAGGAGGGCTGGAGGCTTGGTGCTGCTGGGGGAGATGTCACCTTTTTTTTTTTTTGCTGTTGACATGCATGCTGAGCGGCCAAAAAACTACTGGTATTAAGCAGTTTTCCTTTTCCCCAACCTTTGGCTGTTTCTCCTGCATTGCACACAGCTGCCATTTCTATATCTTTCTTGGTGCCAGAACTGAAGCAGCTGCCGGGCGGGTGTGTGGAAAGGGAGAGATGGGGGACAAAACGGTGAGATATCTCCCTTGCTCCCTTCTAGTGCCCCCCTTTTGGCAGTGCCTGGGGCTTGTGTCCCATTCACTCATCATTATGCTAATGTCACAGCCTATTCCTTCTCCCTGACTATCATCTACATTACAAGAGTTCAGCACTGATTTATCCCTGATGCCAACCTTCATTGTACGTTCATTACATTTCCAAACTGGTGCCTTCTTGTTATCTCCTACGCTTCTCCTCATGCTCTGTGCAAACATTGAGAGGCCCCCTTATTCTCCTTCAAATTCCTTTGTTAAACATGACATTACTTACAGTGGCTGGTCTGCCCTGACTACTGCCTTTGATAACTGATATCATCTCCGTTTTCCCATGTGTTCCAGAGGATAGGAACATTACACATAAACTGGTTTAAGTGATCAGAAACTAGTTTAAACTTGTAACAGAACATACATTTGGTGCATATAAACCAGTTTGAAAATGGCTGAAACTGATTTGAGATAAACCTGGTTGAATGTAGCATCAGACTTAACTGATTTGGGTCAAACCGGTTTATGCAATGTCTGTCACAGACCCCTTCCTGGTTTAAGTTAAACCAGACTCCCCCAGCATCCCAGCATTCCATCTGCGCTGAGTGGGGCTCTCTGCTCCACAGCAGAGCTGGCCTCTCCCCTCTGCTCCCTGACTGGAGCTCAGCAGAGACTTCAGTCGTCTGCCTGGGTTCCCCCTCCTCCACCCCTTCCCTCCCCACTCCCTGCTAAGGAGGGCTTGCCCCATCTCCTCTGCTTAACAGTGACACTTCTCATCGTTAGCAAGCCGACCACATGCTGGCTACGGTCAATGATGTGGCAGACAAAACAAAGGCAGAATCAACAGGTAGCTCATAATGTCCCTCTGTGTTTTCTTAATGGGATGATAAACACTGTGTTATCAGTTTTCTCCTGGGCTGGTCAGGGGGCGGGGGGAAAACCCCTCCCTATTAAGAGCATCCTGACAGGGCCTGGCCAGGCCCCCCTCCGCTCAGCTCTGTAGAAGGGAAGGGAGAGCTGCTGTAGCATCCCCCAGTTTGAGCCACTGCAGGCATGTGCCTGCATTTTTGGGATGTCTGCGCGGTAACAAATTGATTCAGCTCAGTTAGGTTAGACTAACCTGCAGAGATCGAATCAATTCAGGCTTAGGCATTGTGAATGTCTGTCCCTAGCCCTAATGTCTGTATCTATCCACCCTTTGCTCCTCCAGAAGCTAAGACTATAAGATCCTAGGGGCAGATGTTGCTTTTATTCTGTGTTTTTATATTACTTAGCATAGTGGGGCCCTGGTTCATAAATAGGGCTTCTGGACACTGCAATTATATGAGTAAATAATAATAATAAATTAGAACATACATAAATGTGTCCTGGCAGAGGTGTAGCTCCCCAGTTCCATGCCCAATGCAGCTACCGACACACAAGGCAGCTTAGGCTCCTGTCCTGGGAATGGCAATGACATGGTACTATGCCCTGGTATCAGGGAAGTGTGTTAGAACTGAGATATGATGTGAAGTACAATTCACGTTAGAGAATCATACACATAATATTTTACTGTTTTGCCTCATAGTGCTGGTTTTTTAATCATAAGTTATCATATGTCACCAAGATATTTTTGGAAAATATTTAAAAAACAGGTTAGGATTAACTGAGGTACATCCTTGCAACCTCACTTTTTGAAGAGTGAGGGGAAAAAATGGGAGGCTGGGATTTCTGAGCTAAAAGTGAACAGAAAGGTAAGAGCTTTCCTGGCATTAAAAAAGAATAGACCCATAGTCTTATGGAGAGCTGAATACTGTTGTTGGGATTAACTGTACAGATTTCTGAGCAGGAAGTGTCCTTATTTTAACAGATGAACTGAGCTCTCCCGGTATTTAATTCTACAAACAGTAAACATTGTTTCCAAGTTATTCACTAATTCAGCATAAACAAATCACCTTTTTGGATCTTGACATTACCTAACATTTCAGATTGGGAAGATGGAAACCAGTTTTGTCATAAATAAACTAAGGACTTGGATTTGCTTTGGGGTATTTATTTTCCTGTGCATTCTCTGTGTAGTTAACTCATATCAGCACTAAACTTTTCATTAACCCTACATTTTTAAAACAGATGGGACTGATCTGTCTCATAAACTATGTTGGGTTTTTTTTAATAGAATACTTGAAGTCTGCAGCAGCAGTGCAGGTTCTGACTAGTTACTGAGTCAAAGCAATCACTGACTAATATGACCTTAAAAGAAAGAATTTAGACCTGCCCAAGAATCCTGTACTTCATTTTTTTTAAGTGATAATCCCAATGATTAAGATCAATTCACTGAACTTGTAGCTGTACCTGGAGGGAAGGAATTCAGTCTCATGTGCAAATTCTCTTGAAATCACTACTGTGAAATAAAAGGAATCACAGTTTTGAAGGGACATAAGTAAGTTTAGATTTCAGTCTTTGTTGTTGATTAATGTTGAAACAGAAATCAGCAAGTCTCGGTGCAAATTTCTAATCTATACAATTATTGCAAGGTAGGTTTTGAAACTAAAAGTAGAATATCAGTCATCTGATTGTTCCCTGAATGCATCAGTTTAAAATGGAATGCAGGAATAACAAAGCTTTTTTGGCTGATTTTAAAAAACTGGTATTTTTTTTCTAATATGTTACATGAAAATGTTATAGTAGCTCTCATCAAAGCTGTGCTTTGGTTTCTTTTGTATTGTAGTTGTTGTTTTTTCTTTTAAGCTTTATAATAGCTTTGGAGGACTGCAGGCTTGTGGAGGGCTTTCATTTGCTGCCGACTTCTTAGTCTTTATGGGATTTCTTCATTTTTTTATGAATAAACTATAAGTTAGAATTTCCTCAAGAATAATTTGAACAGCAGAAGAGTGTTTTTTACTCTTCACATGTGTGGTCATTTAGAATAGCAGAAATCCAAATGCTGGAGTAGCTTGTGCAATGAAATATTTAAATATTAACTTGCATTGTAAATATTGAAAGTGTTTTCAGTCTATGCCCAGAATCTTGAAAGAAACTTAGGGTGACCTGATTTTTATGGATATGGAGTTGTATTGAAAGAATGTTGTTTTCCATGGGAAAATGAATGGAAGTCAACTTTTATTGTTATTTATGTTTGTCTTCCTTTATACCTTTAGTGTTTTTTTTTTCATTGGTCAGGTTCAGCGTTAATATGATACTGGTTGATGTCTGTTACCTGAATCCTTAGGGGAAGCAAATGGCTAAAATAAAACTGCTTTCATTTATTGTTCTTGGTATTTTTGATTCCAGGAATATTCAGGACCGATCTTTCCTTAAAGTTTACAACAAAGATCCTGCACATGCATTTAATCACACAACAAGAGCTATGAATGGAGATATAAGGGTGAGTACCTGTTAACCCATTTCTTAATTCATTCTGATTTTTTTTAGTTTGTACTTACTTTGAGTAATAGCTCTCCAATTCCTCCTTTATTCACATCTTAAGTAATTTATTTTAAAACACAATTTGCTTTATCAAGGTTCTCATTTCATGAGTGGGCCACAACTTCTTACGTTCAATAAAGTCCTTCCTTTTCCATGTCCTTGCAACAAGGTATTTAGCAGAATTCACAGATTTGTTGGAATCTGGCAGGCCATGCCATGAGTGCTTCTGCTATGGCCTCAAACTTGCGACCTCTGGGCTGCCAACTGTGCATCTTAGGGTGCCTGTACATGAGTGATTAATCAAGTCTGCTGGAGCATAGTAATTATGGTGTTCTAGCAGCCTCCTGCATGTCATGTATCAGCATCCCCATGTTCCAAAATGGGGGTGGGGCCACTTGAACAAAAGCTCATCAAATGAGCTTTAGTTCAAGATTCCCCTGCCACCATTTTGAATTACAGGGACACTGATACACAAGACACTGTGGCACTTTAATTAGATCTACACTTAGAGCATGTATAAAAGTGCCCTTAGTGCCCATGCCACCCCAGCTCCCATTCAAGAAGGTAAAGAATTGTTTTAATTAGACTCTAGCTGCAGTACAAGCCACAATGCCATTTACAACTGCCCAGTTGTAGCTCCTGGTTTCTGGAAATGTCAGACCCAAAATACAAATGAATTGCTGTCACTCTGCAAATTGCTGTGTTGTTTTGAAAATAGCATAAACTTTTTTTTTACTTATGATAGGAAACCGTTTCATAGGAAGTTGCCAATAAAGGTTATTCAATTTGTGTTTTTCGTGTGTGTGTGTGTGTGTGTGTGTGTGTGTGTGTGATTCATATATATGAATCATATTAAACTTAAAAAGACAAAACAGCATTCAGTTGCTACAACATGGTGCTTGGCTGTTGGACTTCCAAAATGGATGTCACATCTTCTGAAAAATTAATGTGAAAATACTAATTGATACTTCTTTATCTGTTTTGTGGTTTCCTAATCTCATTTTTGTGTGTCACTGTTCTTTGTTTTTTATAACAGTTAAGCACTTCTGTAATTGTAACTGCAATTGTTATTTCAGTACAATCGCAGCAGTGGGTTGTTTGCTTACACACAGTATTTTCACCCGCCTCTTCTACTCTTAGATTAGGTCACAACATGATTATTTACCTAGCTGCACTCTAAGAAGACTGGGTAGGAATTCTTTTGTATAGATTGGATAGAAATTCTTTTAGTGGCTCATATGATAAACTGCTAAATGTCTTACGTATGGTTCTGGGTATCCTTAAGTCTGATCAACTCCCGTGTAGCACTGATGGGAAGTATCTCTCAGGTCTATCTAATAGCTACATGCAGGGCAATTACTAGTACATGCACTAATGTCAAGTATTGCAATAATAATATTGTATTGACATTACAGAGCTAGGTTTAAATCCTGTTTTTCCATACTATCTGTTTTGTTTACATTCATGACTGGCATTCAGACATGTGGCTAATGGGCATATAAATTCAGACTGGCAGCAATCTAGATTATTACTGTGGCCCTGCATGAGAGATTTGCTGCCTGATAAAGTTGTTGCTTTGAATACTGATGTTACTGCTGTGTGGACATTGTTTATAATTTGTACAGATCACATTAAAGTATAGAATTCATAGAACAGGTTGATTGCGACTAAATTTCTCTCCTCTGCTGCGAGGAGCACGTAATTCAGAAAGGTGTCTCCCTCTGCATTTTTATTGTTGTGCTCCATGCTCTGATTCAATTCAATGGAGGTGTGTCATATCAGAGGTGCAGGGGTTTAGGTTGTAGCCATGTTGGTCTAAGGACATAGGCAAACAAGGTTCCTTGGGTGAATTTGATATATTTTATTAGACCAACCCAAATAGTTGGAGAATAGTTATTAAGCAAGCTTTCGGGTTCAAAAACCCTTCGTCAGGCTAAGGAAGTTTCAGCAGTTGGGTTGATCATATCAGAGGTGGCATTTTAACAGCTACATATCTGCCAAGAATAGTTATTTTCCAGTCTGTTCTAACTTTGGATAGTGATTCAACTACCTTTTCAGTTCAAGAGTGTCCATCAAGTCAAAGTTCAGGACATTTCATGGGGAACTGAGGAGAAGCTTGCAAAACAAAGAACTTGCACTTTTATAGGTTTTTGTGGTTCAAGAGTACAAGAACATAAAAGCAGGTGAAGGAGGATGCATGAATTCCATAGCCATCTGAAGAAAGGGTAGCAGCAGGATACACAAAAACTTAGTTGATAGGAAATGCATCATAGAAATATAGAGCTGGAAGAGACCTCAAGCCCCATCTAGTCCAGCATTAGCACACATACAGGATATGCTACTCTTACACCATCCTAGTCTAATATGTGTCTAGCCTCTTGAAACCCTCCATTGAACAAGGCTTCACAACTTTTGTGGACAGCTTGTTCCTATGTCCAGCTGTTTTTAGAGTTAGGAAGGTTTTTTTCTGAGATTTAAATCCCTTTTCCTGCAGTTTAAATCTATTGTTTCATGAGCTGTCCTCTCTGGCAGGGGAGAACATAATTGCAATCCCTCCAATCCCTTTTAATGGTTAAATTTAGGCTTAGATAAAGTTATGCACTCAGCCTAATATGTAATAGTGCTAGAGTTAGTCAGGAGCAAATACTGCTGTACCCATAGTGAGAAGTGTTAGGGGTATCTTGTTTCAGTACATCTTAATTTTCCATTTTTAAAAGATGACTTTAAAAATATAAATCAACACCAGGTGCAGGCAGATCTTGTCCTGTTTATGCTGTAATATAATGTAAATATAGTTTGTGTCCATGTTTATGAGGTTACTGGAATTGGAATTGTTTTCACTCAGGTTTGGGAAGGTTTGGTGCCTCTATATATATTTCTGCTGTTTGGCTTCCCTGCCCTTTTGGAACTTGGGTTTGATGTGTTCAGGCTTCTGTTTGTGTGATTTATAATAATTGCCACATAGCATAAAATAATCTAAAAAAGAATGCTAACTGTCCCTTCTAGCACCTGTTTTAACTACTAGATGGATGTGAAGCCTACATAAAGACTGGCAGTAATGCTTGAAGTATTATCCATATGGACAAAAACCATCTGAATGTGCAAGAAAAGTATAGTGTTGTTGGTTGTAGCCATGTTGGTCTAAGGACATAGACAGACAAGGTTCTTTGGGTAAATGTGATGTCTTTTATTAGACCAGCTAAATAGTTTGAAAAAAATTGTTCTTTGCAAACTTTTGGACACAAACACCCAAATTTTTGTATGCCCGAAAGCTTGCCAAGACCATATTTTCCAACTATTCAGTTGGTCTAATAAAAGATACCACATTTACCCAAAGAACCTTGTCTGCCAAAGAGAAATACAGGGTCTCTCTCTATGTTTTAGTCTTTCTGTCTAATGACTCAGCTTCAACATCTTCACTTACTATTTTCATTTGTTTTCTACTACCTATATTTCCTGAATGGGTTGCAGGTAGAATAATATAGCTCACCTGGAATTTTAAAGGAAATTTTTCCTTTTAAATGTGTCATATAATGTTTTCTGTCTATACAAGATAGGCCTTATAAGGTTGTGGTTTCTCTTGCTTTGTCTCCAGCTGTAGGAATAATTGAAGGACACCTCTCAATTGAAAGCTTAAGATTTCTGCAAGGGAGGGTTACTGATATTGTGTACTGTCTATTTAATTACTAGGCGTTTGATATCTGCCTGATATTTCTGCATGTTGTGAACAAATACAGCCTGTGGGAGTGTCTCACACCAAAGCTTTACTTTTCTCCTTTTCTCTCCTTTTTGGTTATTTTCCCAACTTGTGGTTGATTTTTCATAGGGGGCGGAAATATGTACTCCCTGCAATATGCACATTGACTTACCTTTTTCTATTTTGCCCAAGTCTGTGACATTTCTCAGTAATATTTTTTAATTCTCTGTTCTAAAATACTTTTTCTTGCTCCAAGGTACTTTTTAGTCTGAGAACTGAAATGCAAATAACATGGATTTTTTTTTCACACCATTATTTTAGGTTTCAGTATGACTTATGTTATTGTGATGATTAAAGCACACTGGTTTTGTTAGCCATTCTGCCATAGAATTAGGGTTTTGTGTATTTAATACCTACGGCAGCTCCAATATAGGAAAAATTGTTGTCAGGTTTACCAGAGGAAGGCTTGGCTTTTTTCTCCTATCCCATCCTAACTCTGCTACAGGTGTACCCTGTTTGTATATATGTAAATGATGTGTTGCCTGTAGATGGTGCCAAAGAGCATGTAATTTAATTCCTGGGTTTTCTAGAACCAGTGAAGCATTTGCTGCTGTGCACTGCAGTTGGTTCCTATGTTGAGCTGTTTATATGGATCTTTTCATCCATTCTGGTGATTTGCAGCCCTGGGTGGCTGTTTGCTCAGCGCAAACAGACAGTAACTAGTTCCCTGATACTAGGGTGTGAAGCCCTGTAATAGCCCCCACTGCATGCGGCTACCTCTAGAAATCTGATCATCTGCTCTGGACATAATGGTAAGTTATGCTGACATTTGTGTGTTGGGTGTCTGCACCTTGTGTGGGTGTTAGGAAGTAGATTTGTTATTATTTTCTTCTGCTCATGGTACATGGTGCCTTCAAACCTACCACTGATCACTCTCCTTTCCCTGTTTTATGTGTGTGTGTAGTGGAGTGGAATAAAAGACCTCAGTACACAGTGGGCGCATCTACATATGTGCTTTAATGTGCAGTAGACTATTTTATTGCACATTAAAGCATCACATAAAAAAGCATGACATTACGCTAATGTGCAGTAATATCTACTGTACATTAAGCATCACTAAAAAAGCTTGCAGATGCACTACTGCACATTAGTACAGCCTAATAAGCATTAATTTAGTACCTGACATTGCAGGTACTAAATTTAATGTGCGTTAGAAAAGGCGCATTAATGCACGTGTAGTACTGGTAAGGGGTTCTCATAATAGTTTGTTTCGGGAATACTGGCAGACGTTGTGGTTGGAATCCTTTCTTTGACTATGATGCCTGTACTAGCAACATGACGGCTGGCCTGCGGACATATGGGGCCAGATTCTGTTCTGCCTGTAGGCACAAAAGCGGACTTGGGTGCCTAAGTGTGATTCTGTTCTATCTTGCTTGAGTCCCTGAAAAACTGTTCATACAAAAGGCACATGTGTGATCCTCCTCCTTGCTGCTTTGTTGTAGCTTCATCTGATGGGTAAGATCAATAGTAAAACTAGTGGGAGTGAGTAGGACATGAGCCTTATGCAACAACTTAGAGGGCTACCAAAATGACATCCTGCCCCCCACGCTCTCCAAAGTGTTTGCCACAGCAGATGCAGCCATCCTCTGTCCAGCCATAGTAGCCAGGTAGGAACAACCCTACACCCAGCAGTGTATCTGAGGGGGAGGGCTGGGAGAGGCAAGTGCAATGGCAAGCTCCCCCTCCACCCCTCCCGAGAATCTGCTACAGCAAGCGCATCCCTGCACCCAGCAGTGTATCTCGGGGTGGAGGGGAGTGAATGGGGCACCAGGGGAGGCGTCCTGAGAGCCAGTGCTGTGGGAGTGCTGCAAGCCTGGTCTTCAGCTACAGCAGCCTGAATCCGTACTGCCACAGCAACATCTGTAGTGGTAGCAGCTGCCATCCAGGTGGAGAGAGCCAAGGCAGATAAGATGTCACTCCCCTTCTCTCCCCTTCTGCTACCACTCTCCAGTGGTACCTCCCTGCCCCACCTGGGTTGCTGAAGGAGCTTGCTATGCCTCTGGGTAAGGTTGTTACAAAAGTAGATGTATTCATGGCTTTTCAGAGACTGGAGGAGAGTGGAATAGAATGACACTTGGGCACCTAAATCTATTTCCACGTCTAGTACGTGAAAGAGATCTAACCCACAGTTTAAGTGACTTCATATTTTCATAGTGGTGCAGCTGCACTGTGTTGTTGCTTAGCTCTTTAACGTGTATGAAAATTATATGACCTGTAACTTGTGTGAGCATTATAAAGATTATAGTTTATAACAAATCTCACCAAACCACTGTTCTGCTGAGGAAAGCTGGGTGTGGGAGGGACTGGTTTTTCTGTTGTATACACACTGAAGTACCCCTTTTCAGAACCTATTTCTCTGAGTGAGAAAAGAATAATAGGGAAAGCTCAGTCATTAATGAATCACACGGGTTAAGAGTTAAAGTCTTCACTTATGCAGGGGCTATGTCCAGAGAGTTAGGATAACAGGCTATATTGGAAGTCTGGGCAAGAAAAGAGGAAATTATTTTAGTTAAAATAAACTAGTTCAGTGACACGATACAGGTACTTGGTCAGTTTGGTAAATCTGGTAAACTGTTGTAGCAAATAATTGTATGGAGTCTTTGTATACTGAAATACATAGTTGTGACTTTCCACCCTCCCAGAAGTATCCTGCTAGTAAATACTTTGAGTCGCTAGCACTTTAGTGCTCTGTTTTTTTACTTAAAACTTGTCTTTATTGTCTCTGTAGTGAGCCTGAGAGCAGTAACAAGATGCAGTCCCATCTTGCTTGCTTACCCTTCACCTGTATATTAAGCAGTGTATGTTCCCTGTACCCAGAGCTGTTGATTTGCACATGCTGTTTGGTGTGCACTCTGGACCATACTAAATTGATGATGCTGTCTAATTTCTGGGTTTTGGCATGCACTCTTAAGCCCAAATGGGCAGGGAGTGCTTCTCAGTGTTCCCATATTCTCCACAACAGCAAGCAATGCAGTCATGTCATTGGTGAGACACGTGATGCTTCTTAAAATAAACAAACAAACACCCTATGGCAAAGACAACTTTGAAATTCAGTGCTAGTCTGCGGTACAGAGATAATAAATGCAAGATATTTTTGAGTTTCTCGTATACCAGTAAAAATGCATTCAGGCTTTTAGATTCTTAGCTGTGTTTCACTGGATTGTGTTTTAAGAGAAGAATATTCAAGTTATTAAGCAGGGATGGTAAACTGAAAATGCTGCCAACATTATCTATCATTTGTAATTTTTTTTAGTCTTAGAATGTAATTCCTAAAACTGAGAAATAAATATTTGAATGATGAATTGTGTAAATGAATGTAAATGCTAAGCCTGCAGCTAAGCCTGATCCCACTACTATAAAACTTTATTTTCCTTAGGAAAAAAGCCTATGCGTGTCTATCTGATAAAGAACTTCTAAACAATACAAATCTCATCTTTTCTGCCGTTTTGCTGTCTGCTTTTTCTAATGCTCTTTTTGTCATTGAGAGGTTATGACAACATGAGCCATATTGTATTTATAAACATCACGTGTTTCCTTGATATGACTTGCAGTGCTTGCCAAACTGAACACATGGAAGAAGCATTTCTCATTAGCTCAGCATTGATTTTGGTTATACTGATTTCCGGGACAGGAAAAATGCCTTCCTTACTCAGTTTTAACTTTCATACAGTGAAAGCAAAGCTGCTGAGTATTCATGAAATCACTTGTCCAGGAAAGCTGCTGCTTTTTTAGCCCACATATTTTGTCTAAGAGCTTCTTAAGGAAAGCAAAAGTAATTTAGGTTTAAGAAAATGTAAAGATAAGCATAGCTAAACATAATTTTGTGTTAAAATACCTGCCAGACTCATCTAGAAAAGGAGTTCACCAAAACATGTAAGGTAAGATGCCTCTTCATAGTGATATTTCTCCTCTTTTTTTTTTTGTTTTGTTTTTTGTTTGTTTTTTGGTTTTTTTGGCTAAGAGTTTTGAATTAACTGGGGCTTTAAGCCAGAATTCATAGTTAGATGTCCCCCCACCCTTATTTCTCCTGGAAAAGATGTTTTATTGTTTTGTCTTTTAGAAAACAAAGTGTACATTCAGATTCTATATCTACTTTGAAATCTGCACAAAAATGTAATAATCCAGTTATTTTCTAGCTTGTCATTTGAAATTTGATTGAGATTTCAGCAAAGTATATAAAGGAAACCTTTAATATTCTGGGTTTGTTTTCAATTACATGAACTCTACTATTTTTTATGAATGAGCTGTCTATAAGATGCCAATTATTTATGCAATTGTAGAGAAGCAGACCTTGAGGAGTAGCTGCATTTAATCAAACTGTGATGAAAGATAGTAAATGTACCTGTGCTCTTTCATCCATGTCTCTCTTGATATACTATACCATTTATCCCATAAAACTCGCACTGTTCAGAAGGTGGCTAGAAGTTTAAGGGGAAAAATCATCCTTGATTTTAGCTCTACATAAAAGAATATATAAATCTTGAATAAATCACCTGACAAAAAACAACTTGTTAAAGATGTGGGTTTCAAAGTATATTTGGATAGAGATCTCATTAAAGTTATTTTAATAGAGTGCTTTTGTGTTTCTATTGAATTATATCTATATTTTGGACAAATATAATTGCTGTTCTTTGTAATCGTATAGCTCTTGTTACTGTACCAGCACACTAAATGGTATAATTTTTAAGAGCTTTCAAAGAATTCAGATCCGTCTACTGTTAAAAGCAACATTTTTTTTTAATTACTCTAATCACATTTTAACTTTATATCAAATTTCCTCTGAAAGAAAATATTTTAGCCTAAATATCCAAGTAGTCTAGGAACATGAGTATGCTCCACCCACTCTGAAATTCACCAACTCCTGTTTTCTAGACTAAGAAATATGAAGCCTGTCATTTGGAATTTCTCAGAAACATTTTCTGTACAAAAGTAGATCCACCCTCCTGCTATGAAACACTGGCTTTAACAGTATTGTTCAGAGAAAGACAAATTCTTTATTTCCTCTTACAAGGCCTCTCTTTAGTCTGGCCTGTCTTTCTTGTTGTGAACTGCCAACAGCTTGCCCCAGAGCATGTCAGTGCAGCTCCTCAGTCAACCAGATGGAGTTAGTTAACAGCAACACATGGTCTCTGCTGGCCTGGGACTGAGTTTGGAAGTCACAAGTCTTAAATAGTCCAAATCTGAAAACTCCCGTTGGCTTCATTGAGTTTCCGCTAAATGCTGACATAAGGATGGGGCTTAGGTCCATTTTTTTTGTCTCCTAATTCCTACTTTTATTCTTGTTCCACCTTTTACAGAATGTTTCCTGGTTCCAATTCCTCAATAGTTTTGCTCTTTTTTTTTTCATTGGCCTTGCTTTTAGTCAGTTAATCTGCAGTAGTTTGGCTATTTACCTCCATTTCCTAAGTCTTTGCTAGCATCAGGCATAGATGGAGTTCCTTAATGCAATGACAGATGAAAAAATACTCATGGCTGTGTCCTCCATGGTCATAAATCTGCCTTCCCTTGTAAACATGGAAGTTTATGTGAATTCATAAATTCCCTTAATCTTTGGGATAGCATTGGAGGCAAAATAAGTTTAATGACTTCCAGCCACCTCTTCAAAAAAAATTATAAACCACCTTGTTGAGGTGGATCTAGTGTGTATCAAGTTCTTTATAACACTAGTTAGGTTGTAAAGAAAAACTGTCTTTAATCTGGACATTGCTTTAATTGATCAGAATTTTGCTTTAGCTTTCCTTAGCAGCCTTCCCTATTGCTCTCTTCACTTTGAACAGGACCTGAATTCCTTGCTCTCAGCTGTCTTCACTTCTATTTTCTATATAATACTTTCCTCCAGGATGATACAGGAGCTGGAGGGCCAGATTTCATAAGGCATATGAGGCTTGAAGAGAATTTTCATCATCCTCTTTTTGTGGAAGAAGAAAACTGATCCAACTCTTGAGCTTTACAGGAGCCTACCACAGACATTCGAGGACCTGATCTCACCACGTTAGATGGTGTTCTAATCTGGAGTCAAAGAACAGCAATCAGACTCCTGAAAATAAGAGCATTAAATATATCTTTTCTTGGATGTGCATTAGATCTGGGGTAAAAATAACCTGACTTGGCATAAACAAGATGTTTGCAAGAATCAGAAGGCAACAAGGCATTATAAGATACTTCATGATACTGGAATCTAAGTGTTTTTTTCATATTCAGAATTGAAACTTTAAGCCTCGGAGCAATTCAAGTATGAGTGAAGCTTAACATCCAGTTTAAATGACTGAACTGACCAAGAGGGTATGTTAGGTGAATGGTTTTCTCCTTCACTCTGTACCTAATTGCTATCGAGATCTTTGATTTATTTCAGCTATGTGAGCAATTTTATGCCCAGCCACATAAACTGCAGTCTATCTGTTGATGGATTTTTTTTGGTTGTATCATCACCTCCCTAAACTTCTTTCAGGAAGGATTCAAGGGATTCAGGGTTTTAAAGTACACTATTTCTTAAAAATACCTTTCTTCTTGGATCTACAACCATAGTTCACTATGTATACAGTGAAACCTGTCTTAATTGACACTCAAGAGATCATCATAACTGTGTGGGCAAGCAGAGAGAGTCTTGAACAGAAGGCTGAGCACAAATTTAGTAAAATGATGGATAGTTTAAAGCAATTGTGAATTGTAGGCAGCTATTGATTCATTTTCCCCTGTATTTATGGGAAAATTAAACAGGGTGCTTAGACCATGTAACTATATTACCTGCCTATTGTGACAGTTTGGTTACTAGACTATCTCTGAATTTATTTATAATTCTGTATAAAGATACCCTTGAAGGAGAAAATATTCACATAATAGGAAAAATATACGTTAAGATATGGATACTTTAGGATATGACTAATATCTTGAGGTGTCCGTTACCGCATATACTTATAACCCTGCCTTTTTTGGAGTAGAAAGTTCAACCCATCATAGAACCAGACCAGTTGTGTATCATGTACATAGGCACATGCCAGAAACCCATTTGTGCAATTTGGAGAGATTCCCTTTCACAGGGGGATGAGGAGGCGGACTGGCAGATCCACTATTTTATTGTTCCATCAATCATTCTTCCTATAGGTAGGCCATGGGAGTAGTGCTGGGTGCAAAATTTGGGGCATCATTCTTGTTTGTCTGATGTTCTTTGTTCTTATTTTGTAGTAAAAACTTGTTACAGGTGCAAACATATGGCTTAGGATTTAAACTGCAAACTGTGGTTAATAAAACTTCATACTATTTATATCTTAACCTATTCCATATTCTTATAATAGAAAACATGTTTTGACTCAAGTCACTTGATAATTCCAGATGAGACTAAAGGTTATGTTTTTCTTTATTCTTGTTTAATCGTATGAAGTTGTTCTAATGTTATTTGTCTTTGGCACAGTGAGAGGAGCTGCAAATATAGAACAAAAATAAAAGCTGAACAGTTGTATCAGAGAATCAGAAATTCTCCATGCATTTATTTTGATTTGTGAGATCAGTTACTAACAGTATTTCTAATTTTAAAGAGAAGAAATCTCATATACAGTATGTTTAAACCAAATAAATATGCTGATCTGCACCAGAACTATGTATGTTTGATACTATCCATTTTGTTTTCCCGAAAAAAAGAATAAATTTATCAGTTTAGTGGTGCTCCAAGGAAGCACTGGAATTGAAAATGGTCTTAAGGGTTTGGCTTTTGAGGCTGGTGATGACCGCATGCATTATGTAGATGATGTGTTTGATCTGTTAAAGAGAAGGGGAAGTGAAGGAAATGCCTGTTCCATCTGTAGAAAGCAGACAACTTTTGTTTATGTTCCTAAAATCCTATCTAAAAACAGCGGTGCAAAAGCAAAACAAACAAACAGAAATGCTGTTTGAGTGCAGTACTAATTGCCAGCTATCTCAAGGGCTCCCACCTTCATTTTATAAAAATCAGTGACAGTTTATATGTTCAGCATAAAGAAAATAATAGCTTATAGGCTGGGTGAACTACAGTATGTTGATGAGATAAATGTGGATATTGGCAAAACAATGATATAATTATATAAATACAACCTTTTTAGGATTGAATCTGTTATGTTTCAGTGTGTTTGTATTTTTGTCATTCACAATAACACCCTTAACATTTCTGGCTGAAATTTTAAGATTTTTAGTATTTTTGCCATCCACCAAACTACACTGTCTGGAAAGTTCGGTAAGGAAGAAAGCTAAAGTATATGATACTTATTAACTTCTCTGCTTAAATATGTAGTTTAAAAATTAGATTTTTTTTTTAATCTTTCACATTTTCCATTTTTTGGAAAATAAAAACGCTTCTAGAAAATATTCTTATAAACGCTCTAATATGAATATATATTAGGTTGCCTGATCTGGATCTTTGCCTTGGCAACCATGGGTGGAATTATGCAGTCTGGTATCAGGGAGATAGCTTCTGCAATGGAATGAAGGCATTTGGGTGGTGGTGGGGAATATCTAGACATAGCTTATGTACCAGTCATGCTCATTTCTAGTTAATCATGCTGTGGATGGGACAGACAAAAAGTTTGTCACTTTATCCATGGGTCCATGTCTTAAGAAGAGGTATTCCAATGACCTAAAACATAGCTGAATGAGACCCTCATCTAGGTACATCTTATAGTGATGGTAAAAGTAGCTGGAGAATTTGCCCTCATTTCTTTCTCTTCCTGAAGGGTGTTATTATTGACAGTTGACCTGCAGTAACTGCAAACAGATTTAGGGAATGTAATGGGCCAAGGACAAATTTATGATCCTTCTATTTGGATCTAAGCTGATTTGCCTTGTAAAATGAAATCAGATTAGATGAAAAATAAAATGCATTATTGTTGCTGTTGCTATCTTTTCTGTGGCCTGGATCCCAGATTCCTGTTTTATCCTGAAGAGATTATTGTAGCCTGGTCCAAAGGAATGGGAAGGACAATTATGTGGGGTGACAGATAGCAACAACTTGGAGAATAGAGGCTCTTAGGAAAGCAATTGTGTGTATGGATGAGCAGGCGTTGGATTGTAGTTTGGAAGTGGTATAGGATGCGATCACACGAAAGATATGTGAAAGGTAGGACCTTACTATTCCCTTCCCCCCACTCTCCAGAGACACACAAGGAGCCCTTCTTGCTAGACCTTATTGACCATTTTATCACCTTGGATCCATTAATAACTAGAGTTGCATTAACAGCCACACAGTCCCTAAAACCATAAGTGCCCATACACATGTGGGAACATTTGTTTCGACATTTCCTGTTGGGAACCGTTCCTGTGAAATATGTGTATGGAGTGCCTGAGCTATTGCACTTGTTAGAATGGCGTTGTTCTACATGGCATCTAGAGGGGAGCATGATGTTTTGTCCCTGAAACCATGTGGGATAGGCACATGAATTATGCTTGATTTTTTCAAAGCCATTTGTAGTATTGAAGGTGCAACGCAAAATATGGTTGTTTAGATGTATGGGGGCCTGTGAATATGGAAACAGAAAGGCTGTGCAGGGACAAGTCCTGGTGAGCCCCCCTATTCCACACAACCGCCTTTTCTTGGGTCAGGAACATCCTGAAGCATTCACCACCTGTGCCGTTCCTGGCTGTAGTTTTTCTGAAATGCTTTGCTGTCCTCTTCCCCTACATTCGATCTCCCTTCCCTGCCCAGTACCCTCCTTAACCATGGGAACTTACATTGGACACAGTCTCTCTTCCTCTTCTTTCTCCTCATTATTTTCTTCTGCGTAGATACAGTACAAAGTGAAAAAGTAAAAAGAAACTCTCCTGGCTCTAAAGAACATTTGTATTCATTCTTGTTATCCCATTTCCTTCCATTTCTTCATAAACTTCTTTCATTTTTTATTGTTACCTTCTTACTTTTTTCCCCCAGCGTTTCTCTTATCAGTATTTTCTCTTCTTTTTGTCTCTCATGAATTTCATTATCTCTGGCCTTGTGCTCAGATTTTTGGATCCCTGTCCATGCAATGTGTTAACCCTTTCGTGAATCCTCCAGTAAGCTCTCCTCACCCCACATTCTCTCTCTCCTATAGAGTCCCAATGGTATTCACCTGTTTTTTTCTTTTTTTTTTCCCCACAGGCTCCCACCCTGACTTTCTTAGTTTCCACCTGCTAACAGTCTCTCGTTCTCATGTCTTGTCCCACTTTTGTTTCTCCGTTACTTTGCATCCTTTTAGTGGTGCTACAGTTCAGATTTTGTTAATTATCTAGTAACCACATATGACATTAACCTTCCTACTTTATTTACTAACTATGCAGGAAAAACTGCATGTTACAAAAAAGTTTGTTGTATAATGGTGGAAATGAAACTTGGATTACAATCAAAACTTTGTCATCTTACTTACAAAGCTGAGAATTTCAGCAAGTCAATTGTAGACAGACAAAGCTGAGCAAAAGGGAAGGCAGTAGAGGAGAAAAGCAAAAGTACAGGAGCTCCTTTTCTGCTCTGCTGATAAATGAAGGATGGGTTATTGCCTCAGGTGAAAGGTCCTGCTGCTTTATATGAATACAAAGACTGTGCCAGGCTGAGCGGGGGATCTAGGTAAAGGCCAGCTGAAGGACAGTTGTTCTCCCTGTCGCTGACAAGAATCTCAGAGATGCTGGCAAATGAACAGGTTACAGCCAAATCCAGTATCTCTTCTGACATGTTATGGAAAGCCAAGAAATAATATAGGCTGAGGTTGGTTCAGGATGCCCAGGTACCCATCGTGCCCCATGATTTTAAGGAACAAAGAAAAATAGGAATTGGTCAGGGAGGAAAAATACAGCCCAGCTGCTGGGAGTTTCTCAGGGCAGGAGCCAGACTACCTGAACCATTGAGGTCCCTTCCAGTGCTTCCTATCTGTGATTCTGTGACTTCTCCCTAGTTTTATCCATCTCTGCTCATGGAAAGCTACAAGCCCCTTTACAGCTGAGAGTCTGGTAGCTCTCCTGACCCAAACAAATGCTGTGCAAAACAAGAAAATACTGAGCAGTTTCAAAACATGCCTTTTTAGCAGTCCTAGGTGATGTCAGCAAAAGGGCAGTTCTCCAAGAGCGTTCAGCAAGGTTCCAGCATGTATTGTGTCCTCACTGGAGCTGTGGCTAAATGATTTTACCCTCCCCTCCTTCTGCTGCTGAACTTGTTTTCCTCTTCAGGTCCAGTCTTCTGTTCCCCAAGCTGGCTAAAGGAAAGAGAAAGGGAGAGGAAGTGCCCTATTTGACAAAAGAGCTGGGATTACCAATAAAGGAAGGAAGTTTAGATCTGGCTATATTATCACATTTTGAATCATAAAACAAACAAAAGCTAATGGAAAATAGGTAAAAACTAGCATAGATAACAGGCTGAGTGAAAGCCATCTAGAGAGAGGAGACAGAGGGTGGGAAGGCAAAAACAGTTCTAATAAAATATCAGCACTATACTATAGAGCAGAGCATCTACTGGTACTAGCCTAGCTTTTGGGGACTCCCTGTACATAACCCTCCATATACATATGTGTATATAACACAAATTTTCATTTAGCTGAAAAAACATGCTTACTAGTTTTTATTGAATTGACATTTTTGGGCCGGGGAAACGAGGTTTAAATTGCAGGGTAGGGGGAGGGAATTCATGCATGATATAGAAGCCTAGTCCTACAGTTCCTTGGTCATGGAACTTCAGCAAGAGTTTGTTACATTGGCTCTGATCCTGTGAACTTGAAGCTGTCACAACCCAAAGGGTGTGATTTTTGTTTTGTGTGCTTTGGCACTGCTAAACTGTTCCCACTAAATTGCAGCTTCCTTGCACGGTGGAGTTTTCTGCTGCAAAAGAGAACCCCGGTGCAAGGGACGAATTTCCCGCCAATTTGAAGCTTTCTTTGCAGGGTGCATTTCTTTGTTGCAGCACAGAAATGCTCGTTGCAAAGAGTTCCCGCCATTTGTATGCTAATTTGAGCCCCATTATTGGCCAGTTCTAAATTATTCACACGTGGCGGCTAGTGATTGGCTTGCTAGCCATATAAAAGGCTTGAGTGGTTCCGCCCAAGTTGGAGGACTCCACGAAGGAGGAGACTTCACGCTGTGTGAAGATCTCTAAGCGCTGCGGATCCTTACGGACCCAATGCATTTCAAGCAGGCAACAGAGGTCTGATCAGCCTCTAGCCTCTCCCCGTCGCCGATAGATTCCCGACGTATCCCTTCCCACGCGCAAGAGAACCGGACCCACGGAGCCTAGCAAACTTCGTGTGGATGAGTGAACAGGAGAACCCACGGAGCCTAGCAAACTTCGTGTGAGCCCTTACGACCGGCCTCAGAGCTCTTCTACCCAGGTTCGAGTCCTGCAGGTTTATTTTTCCCATCGCCGGAACCCTATGCGACGTACCCTCGTGCCCTGCAGGTTCGAGTTTTGTTTTCTTTCCTGTCTGTAACCGCAACTTAAGCAAGTTTTCAGCCTGCACCACTGCCATCTCGGTGTAAGTAAACAATCTTTTAAACTACCGATATGCGTTTGTGCCTAATTCCAGCTCGACGGCCTTCCCTCTCCGACCCGGCGTGCCCGGGCTGCTGGCCACAGCCCGCGTGCAGCACGGAAAAGGGCTCGGGTCGCTCCCGGCCCACATAGAAGCTTAGTCCGGGAGGTTTGCAGCTGGAAAAGAAATGTCCACTCTTACTTGCCTGTCTTTTATTTTCTGCAAAATGCCTCATAATCTGAAATTCCTGGTCACACTACCCAATGACCTAGCCACACATTCAGCTGTAGTAGTGCCAAAACATTAAAAAAATTCTTCAGTGAAATGTTGTTCTCTTGAGGCTCAGGTGTTCAGGTCAGACACAGCCTGCTGAGCATTATATGAGCCATCTGTTCTATAAGAAGCCTTCTTCTGCCAGCACTGAAGCACAAGTGCTACTTGTCCTTTAACAGTGGTTTTCCCTATCTTATATTTCATAGATTTCATAAAAGAAATAGAAAGGTTGGGGTGAATAAGTTGTAATAATTGCTCTATTTTAGCAACTGCCCTGGTTATTAATGAAGACCAGGTATAGAAGTAAGACAAATCCAAAGGTATACCACAGCTATGGATACATAACACAATTACTACAGAGTATCTTACCCTGGATTTTGCTCCTTCTCCCCTTACCCCAAGATCAGGCATTCTACTGGATTTTGCTCCATAGTACATTTACTCCGTGGTCAAGAGCCAGGCTCATGACCAGTTTTCCTGAGCTAGCTAACTGCTCAGAGATTATTAAGAATGTCTTGCATTCAAAAGCTGGTCTAACTCTATGTCACTGTGGGAGATTCATACTCGATGATGATAACAGATCCATCCATCGCCACTCTCTTTCACTCTTGGTCACCTCCCTTAATGCTCACTTGCCACACCTTGTAGTTAAACTGAAGGAGAATAAGGAGAGGAGAGATGGTTGTTGCTGCTAGTGAGTAGGGTGAGTCGTAATCTTCTTTCACAGGGCTTTTTGCCTCCCCTACATCCTGTCCTTCCCCCACCAATATAGGTTTTGACTTGTGACCCGCTTCAGGTCTTGCCCTCCCAGGGATGAAGTTTCAATGCCTGGTAACCGACTGACTGTGGTTACCTGGTTTGATTCACATTGCAACTTATCACTGGTTTGTGCCTCCGATTGGCGTCCTTCACCATGTCATCAAATTTTAATGATTCTGTTATATCTCTAATACGTAATATCTCTAATAAGCACTTGGTGTCACTGTGATACATTTCTTACTTGCATCAAATCAATTAACTTGTCTCTCATTCAGTTCATCAATTCCCTTCTTGATGAACGGAGATCAAGTCTACCTAGGTCCAATTAATCAGTTTCTTAAATAGGCTGATCAATTAACAGTCATACTCTTATGCAATTAATTGACTCTTCTTGACCCCCCCCACACCAGAATACATTAAGTCCAGTGGGGCTGCTTTCCTGTTTAAGTCCACTGGGGAAAAATGCCTTGGTTTGGCGGCAACCAAGCACCTAACCCAGTATGGGGTCCCCATAAAGGAACCCTTTATGATCCCGTCTTACTGGTCCCAGGTAGTCCTTCTCTTCTGCCGTAGCTCTGTTGGTTGTCTTTCTTATGAAGGAGTTCCGTCCCTCAACACCCAGCTTCAACTCCATCCCAACCCACCAGTCCAGCATCTTGCATTAGTCCTGGGCCTCCACACAGCTTGCCAAGCTCTGCTTTGCTCATGTTCCCTTCTTTGAGGAAACTCTCTGGGGCCTGTGCAGTCTCATCTTCCAGCCAGGCTCCTCCTGGCTAGTAGGAGACGGCTTTGGACTCCCATGACCTGGCTCCCCTGTGCATTGGGCCTGAAGGCTGCCATGTCTGCCTCAGATGTCGGCATGCCGGCTCTCTCTGCTGCGCCGCCAGTCCTTCACCTCTTGGTGAGTCTCCCCACATGGCTGGGTCCAGTGGGGCTCACTGGACCGTAACAGGGCCTGTTATCTGTGCCGTTACACTCACCTCTACAATAAAAGATATCACCCCAAGAAATCCTAACTGCACTAGGTTAGGTACTATTACAGAGCTTGACCACGAGATATCAGGGGGCCAGCTTGTACTGAGCTGACTATAGGAGTGGATCCATGACTCTTACCCCTGTAATTTGAATCAATGTAAGGTTACTCCTCACTTTCTGTAAGGTAAATTTACTCTGGACAGGAGTGATTTAGTAAGTATAGGATTACACCAAATGCCTGCTCCACGTTTACTCTGGAGTAAATGTGTTCAGTCCCTGCACCCTAGGAGGGCAGTCTGTGAGTGCCACCTGGCCTTGAAACCTGACCTGAAAGAACTCTGATGCATCCAATTTCAGTCTTTTTGGATGCACCACAAGACAATGCAAGTGGATTCAGTTGTAGGTTGTTCATGGGAGGGCTGCATTTGAAAACTTGAAACTAATTTTAGTTGTTCAGATCATGGGAAATGATGCTTAGTACAGAGCAGCATAATAAAGGCTATTGGGTTTTTTTTCATGACTGTCAGCTGCTTGTGCTAAGGATAGTTATTGGAGATAAGCCTTCAGCTTCCCTCTCCAACCTGTTGCTGGAAAAACAAGTGACACCTGAGATTAAGATAGCCCACAGGGACTTCTCGTTCCTCTTACTCTAGAGAGCAGGTAGCTTTTATTGACAGATTTCCATCGTTGCACTCGCCTGTACTTTGGAGCATAGAATTATAGAAAGTTAGGGTTGGAAGGGACCTCAGGAGGTCATCTAGTCCAAAACCCTGCTCCAAAGCAGGACCATCCCCAACTAGATCATCCCAGCCAAAGCTCTGTCTAGCTGGGTCTTAAAAACCTCCAACAATGGATATTCTACCACCTTGCTAGGTAACTTGTTCCACTGCTTTACCACCCTCCTAGTGAGAGAGTTTTTCCTAATATCTAACCGAAACCTCCCTGAAAGGTTGTACGCTGTGGTGAGAAGTCCTTGTGAAACTCTGCCCTCAGCTACAGACCCCCTGATGTAAATGATCTTCTGCTATCTGTAATTTCTGATTTCTTGGATCAGGTGTGGACATCATGCTGGCTAGTATGCTGAGTCACATAAGGCTCTCCCTGGCAAAAAAAAAGAAAAGAAAAAACAGTAAAAAATCAATACTTTCCTCAGATATATATTTATGAAAACAGACACTGACAAATTGATTTAGCTTTTTGGCTCTGAGGGAGTGTACTAGCTTGTTGCAGTCAAGCAATACTCCCAGCAACTGCAGGACAAGCTGTCCAGAGAGAGCAGGATCAAGCCCTTAGTAAAAAAAAAAACAAAACTGTCCAGGATGTTAGTCAACTTGTCTGTTTTTTGTCAAGGAAATAGTTATTTACAGCGGTGAAACTAGTAGCTGGCTTTTAACTGTTTCCATCCGTGATAATATTAAAAGTAATAATTTTGAAAATTATCAGATTGTCAAGTAGGAGCATCCTTGTCACTTCTTGGCACTCCACCTCTCTCACACACATGCAGGCATACATCAGAGTAGGGTGTTTTGGGTTTTTTAAATATTGTCTGACTTCATAAATACCAATTTCTTCCCTATGTGTCCGCAGTGCTTTTCAACTACAAAAAAAAGATAAATTAATGAAACGAGAAAATTACAGCAAAGGTCCAGGATACTAACGATGTTATTAGCACTGAAGAGGAAATTAGGGTGACTGGTGTTGTTAAATGTTCAGTGGAGACTTCAGGCTTTCATTAATACAGATTTTCGGCAATAAATAAACCAGACTTGCAGTTCTGATCCTGATGAGGTCTAGTGCTTAGAATCTCTCAGGATTGTCCTTTGCTTATACTGTGGGTGTCCAGCTGAATAAAAAACTTGATTCAATATGGTACATTATAAACAAGTAATAGCAACTAATTAAGCTCAAGATAATGCATGGCAAGACAGACAAGGCTTGAGGGGTTCTGATAAAGTAATTAAAACAGTAAGTGATGCTTGAGTACTTTTGTATGCAGTATCAGAACTCTGAGATTGAATTATAGTCTTTGTATTGATATGGCCATGCAATATTTATAATGTTGTGCCCCAATATATTTTGAGATTAAAAGAAGATTAATTCCTTAAATAATAAACATCTTCTTGTGCCTCACACATATTGAAGCTTATTGTAGATTGCATGGGGAACTAGTTTCAGTAGGGATGACATTCTGGGGTATACTTTATCATCCCTGAGGCCAATTACTGAAAATATTCATCCTATCAGTTTGTAATAAATTACAGACAAACTACACTGAGATACAATATCCCTATATCCTGCAAATAATATTAAGAATATGATTTTTCACAGCAGGTTTGTTAGCCTGTAGGAAAACTGCTAATAGGAAAATGTACTCTGCACTTGTTTAGAAGACTCCTGTAGAACAAACTAATTATTCTAATACCTATTTATACCACTTCAGGTGTTTCTGGAGTCTAGTTAGTCAGCAGATCTGAACAGCTTTTTAACTTGTTTATGTATCCAAATCCCTTTTCATGGAAAGTTAGTGTTTAATTAGTTAGTTAAAACTGCTAAATATAAACCAGATGCCTCAATGGTGGAAGATGATTTGCTTCCTATAGTGTAGCTTGAGAGGCAACAAGCTTGAGAGGCAACATTAAATTCAGACTCAGAATAATTAGATCTAACATTCTTTCTATTCCACAATGTTCTGTTACTATATTTAGTGTAAATATTTAATTAAAGTATTATTTTTAAATATATAGAATTGCAATCACTTGGAAACCTTCTAACTTTAGGTCTAGAGGAATGATTCTCAACCAAGGTCTCATGACACCTAGGGGTGTTATGAGGTCCTTCAAAGCAGGGGTGGGCAAAATACACCCTGTGGGCCATTTCTGGCCCACCAAGTGATTTTATTTGGCCTGTGGCTGCCCCTATGAAAGCCAGAATCTCTCTGCCCTCCTCCCTCCCCTGTGCAATAGGTGTCAGCTCCAGCGGCAGCTCCAGCTCTAGTGGCTAGGCAGCCACCCCTGTACAAGAAACTAGAGGCTCCTGGCTAGGCTTCTGCCCTCTCCTTGTGCCAGGGACTTGCAGGCAGGGGAGGCAGAGAGGGGCTGTCAGGTGGGGGTGGGCCGAGCTAGCCTGGGAGGGGAAGGAAAGTATGCCAGACTGCCTGCCCCCACCCCCTCAAAAGTCCCAAAATGCCCTGCAGAGGGGACAACCCCGGGGGGAAAGTGAAGGAATTTCTCCAGGGCACCATGTGGCAGGAGCAGGGAACCAGAGAGCAGCAGCAGCAAACGGGCCAGTGGGGATTGATGGCTCCCATGTCTCTCTGTGTCTCACCATGTCCCCTGGGCCTGAGGCAGGTTGCTCCCTGGGCTGTGGCTACACAGGGGTGTAGGAGGAGGTGGCAGCTGGGGCTCGGGCACCTGTATGTGGTGGGCTATGGGTTGCCAGCTGCTTGGCACCAGGAGGTTGCAGCCCTGGGTTTAGCTTTGTTCCCCCTGGAACACTGATTGTCTGCTGGTGTTGCAGTATTGGCAGCCTTAGAGCATGGCTGCAGGGAGGGCACAGGGGGATGCGCAGGGTGGGTGCACACTTAAGACGCAGGGCAGACACACACACACAAGATGGACACAGAATGCACAGGGCATGGGACAGACATATATAGGACACACAGGACAGATGCATGACCCACAAGACAGAGGCACACAGAAAAAAACATGGGACAAATACAGGACACAGGATGGACACATGGAAATTATACAGGATGGGCAGAGGGACACACAGGACATATATACACAGAGTGGATACACACACACAAGCAAAACCTGGGACAGACACAGGGGACACACATACAGGACACACACAGGAAAAACATGGGACAGATGCAGGACAGACCTGCAGATTAAACAGGATGGACACACACATACAGGGCACAGGCCAGACATACACAGGACACAGAGACTGGACACTCACACCCACCTACACACATGCACACGCTCCAACCAGACCATCTGTTAGTAATGCAACTTATAACAGCTCATTGAGATGCCCATTGTTCTGGGTTTGGTTTTTATTAAATATTTCATAGTAGAATTTATATGATTATTATATGATTTTTTAAATCTATAATTTGTTAAAATGTTCTGAAAGTTCTTGGGTGCCGCCCTCAACATCTCACCAAGGCTTATTAAGTGGCCCTGCAGTTCAAATAATTGCCCACCCCTGCTTTAAGGGGTGCCTCACAATATTAGTACTCTTAAGCGTGAAAACAACCTACAAAATTCACAAAATAAATCCAGAGATTGTAAATGGGAATCTATAGTGTCAAAATCATTCTGGTCTGTTGTAGTCATCCTGAGTTCTTTGAAACTGAAAAATTGTCCTATTATTATTCTGTAGTGAAGAAACAAGTGAAAGTTAAGAGCTAGACTTCTCAGAGGGATGCCTTTTCAGAAGTATATGTTGAGTCTAAAAAAGGTTGAGAACTCCTGATCTGGGGGAAAAAGGCCTTATGTCTTAACAGTTTTTATTTAACAAGCAAATACAGCAACCTCCTAGTCTAGACCAATGATGTTTTAAAAAAAATGTGCAAAATGTCGTGCGTGTCACAACATACCAAAGCTAGCTCTTTAATACTAGTGTTTTCCCATCTGTTTGTTGAAGGGTCATTTTATTTAGTGGTTAGAGCATGAGAAGGAGAGTTGAAACTCCTAGATTTCTGTTCCCATAACTACCACTACTCTTGGTCATATCGCTTAACTGCCATCTGTGTTGATTTTACCCATCTGTAAAGCAGGAGCTATACTATCTCCCTCACTAAGGTGCTGAGAGACTGAATGAATTTCTACCAAGTGTTTTGGGAAAAACACTGTGCAACATAATATTATCTTTACTTCAGAAGGATCCCACCACAGGCAATGCCTCCACTGAGCTCCAAACCCATGCCTGTGCACCTCTAATTGTGTTTTGGCTCCTTTGAAAGAGGGAGGGTTGAGATTAACCCAGCAGATTCCCCTGTTTTGATACAGCTGGGACTCTTTCCCTCCACATCAACAACAGTTTTTGCTTTTCCCCTAACTGAAATGACTTGCAAGTTCCTGCTATAACAGAGGTTGTACTTGTTTAAAACAAACACCCAGCAGATAACTGCAATGCTGCAAAGTGCTTATGTTGTGTGATATCCCTGTGGTGTTTAGGTTCTGGCTCTCCCATCTGGCAAATACTGTATTTTTTTAATGTTTTTTTTAATACATTTAAATTTTTTTAATGTATTTCTTACATTATCAGGGGAACGGGTTTTTTGGGGTGATGTGGTAAAGGAGAAGGAAGTTTCCCTATTATCATTCTATGCGAATAGTTGACATTTGCCTTTTTATTGTATCTATTTTAAAAAATGATCTTAATTGCTTGTGCAGTGTTCTGCAGAGATAGCAATGAAATTGATTTATGATGGACCCAAAGTTCAGCTTGGGAAACCTACTAAGTGGACTGGTTAATTAGTAGACAGCCTTCTGCTCTGCTCAGGTGCTGTGTCTTAGGAGAGAGGCTTGCATTTCCTTCCAGTAAATGTCACAGCAGAGTGGACTTCTTTAAAGTTGCTCAAATCAATTTTTCTTGAGTTTTCCATTTGAAATACAAGCAATTTAAGACTCTCTTTTGGGTTAAATGAGTATATTTCATTTCAGTTTTTATTAGAAATAACTTGGCTTACTTTAATAGAGATCACCTGTTGTTCTTATTAATAGTCTCCCTGTGCAAGATCTAGTAGTGCTTCATTCTTTAATATTAGTGTCTTCTATACGTTTTGTGTACCTCTTTAAAATTGGTTCAGCGATTGAATCACATAGTTGTGCACAGTTTGCAACTGGGTGAGATGCCAAGGAGGTTATTTAGTGACTAACTTCTAAGGGGAGGCGAAAGCGCAGGCTTATCATGTGGAAAAGTACTTTAGCCTACTGAAGCAGTAGTACTTAGATATTGGGTAATGCCACATGGCCTACACTTGCTTTAAGCAGACAGGATGAGGAGCTGCTCTACTGTTGCAAAGCCTTTTACAAGATGGCTGGATATGTAAAATGCAGTATTCTTGCCTGAGGTTTTAGATTCAAGACGGAAAAGAAAAGAGCTGTATTATGTGAAGTGGAACCAAATGTTTGTCTTACTGCTGTACCCAAACAGGTGATTTCCTTAAATAAAAGTAAGTGACTTCAGTTATTTCAGAATGCAAACTGTAGCATGGATAATTTTATTTGACTTTAGGTCATGGTGTTGTCTAGTTTTAACTGTAGTCTAAGAATTAAAGGCATAAATACCTGGATTTAGAGAGAGAGAAAACTTAGATATATTTTAAGCAATTGTCTGAAAAAATGGACAATCTAAAATCCATCCTCCACATACTTGCAGGGACTTATTTAATGACCACATTTTTTAAAAACATGTCTAGAAATCAATCAGGCCATCCCTTTTGAAATTGATATTATGTTGTGGCAAGCTCAGAGCATGTTACAAATTTACTTTACTTTCAATAATCATTTATAGGTATCCTTTCCTTTTCCCACAAGATCTTTAAGGTACAGGGATATTCAGCTTATGTGTAAGCAACATATGATCCAAATATGTGAAATATCATGAGTTAAACATTTGCATAGCTGTAGGGTTAGGCTTATGTGCAGGTGCACATTAAAGAGCTGTGTATAATCAAGAAAAACAATGTAAAGTATGTGCTTGATCCTGCATTATATGGAAAGGGAGAAAGCATTGGCAGAGCTGCCCACACAACCCCTGCTATCAGGCAAGCAGCGACCATATGGTACATTAAAGTGCATTGTTGTTCTTATTGTGAGGCAACACTCATGCCCTCTCCCCTTTCCATATGGGTACAGGGCACCCAAAGCATCTCTGCTCAGGCACAGGGACTGGATGGCATCTAGAGGACTAGTGCACAATAGTATGAGTGACTGGTGCCTCTTGAATCTGGGGGCGGGGGGGGGGGGGGGGCCCCACAGCACCCCACCCACAAAAGCCGCTGACCCTGTCACCAGCCCTACTGACAGCATCAATGTCGGCCATCAGGGGGGTCACATTCACCCCCTACCACTCACCTATGCACAATAGTATGATGAAATGGCCAGTGCCACTGCCAAGGGAAATTAGCACTCATGATTTTGGAGCACTATAGTTTATGTACCATCACCACCCGTCTCCCAAAACAAAGAACAGCACAGTACAGCTAAGCAGCTTCCAATGGCTCCTCTAACATGCCCACCACATCCTGGTCAGAAATGAGTTCTAGGTAAGGATTTGCAAGGGATTCAGATGGTGACTTCAGTTACAGTAAAGTAGAGTATGAGAGAAGTGGCAGACTGCAGAATTGGTAATTAAGGGAAGTGGGGAGGTAGAGGGAAATATGGAATGGTTTCAGGTTGGATTTAAGGAAGAACTTATTTACTGTAAGGTTGACCAGAATCTGGAATATGCTTCCAGGGAGGTGGTGCAGTCCCTAACCTTGGAAGTCTTCAAGAGGAGACTGGACAGACACCTTGCTGGGATCATTTGATCTCAGCAGTATTCCTGCCCAGAGCAGGGGGGTCAGACTCAATGATCGTTCAAGGTCTCTTTCAGCCCTTAATTTCTGATTCCATGAATGGATTTGTATAGGATGGTTTGGATAGGGGTGATCCTGCCTTAGGCAGGGGGTTGGACTAGATGACCTATGGAGGTTCTTTCCAGCCCTGCTTCTCTGTGATTGTATAAAGCTGCTGAATTAAGCTGACAGGATTCTTCTGTTTGATGCCACTTTTTTGAGAACCAGGTTGGTTTTACCCCACAGCTTATAGGTCTTCCATGACTTCCGGCTCTAGGACAGCCCTGCCCTGAAGTAGGAGACCCCATGACTTTCAGATTCTTGGGCCAGCTGGCTGAAGAAATTGGGTAGCCTGGGAAGATACCTGACCTGGGAGGCTGACAGCAGTAGGGAGTTCTGTATCATAAGCTTGTAAACATTTGACTTCATATGAGGAAAGCCTGCAGTCCTGAGAGCTCCCAAGGTTTTTGAGGTACCTGGCTGACAGTAGGTAGTTGTAAGAATCCCTGAGGGCCCTGCCTTGAATCTCAGTCTCAGGACTTCCAGCTCACCTGCTCCTGAATCATGAGATAAGTCTGGGTTAGACTTAGCCAAGGGCTCCTATGTTTCTGGTTCTGCTGCAGTGAGCCTAGAACTTATAGAGTTATATCTTTGCCCAGCCTGTCTGAGAGGCCTGCCTCAAAGCTGCAGACATTGAAAGCAAGCCAGGACTACCCCATAGGCTCAGACTCATTGCCTTACCACTCAGAGTGCCTGTTTTGGAACAGGAGACGAGCAGAGATTCGGGAACACCAGCTCCAGGGTAGTCTGCATACCTGGGCTGCTCTAGGTCTGTGAATTTGGGGAGCCTGCATTCTTTGGCAACACCAGCAAGTAAGCTGGGAGGAAATCAGGTCTGGTAGCTGTATGATTCTACCAGATCTCTTAGTTCCAATGAATCAGTATTGTCCGATTTTAAATAATCTTTCATCAGAAATTTTCTCACCTGTTCTAGTTGAGAATAAACCCCAAGGCTAGGGACAGATATTACACATAAACCAGTTTAAGTGATCAGACACTGGTCTAAACCTATAACAGAACAGATGTTCAGTGCACATAAGTGAGTTTGAAAATGGCTGAAACCGCTTTGAGATAAACCTGGTTGAATGTAGTATCAGACTTAACTGATTTGGGTCAAACTGGTTTATTCAATGTCTATCCTAGACCCCTTGCCGGTTTAAGTTAAACCAGACTCCCCCAGCATCCTGGCATGCTCTCCGAGCTGGGCAGGGCTCTCTGCTCCACAGCAGAGCTGACCCCTCCCCTCTGCTCCCTGGCTGGAGCTCAAGCAGAGACTACAGACTGCTCCACCACCTCGCCCTCACCACTCCCTCCTAAGCAGGAATTCCACTCCCCGCCCCCACCCCCCGCCTTGCTCAGCAGTGTCTGTGTATTAGCTAGCAGATCACATGCTGGATACAGTCTGTGCTGTGGCAGATGAGACAAAGGGAGAATAAACACGTAGCTGGTAATGTCCCTCTTTTGTTTTCTTAACAGGGTGATAAACACTGTGTTTTCAATTCCCTGCTGGGCTGGTGGGGGTGCTCCCTAAATGGAGCATTTTGCTGGGGCCTAGCCACGCCCCCTCTCAGCTCAGGACTATGGAATGGAAGGGAGGGCTGCTCTAGTGCCCCCCAGCTTCTAGCCTGAGCCACTGCAGGCATTTGCCTGCTTTTCTGGGATGTCTGTGCAATTACAAACTGATTTAGCCTCGCCAGTTAGACTAACTTGCAAAGATTGAATCAATTTAGGATCAGGCTTTTTGAATGTCTGTCCCTAGCCCTGCTGAGAAACAGGCCCCAACCACTCACTCCTGTTCCACAAAAAGCCAAGCCTGGAAAATACCAAGCACAGAGGCATAGATGAGTCTTGAGCAAAGTGGAAGGCCTGCGAGTGGCACTTGCATGTGCTCAGGGCCACACTAAGCCATCTGACCTGCCTAATTGCTGTACTTGGGTATATATGGAATTGGATTGAGTAGAGCTTTTTTCTCAGTGGTTAGGGTTCAACAAGGAGTCAATATAGAAATAGCCACAGTGTTGCTTGGACTCAGTCCACTTCTGTAACCACTGTTCCATATTGCCTCCTTGTTTTTTATTCCCTTGAATCAAAATAAGGGCAGAGAGCCTGCTAGCACCATTTAGATACAGATTGGAGCAGTAAGAGACGAACGCATCCTGGCACAAAACATGCCAGCCACCACACCATTTACTGTGGAGGGCTTGCTCTCCACTGCCTGCCAGGTCTGCAGTGCTCTGGTTTCCTGTGTCCTTTCTCCTTCTGCCTGTGGTGCTATATAGGGATGGAGCCCTAAGTGCAGGGATATAGGGTTTAGGGATCCCTAAGTGTAGGGATGACAATTCTGCCTGAGCCTTACATATGCTAGAGGAGGAGGAGGAAATACTCCTTATGGCTTCCCTTCCTACAGCACAAGGCTCTGTAGAAACCAGGGGAACTGGGAGCTACATAAGTAAATCAGTTTTCTTCTAGTTCCCTATGCAACTGAATTAAAATTGCTAGTGGCTTAATCAGTGATTGAAAAACTGACTTTCAAATGAGGAGCCAAGCTACTGCTATGGGGTTTGCTATGCAGGGTGTGCCAAGTTCACTGCATCTGGTGTTGCCCTTTCTCCTCTACCATTGGAGCACTGAAGTTGTGATGGTACTTGTTTTACATCTCATTTTCCAAATGAACTGCAGGCAAACTGGTTCCCTATTCCAAGGATATAGTCCAAAGAACAGAGGGCAGGCACATCATAGACAAGAAAGGAAGAAAACCACACTCCTTAGCAACTGCTGCTGTGGTTGCAGCTGAAAACACATGATAGCATGGCTGTGTGGGAAACTTTCTGACCCTTGCTGTTACTGCAGTTGCCTGTGGCAGGAGATCATGTGTAGCGGCTTGGGCCAGGGTTGTCTTTTGTTTCTGAGGCTTAACTGTGAGAACATGTAGCCCAGTATCCCAGAGCCACCAGTATACACCCTTGCCCTGAGCAGTATAGAGCTTTGGGGTAAGTGGAGAAGGAAGAAAAATGGCAAGGAAAAAATGAATGAGAGTGGGACAGAAAAGCAGTCCACCAAAGAAAAAAGGCAGGTGAGAAGGAAAAAAGAGGCCACCTTATGTAGTAAAAAAGTAGGAAACGTTCTGATCCCCAAAGAATCTGGGTGCATGGAAAAAAGCAGGGAAGGGAAAAGGGAGAAGCTGAAAAAGTTTATAATTCAGACAAATAAGTGTCTGACTCACAGTCATTAACTTTTGCATACTTACCCGTCTGCATGACCCTTCCCTTGTTCCTGTTGCTGGTACCCTTGACCTCCCTGACGTCTCCTGCCACTCCCTCCTCCTGTTTGTTACACCCGCCGGTTGAGTCATCTCCTAAATTAGATTATAAACCATTCTGCCTGGGGAATGTATTTTTTCTGCGTGTTTGTACCAGGCCCAGCACAATGGGGTCCTGATCTGGCCTGGGAACTCTGTGTGCACTTGTAAATACAAAGAAGCAGTAAATAATAAATGTGGCTGTGCTTGGCACAAGGGAATATGAAGTAAAGCCTGTTGAAGGCTGAGTCCAGAGGTAAGCAGGGCCCTGTGGTGTGAGGGACTAGCCCAGCCCAGCTGCAGGGAGGCGGCTAGGCCAGAGCTGAGGAGGGTCTCACCCTGCCCTGGCCCGTGCTGGGTCCAGCCCCCCAAGGAGAGAGTAAGGGAGGAGACGGGGTACTCACCGACCCCTCTCCAGTTTGGCAGGATCCTCCCAAATCCCGGGCAGGGCCCCCGTTGCCCAGGAGTGATTTGGACTCAGCAGTGGACCCACTGCACATGTGCACAGTTTAAAAGAGCCCACCAACATTAAAAAAAAAACCCTCAGTTTGGTGCGGGTGTGGCTTGAGACCTGTGGGTGAAAGCCTGTTGCGTCCCCGCACCCCAAAGCCTCTGGTGACCCCCAACTGCTGCAGAGCACCCCCGACAACCCCCAGCAGCAGCCGGAGGTAAATGGGGCCCCGTGGTGGGAGGGACTAGCCCAGCCCAGCTGTGGGGAGGTGGCTGGGCCAGAGCCAAGGAGGGTCTTGTCCTGCCCCGGCCCCTGCTTCACTCAGCCCCGCAGGGAGCCACGTGAACAGGCTACGCAAAGAGGCGCGCTTTTCTGCGCAGCTCATGAGTTAGCGCAGGCGTTCACGCAGGAGGGCGAGTGGGAGGGCCCGAGGCCCTGCCAGTGCACCCCCCTAGGGAAGCCAATCCCAGCCATAGCCAGCCTACCAGTGGCATGACACTGATGGGACACGCCGCACCCCTCGGGTCCCCTCGGGGTCTCTGGCCTCCGCCTCTGGCACCTCAGAGGGCTCCACCCAGACGGAGCCCATGGTTCTGGGTTCCACACAGACAGAGCCCCTGGCTCCCGGCTGCAGGGGCTGCCTGACACTTTTTCAGGCTCTGGGGTCCAGGAGTATGGCCACCTCCCCTTGTGAGGTTTGCTCGCTTCTGGGGTCTCTGGTGCACCAGCTGGAGGAGTTCCAGGCTGCAGTCCAGAGATTGCATGCCATCAAGGACTGTGAGCAGGAGATCGACTCCTACTGCCAGCCCCTTCTCCCCCTGGAGACCGAGGGTCGACTGAGGTCACCTCCCAGGGCAAGGGAGGACTCAGGGACCTCCCCTTCTGTCCAGCCACGGGGGTGGACCAAGGTGGTCAAGGGCCAAACAGCCCGCTGCACCAGGGTCCCCACCCTGCTGGAGCTTTGCAACAGGTACGAACCTCTTGCAGCCCCAGTAGAGCCTGCCAAGCTGCCAGCTCCCACAGGCAACACAGGGAATCCCAGCCGGGTCATGAAGTGCTACAGGGATTTGGGAGCAGGGCTTAAGGGGTTGGGGGCGCAGGTGGTGTTCTCTTCGATCCTCCCAGTCTCGGGCTATGGGCTGTGAAGGGAGAGGAGGATCAAGGTAGTGAACCAAAGACTGTGTCGCTGGTGTCGTCGGGAAGGCTTTGGCTTCCATGACCACAGTCTGCTCTTTGGTGAGAGAGGCAGTGAGCTGCTGGGAAGGGCCGGCCTCCACCTCTCTCCACTGGGGAGGAGGCTCTTTTCAGCCAGGCTGGCTGACCTGCTCCACTGGGCTTTAAACTAAGCACGCCAGGGGATGAGGGCACTACCGCCACTGCTGGCCCACTGAGCAACCCTTGCAAAGCCAGCAGGCCAAGGCACTCTAGGGAGCCCACCCCTGTCCCAGCCCTGGAATGCTCTGTGGGCAAGACAGGGGCCCTCAAAGGGACACTTGCGTGCCTGTACATGAATTTCAGGAGCTTGGGGAATAAACAGGAGGCACTTGCCCTCCTTCTAAACACAAATAAATATGATGTCATAGGGATAACAGAGACCTGGTGGGACTCTACCCATGACTGGGCCACAGGTATAGACAGCTATACCTTGTACAGGAGAGATCAGGTGGACAAAAGGGGCAGGAGTGTAGCTCTGTCTGTCAAGGAAAGCTATGCATCCCTGCAGGCCGACATTGGCACCCAGGGTCGACGACTGGAGACCCCCTGGGTGAAAATCCATGAGGAACACGGCACAGGGGACACAATGGTGGGAGTCCACTACAGACATCCTACCCAGGCTCAATAGCTTGACCTGGAGTTCGCTGGGGAATTGGCCAAGGCTGCATGCTCCCGGTCCATGACTGTCATGGGAGACTGACTACCCAGAAATCTTGTGGGAAGAGCACTCGGCCAAATCCAAACGGTCACAAGGTTTTCTCACGTGCATGGATGACCTCTATCTGATGCAACAAGTCTATGGGCTGATGAGAGGTAAAGCACTGCTCGACCTGGTACTGGCAATGGGGGGTGACCTTGTCCCAGGGGAGTGGGGACGCCAGGAGACCCCCGCGGCGGCAAAGGGGTCCGCTTACCTCCCGCAGGGCCGGAGGCCGGCGCGGGTCGTCAGCCAGGCGTTTATCCGGCTGCGGCTGAGCGGCGGGGGGGGGGGGGCGCGGCGCGGCGGGGCACGCCTGCCAGGAGAAACAAAAGGCGGCCCCGCCGAGGCATCAGGGCGGCTGAGAGGAGAGAGCTGGAGTGCGGAGCCCCAGCGAGTGGGGAATCAGCCGCCACCTGCAGAGCGCGGGACGGCACAAGAAGGAGGCGGAGACGGCTGTGAGCAACGCGATGGAGCAGCCGGGAGCAGCACAAGGAGGGGAGGAGTCAGCTCCGTAAGTTGGGACACAGCCAGCAGGGAAGCCGGCAGCCGAGGCGGCAGCAGGGCCGGCAGCAGCGCCCAGAGAGGGGCTGACTGCACCCCGCACCACAGAGCCGACGGCGAGGGTAACCGCGGTGCAGGCTATTGGAGCAGCAAAGGGGCCAGCCGCATCCCAGGGAAGGAGGGACCAAGTCAGCGTCCCTACTGGGGGTATACCCAGTCCGAAGACCGCTGTTGATGGCCAGGTGGAGTGAGGCAAGAGAGGACAAGGCAAGAACGGGTTAGAAGCCAGAATAGGAAGACCCTAAGGTGGCGAATGGCTGGGGTGTAGGGGAGGACGGAGCCCCGAGAGTACCCGCAGAGGAGGGCGCCGGTGCCGGGGTACATCCCAAGGGAAGACCCCCCACTGAAGTCGTCATCAAAGTTGTGGCAGGCGAGTTCTGGGGTCCCCCTTGATACCAGTTGGGGTAAACTCCGGGGCGCACTAGCAAAGCCCGGGTGCGCAAGATCTTGGGCCCAGGCGAAGGCGGCGCGTGAACTCCTGGTCGAACGGAGGCAGGTACAGACCTTATCAGTGACCTAACGATAGAAGGGAAGCTGGGTGACAGTGACCACGAGCTGATCACCTTCATGATCCGCTGTAAGGCTGACAAATCAGTTAGCAATATAGAAGTCCTCGACTTCAGGAAAGCTGACTTTGACAAGCTCAGGAAGCTTGTCAGTGAGGCCCTAAAGGGCCTCAGCCCAAAGAGGAGGGGAGTTCAGGATGAGTAGTTGCTCCTCAAGGGAGCAATCCTGGATCCACAAGCAAAGTCTATCCCGTCTCGGAGGAAAGGCAGCAAAAGGGCACAGCAGCTCCCTTAGCTCTCCAGGGAACTAGCGGACCTCCTGCATCTAAAAAGAAAGGCCTACAAAGGATGGAGGACTGGATCCACCTCCAAGGAGGAATATTCTGCACTGGTCCAGACCTTCAGAGACCAAACCAGGAAAGTCAAGGCTGCAACTGAACTCCAACTGGCTACAAGTATCAATACAAGGACAATAAAAAGTCCTTTTTTAGGTATGTGGTGAGCCAGAGGAAAAGCAAGGGCAACATTGGACCCTTGCTAAACCAGATGGGACATCTGACAACCGACGCCCATGAAAAAGCCAACTTGCTAAATGGATACTTTGCGTTGGTCTTTCACCAGTCCCAAGGGATGCCCCTGCCCATTACGGGCAGGAAGGCCTGGGTGAGGGAGATTCCTTACCCTCCATCAATGCTGATCTTGTGAAGGAACACCTTGAGAAGCTGGATACCTCCAAGTCAACTGGCCCTGACAGTCTACACCCCAGGGTACTGAAGGAGATGGCGAGCATCATAGCCCAGCCCCTGGCACAGATCTTTGAGAATTCCTGGTGCTCCGGTGAAGTGCCCGAAGATTGGAAGAAGGCAAACATTGTGCCTATCTTCAAGAAGGGGAGGAAAGTGGATCCAGCAAACTACAGGCCCATCAACCTGACCTCTATCCCGGGGAAGGTCCTAGAAAAGATTATCAAAGAGACCATTCTCAACAGACTGGTGGATGGCAAAATCCTGAGGGATAGCCAGAATGGGTTTGTTGCGGGTAGGTCTTGCTTGACCAATCGTATTTCCTTTTAAAACCAAGTGACCCATCATCTGGACAAGGGGAAGAGATTGATATCATATATCTTGACTTTAAAAAAGCCTTTGATCTGATATCCCATGATCACCTCTTGGCAAAACTGGCCAACTGTGGCCTCGGCTTCTCCACGATCCATTGGCTGGGGAGTTGGCTCCGTGGTTGGACCCAGAGGGTGGTGGTTGACAGAAGTCAATCGTCGTGGTGTGGTGTGACCATTGGGGTCCCTCAAGGCTCTGTCCTTGGCCCTATATTGTTCAACATCTTCATTAATGATGTGGACCTTGGCATCAGAAGCGGACTGGCCAAGTTCGCCGACAACACCAAACTTTGGGGTAAAGCATCCACACCTGAGGACAGGAGGGCAATCCAGGTTGACCTCTACAGGCTCAAGAAATAGGCAGATGAGAACCTGATGGCATTTAACTCCAAAAAATGCAAGGTTCTCCACCTTGGGAGGAAAAACCCGCAGCATGCTTATAGGCTTGGCAGTGCTACACTGGCTAGCACTTCGGACGAAAAGGACTTGGGGGGGTCATGATTGACCACAAGATGAACATGAGCCTTCAGTGTGATGCTGCAGCTAGTAAAGCAAGCAAAACTCTGGCTTGCATCCATAGATGCTTCTCAAGCAAATCCCAGGATGTCATTCTCCCATTGTACATGGCCTTGGTGAGGCCACAGCTGGAGTACTGCATCCAGTTTTGGGCTCCACAATTCAAAAAGGATGTGGAGAAGCTTGAGAGAGTGCAGAGGAGAGCCATGCGCATGATCAGAGGTCAGGAAAACAGACTTTATGATGAGAGGCTGAGAGCCATGGGACTCTTCAGCCTGGAAAAGCACAGGCTCAGGGGTGATATAGTGGCCACCTATAAATTTATCAGGGGTGCTCATCAGGATCTGGGGGAATGCCTGTTCACCAGAGTGCCCCAAGGGATGACAAAATCGAATGGTCACAAAATGCTCCGTGACCATTTCAGGCTGGACATAAGAAAGAACTTCTTTACTGTCCGATCCCTCAAGGTTTGGAATAGACTGCCGCTGGAGGTGGTTCAAGCACCTACCTTGAATGCCTTCAAGAGACATTTGGATGTCTATGTTGCTGGGATCCTATGACCCCTGCTGACTTCCTGCCCTTTGGGCAGGGGGCTGGACTCAGTGATTTTCCAAGGTCCCTTCCAGCCCTAATATCTATGAAATCTGTGAAAGGACAGATTCTGACCATTGGCCAGTCCTGTTTGAACAGTAGTCCAGTTCCACATTTGAATTCCTCATTTACACCTGGCAGACAAGGTTCCTTGGGTGAATTTGATATCTTTTATTAGACCAACCCACATGGTTGGAGAATAGTTATTAAGCAAGCTTTCGGGTTCAAAAACCCTTCGTGAGGCTAAGGAAGCAGCCCCTAAATACTAAAAGAGGAGTCTTCTACCTCATAGCAGTGAGTGGTGACTCAGCACAGGTTGCATCGATTTTGGAAGCGGTATAGCATGGGCAGTCTCTGCATGTGGCACATGGCAGATCAGGGAGGGGACAGACAGCAGAGCAGCAAATAGAGCAAGCAGCGGAAAGGAGAATAGCAGATGGCAAGGTAGCACAGGGCAGGGAGCAGACATCGGAGCAGCATATCAGGCAGGGGAAGGACATCGGAGTGGTCCTTGGGGAAGGCTCAGGACTAATTTGTGGCATGCCTGCCAAAAAGGTTCACCCCCACTGAATTGCAGATTATTAAACCTGTCACTTGTAATTTTGAGCTTTTCACATTTCCCATCAAAACTTTTCTCTTTTCTGTGATGTTACTACATTTCTCTCAGCACCCAGGTAAATCTCAGCATTCATGTTGTTGTAGCTTGAAAAGTTACTGGTATTATTGTATGGGAAATTTACAGACCTTGGTCTGAGTTCTATTTCCACAGTAGCAGAAACCTATTGCCATGCGTCATACCTGCTCAGGGTGAGGGAGGACTAATCCAAAGCTCAGTGAGGTCAGTAGTAGTTTTGTAATTGATTTCAATGGGCTTTAGATCAGGCCATTAAACATATGGCTATCTTTCAAAACAGAAAAACCAACTGCATTTCTTGAAATGTCTGCTGATTTGTTTTTTTCCTTTTCAGCTTCTGTTTTCAGCTGAGGGGTGTGGTATTAAATTGTGTTGCAGCATTTTTGTTTAAAACTACAAATTATACTAATCCATTATACAATGCACAGTTCATATTCTTCCCCTCTTCAGGCCACTCCTAGTGTCTGACGAAGTATGTTGTTGCCTATGAAATCTCATGCCTCTCTGAATTAATTTGTCTCTAAGGTGCTTCCCAGCCCTACCTTGTGTTTTTTGTTTAATATCCTATCCCTGTACAATTTTTTTTTTTTTGGCTACCCACCATGTTCTCTCCTGTCTTCTTGCTGATTCCTGCCATTGCAACTCTCTGGCCTCCAGAACTAACAAGAGTCGCTTGTAATATTCAAATGTGGAGGCTGTGGTGATGGGTTAATCATTCTGTATAGATAGCCATGGGAATTTCCTTAACAATAGAACAGCTTGTGGGTCAGGAAGGAAAAGGAGGAGCACATTGTGAGTGCTATAGAGCTGGTCAACAGAAAAAAATAATGGATGAGGATTTCAAAAAGACAATGTGTAATGATTAGGGATCCTGATTTTCCATTCGTTGCTGAAAAAAAGCATTAAAACGCAGATTGTCTTCATTTACAGAGAAAAATGAAGATTTTTCTCCTTTTACGGAGAAAAATATGGGAAATGGTGGGTTTCCCCTTGCAGGCTGGCAGAGTTCCTGCAATGGGCTGGGGGGAGTGGGAGGAGAGTGATCAGGCAGGGCGTGCACACACATGCATGTGGTAGCCAGGGAGAATGGAGAGCAGTTCCTGCAACTCCCTGCAGGTAGGTCTTGACTGGAGAGGGATTGAGGCTCCCATAGTGAGGGAGGGAGTTGGGCAAGGCTGAGGCTGGGGTTGGAGGCCAGCCAGGGCCATGTGTGGGGCTTGGGGCCCCAGGGCCAGGGTGGGAATGGACAGCTGCAGCGCAGGCAGGGAGCAGGACAGAGCTGTGGATGGCTCATCCGGGGAGTGGCAGGGGGGCTCACTCCCCGCCACTGCGTGCACTCCTAGGAGGGTATGTGGGCATGTGCCCCCCAGATTTGTGCGTGGAGTGGGGGGCTGATGTGGGCTACCCACTACAGGCTCTGGGTGTTCCCCTGAGGGCCTCCACGGCCCAGCAGGCAGGACCCAGTGCAGCAGGGCAGAATGGGGTGGGGAGGTTTATGGCCATCTCCGGGAGCCCTGTGCTGCCATGGCAAGGTGCCCCCTGCCCACCCAGCAGCAGCAAGGATGGCAGCGCAGAGTTGTTCTCCCTGCTGCTGCCAGGGGGGTAGGAAGTGCCTTGCCATGGCAGCACAGGGTTTCTGGTGGCGGCATGTAACCTCTCTGCCCTGCAGCGCTGGGTCCCATCCGCTGGGCCGAAGAGGCCCCCAAGGTGAGGGCAACAGGGTGGGGAACCCTGTGCCCTCAGCGGGCAGCCCACATCCTCCCCTCCTATACGGGCTCTGCTCCAAGCATGCTGCCTGGGGGGGAGCAGGAGCTGGGCTCTGCGCTCAGCTCCAGCCGCAGCAGCCACCACCCCCACAGGCAGCAGCCAGGGCCCAGGCACTGCTGGAGAGGTCAGGGGACAGTGGGCCCAGGTCCCTGGCCCTGTAGCCCTGGCAGCTGGGGGCCCCCTCCAGCAGGGCTACAGGGCTGTGGGTCAGGAGAGAGGGCCACCAGCAGGGCCAGGGGGCTGTCGGTTGGGAGTGAGGGGCAATGGCATGGGCAGGGCACTGGCATATCAGGGCTGTCTGTGCCACAAAGCAGTGTGGGGGACAGCTGCACCTGGACCCACATCCTAGTAAGTGAAGGGTGCAGGAGGACCTCTGATTTTTCATGATAAAGAACCCAAAATGAAATGCCAAAATTTATAGGAATTTAGAATTTATTTTATTATAGTGATTGAGGCACTTCTAGGCTTCCAAATTGCTTTAAAATTGTGAATATATTGATAAGACATTATGTTGAACTGATACCTATATATATAGAATGGCATTTCATTTTAATTGTGGAAAAACATGGATTTTGGGTTTTTTAATCAGAGAATGTGTACGTGTGTGTGGGGGGGGATGATAATCAGAGAATTTGCTATTTTTAAACAGAGAAAACTAGGATCCCTGGTAACGATGTAACAAAGCGTTTTGGCCATGCTTCAGAATCAGTTAAGATAGATCAATAATGCTGGTTTGGTGGTTATTTTTATTATTTTTTTGGAATCTCATGGAAATTGCACAGTGTTGTGGAATGGGGTTGACCTGAAATTGTTCTCTTGTGTTTTATAAGCAAGGTATCATTTTTTTTCCATGGGAAATGTGGTCCCCAACATACTCCTGGAGCCCAGCTGATTATGCTTTCATGCCTGCTTAACGGCCTTGCTTTAAGGCCCCATATGAGAGGCCTTGTAGTAGCAGCGGAGAGGCTCTCTTCTGTCCATGTCAGTGTTGATGCGCAGTCATCTAGAGTGGTCAGTGCTAAATGGGCTGAGGTGCTCCACTTGCAGGAGTACAGTGCTGCCTGTGGAGCTGCCAACCATGCTGCCAGCTCACTAGTGAGAGACGAGCTCATCCTCTGAAGATACTTTTGCTTTCTTGTTTCCTTTTTGTTCCATCCTTCTTGCTAACAATTACTGCAGCTCCATTTTTATGTCAGTTCTGGAAAGTGGCAAGTGACTGTAAAAACAACTCTCAATTGTGTGAAACTCTCCTACCTGTATCCACATAATACAGCTGATGTTGACACATTCTTTTATGCTTTTGGGCACCTTAAATGTTCATATTTATCATCAGCACTCTAGCAAAAATACCCTACTCTTGGTTGGTAATTCACAAGTGTACACAGAGTAATGACAAAACCTGTGGTGAAGTAAAACTCGAAAAAAACATTTTGCTTTTCTAAGGACTGCAGGATTTCATGGGCAGACTTATGCTGACTTCATCAGTGAGACCTTAGTAACAGCATCAGCAACCTAATTTTGGTGACAAGCAACACAAGCTCTTTGAGACAAGGCCTGTCTTTACTCTGACCCAGTGACTTCCTGATTTCAGCATGGGCCTTTACAAATAATCAGTAACCAAAGTGATCGAACACTAAGATACATATGTGCTAGTAAAGAAATTCAAGAAAGTTTTCCCATGTGCAGTACTATGCAACTCAATTGCTTGCCTTCTCCTTAGAAGCTGAGGTCCATATTCTCCTTAGACCATATTCTCCTTATAAGCTGAGGTCTCAGGATTTATTTTATTTCATTCAAAACGGACACCAACAAATTAGGTTTTAAGTTAATTATTTTTTCAGTAAGTGTTGTCTAAACAGTGGCTCATATGATGCTTTTGTTTGCGAGTGAAGATGAATCTGAAGTGTTCTTCTTTTGTTTCAGATGCAGAGGGAAATTGCTTACGCAGGCAGAGATGGCTCAAATGTTTCCCGACCAGGATCTGCTGCACATCCTTCTCATGCAATTCCGAGTTCGCCACCCTCTACACCTGTGCCACACTCTATGCCCCCTTCTCCATCCAGAATCCCTTATGGTGGGGGCAGGCCTATGGGAGTGCCAGGAAACGCAACAATTCCCAGAGACAGGCTCTCAAGTGTGCCAGTGTCCAGGTCCATATCGCCAAGCCCGAGTGCCATTCTGGAAAGAAGGGATGTGAAACCAGATGAGGACCTGAGTAACAAAAGCCTTGTTCTGTTTCGCAATGAAGGCTTATATGCTGACCCCTATCTGTTTCATGAGGGGAGGATGAGTGTGGCTGCTTCCCATACTGGACACCCTCTTGACATCCCTGATCATATTATAGCTTATCATCGCAGTACAATGAGGTCCTCAAACACTTACTTGAACCCCTCTATGCAACCTGAGATGGTGGAGCAAACATTGTACAGGCAAAAATCAAGAAAATATCCTGAGAGCCATTTGCCAACTCTTGGTTCAAAAACTCCTCCTGCTTCACCCCACCGGCTAGCTGACGTAAGAATGATTGATATTCATCCTCATCATAATGCTCACGTACCCCCTCATGCTATCCAGCCCGACAGGTCTTCTCCTAGTCGCCAGTCCTTTAAAAAAGAACCAGGAGCACCTATCTACGTGGAAACTAAAGCACGAAATGCTGTAGGATTATCTGGCATGGCTGATGTTGTTCCATCTGTGGCTGACAGGCAAGCGTTTGGCTACGGATCAGCGGCAGTGCCCAAAGATAAAGACACAAGGTAAGACAGAACAAGACTATAAAGCATTTAAGCAGGAGCAATCTGTAATCTGTGAGGCTTACCTCATTTAATATACAGGAGACAATCACTCTGTGCTGCTCCTGTCCTTAGATATGGATGATGCTAGTAAGTAAGTAATTTAAAGGAGGCAAGATGCACAAAATAACTACATTTACTAACCAGAAAATCTTGTCTCCCAGCCGTGACCCGTAGTCATTTTCATTAGTGTAAATTTCAGGCACTTGAAAAAAATAAAATGATTAACTGAGATTTTGTTTTTTCAGACACGCAAATCATGTTACAAGAACAAATGACGTGCTGCTGATGCTAATAAGGGAATATATTTCACACCTGTTAAGAATGACACTGATATTACAATTTTAGTTCTTTATGGAGTGAAGTTTTTTCTCATCTAGCGTTAGAAAATGAGAAGAATTTATCATCAACTGTCTTATCTGTTATAAAACTTGAATTTGCATAAAAATAGAACAGTTTGTTTTTCATATACCCCTTGGGGAGAAGGGCTGAAATCAGCAAGTCTGCCCTTTGGAGGAAGCTAAAACAAGAATGTTCTTCCTGCTGATTTTTTCAGCATTGCAAATAGTTACCTGGTGACCTTCCTGTTGCTGGTGACTTGCGGTAGTGTTGTCTCCTGTCTTTTTAAGGGCCAGATTCATGCAAAGGCCTATAATAGTTTGTGCTAGCATAGACCTTGCCCAACGGGGAAAAGATAGGTCTATTGGCATTTGGTTTAAATGAGTTGTGTTAATCTCCAGTACTGTCTGTGCTGCTAAATTTTATAGAACTCTTTAGGGAAGTGAAGTGGGTCAGCTGGGAAGTGCTGGATTGGCAATGGCTAAAGGTAACTACTGATGCAACCCATGGATAAAAGGGAGGACCTTGGATATGTCACCTAGTTGCCCCTTGTAGTTGATTAACAAGCTCAGAAATTGTCATATCATGTTGTACTTGGCTAAAGAGAAGAGTACTGTAAGGCTCTGGGATGGGGGAAAATGGAAGCAACGAGTGTCTCAAAAGAAACTCAGACATCCACAGAATATGACACATTAAAGCCAGCCCAGAAAGCTAGAACCGCATTGAGGAAATGAGTTAGGAACTATTTCACCCTAGGACAGTGGGGTCTTTTGGAAACATATACATACATATTTCCAGTCATGTAACTAGGAAATTACTTAAAACATATTTGCCATGTTTAATCCAAGAGATTGGATTTGGATCAAAAAACGTTTTAAAATTTCATCCGTCATGGAAAAAACTGTGATTTTTTTTTTCCTTCTCTGTCTTTTCTCTTTTCCAAACAAACTCTCTAGTCTACTTATGTGTGTGAAATATGTATGCACTTGTGCACACACACAGGTGAACATGGAAATAATTCTGTTGTGTTTTGAAGGAATCTATGTATCAGCAATTTAAGTACTGTTCCTATGGTGTATTTATAATGATAAAAGTAACATTTGCATAATTATACTTCTAAAAATATACACTGACTTAAAATTCAACACCTTGTATATGAACAAAATTATGCAGTAATATTTTTAAGGAAAGTACTTGTGTGTGTTTGTGTTTCTTCCTTTTTCTTTTAACCTTGAGTGTGTAGGATATTTAAGGGAATCTTTCTAAATACCAAGAGCACTTAATGCAAATTAGCCTATTGTCTAACTTCTGCAATGTTACCTTAGGAAATATTTTTGAGTTTTATAAATATAAAGAGCCCTATGCCTTGTTCAGCCTGTTATAATTTCATAAACAGTAAAACAAAATGTTATTGAAACTTTATTAAGGTAAATAAATAACAATACAAAATGCCTTCTGGCTGAGATGCTGGATCTGAATTCTGTTTCAACTCAAAACTGAATTTTTACAGCTCAGTTATGAAGACCTGAAAGGCAAGATTTATAAAAGAAGTAATAGAAGCTTCTTTACCTCTGGCAATGAGAGGCAGCACAGCTGCAGTCTAATCAAAAGGTCATAACTAAATTCCACTCTTTCAGCAACATTGCAGTGATGATTACAGAAAAAATAATGGGGCTTGTACTTCAGTCCTTGCCTACAGGGTGTAAAATTTACCCAGGTACAGAGAGAACAGGCCCAAGTTCCATACGACACTTAATTTCTGCATAGGTCATTTAGTGATGGTCTTTGTGAGACTTAAATGATGCCCATGACTCTCACCCATAAGCAGTACACATGTGGACTACTAAGGTTTTGGAGTTTAGATAGAGTTCATTGAGATTACCTGAAGGGATAGTGAAAATGGTGTGCGCCAGCTGGGCCACATCAAATTATCCTACATTATCTTCTATTCCATGGATACTGCTTCATTGAGCAAAGGATTGAGGTTCCAAAGGCCTCCACCTTCTGTAGATATTTTGTTGATAACAGACAACTTTAAAATGGTTAGGAGTTGTCTGGGGCTACTGCAAACCTCAAACCAGCCAGCCCATCCTGCTGCTACTACTAGGTTGCTATATTAAGGGGAAAATTGTAATTTACTTGAAGCAGCAGCATTGTAAGCTTCTTCTTGCCCAGATAAATATATTGATTAAGCATAAATACAGAGAAGAAATTGAAATCAATCCTGGAGATGTTAGAAATTTTACTAAATCTCTCTTCTGCTATTCACCTTCAGTTATTTTATTTTGTGGGATGAAATGAGCAGACATGAAATGCTGCATTAGAATGTATTTGGAAGTTGTATACTTTTTAGCATATTGGATTTCAAGGGACCCTGCACTAGTTTTGTTAAAGACCAATGTGGGTAATACTGTTAGGAATTTGATGTCAGCTGGGACAGAATTGGGCCACAAATACCTGAGAGCCCAAGAAAGATAATCACAAATCTTCTGTGTTTTCCCATTTTGGAATTTCCTATTATAATTATATATTGGAGAAACCAACCTTGACCAGCCTGTCATTTAAGGTATTATTTTGTAGGGTTTAATATTTGAATTGTTTTAGATTAGGCGTCAGCAACCTATGGCCCACAGGCTGGATCCAGCCAACAACAGCTCACAGAATCAGAAGCATACTCCAGTTGGAGCTGCATGATCTTACTGCCTTCCAGGTTCAGTTTATTCCCTCCACTGCTGCCACCGCAGTAGAGGAGGTGTGCCCAGGGTCCCATCACTTGCCTTGCGCTGTATCCCCCTCTGCAGCCTCTGCTGATCGCAGAAGTGCAGAGATTTGCAGGTTGTGGCAGGGACTTGGTTGCAAGTAGCAAGCAGGCTGTGGCTGGTGGCAAATAGTTGCCTACCCCTGCTTTAGATGATTCTCTTGCTTCAGTACTCCCGGGGAGCCTCCCACCATGATACCGAAGCACCAGTTCAGTTCTTGAACTAATTAATTTGTCATAACAGTTGTTTCACAGTCTGGCAATAAATTTCAAGTGCTGTCTGGAGGTTTCAAAAATGAAAATGTCTGGATATTACAATGTGAGAGAGACATCAAAAGTCTACTCCCATGTTGATTCTCATAGAAAAATTATAATAGATTGAAACTTTTTCATTGAGAAAACAGAATTACTTCAATCTGAGGCTTAGTAAAGGAATAATTACTTAATTTTTTAGTGAATGTGTATTTTGAAGGTGATTTTTTGGATGGCCCATTTGTGTGGTTAGTTCTGGAGGCTACAGATGTCAAGATTTACATACATTCTTTGTATATAACAACACTTTAAGTGCTGTAAAATTCCAGAGTATTTGGCGGTGCTAAAATTACAGTCAGTGTTGTTACTCAGCTACCACCAGGTACTGAAATCCCCAAATATTTATGTAGCATTATGCCTCCAGTAGATTTTTCTGATCTTTTATTAATTTGTTTCTGAGTGTACATTTTTGTCCTCCCTCCTCTCTGCGTCACAAAAATCCTAATAGACACTGAAGTCAAGCTAATGCAGTTATTTTAGCTCTTGAGGCTTGGGTTAGGTACTGTATTGATTTGCATACCACATGCATCTTTCCCAAAAAAATTAGCCCTCCAAAACTGGGTTGCATTTTTCAAGTGAGGAAGCTGATTTCTGGGTGGAATAGAAGCAGTGGGGTACTGTAATGTGTGCTGGGGACTGTGTCTCTCCTTCCCTTCCTGGACTGAATACAGCAGGGATGGAGACTACTTTTTAGTGTCGCTTACTCTGGCCTTGCAAACTCCATAGGTCAAGCTTTAATCCTGTTACAGGTGGTACTGAATTTTGATTGACATCTTCAGGGTCCTTTCTCTTATGCTTTGCAATGAGACATAGGAATAGTGAGTGGCCATCAAATACAACCAAGTATGGTCGGTGACTTCTGTTCATGGCTGGTTCTGACTGGGGGTGCTGAATCTAAGCTTTCTTCCTACTTGGACCCTTGTCAGGACCTGTGAGGAAGCAGGATTGCTGCTTGTGCTATCACTGAAGAAGTAGGGCCAGTCCGAAAAGGACTTTAACTGCCTAACCCTGGAAGTGGCTAACATACATTAGGTACTGCTGCCTTTGTCTTGAGAGTTCCTCCGGGTTCTTGGGGTACAGACAAGTTACACATAAACTGGTATAAGTGATCAGAAACCAACTCAGATCTGTAACACAACAGAAGTTCAGTGCACATAAACCAGTTTTGATTATTTTGAAAGTGGTTTAAGATAAGCCTGGATGGATGTAGTATCAATTTAAGTTATATCAGTTTATTGAACTTCTGTCCCAGATCTTTTCCAGATGCCAATTAACTCACAGTCCCAAAGCATCCCAGGATGCTTTGCACCTCCCCCACAAACCCCCATTTCCCTCCTTGTGAAGTGGGCTGACTAGCTTTAGCCCAAGCTGTCTGCTCCAGCTGAGCAGCGAGGCATGCTCTAGCGCCACCCAACTTCTGACCTGAGTCACTGTAGGCATGTAGCTGTATTTCTGGATTTAAAAGTGAATGAATGTTCACTTGCTTATCAGTTCAATCTATGCATCCTAAATTAACCTGCAAAGATTGAATTGATTCAGCCTTGGGCTTTTTGACTGTCTGTACTTAGCCTGTGTGCCCAAGTCAGGGCCATCTCCATCTACTTGGGATCCCAAGTCTAGAATCATATTCTGAGGGTAAACACTATGACTCTTCTGTCAGATACATGAACAGGGCTCACAGCTCTCCCTTTAAAGTACAACCATCAGACTACAAAAGGAAGTATGTTGGGGGATGCCATTACCTGTATTTACAGAATAACCAAGTGGCTAGAGCACTTACCCAAGTAATGGGATACCTTGATTCAGTACCCTCATCAGTCCCAGGGCTTCAAATCCACCTCCTCCACCTCTCAGGAAAATGCCATAATTAGGGTTATTGCACAAAAAGGAATGCAAGGTTCAAGGGGGGCACTACAGTATGCTTCACTGCTGGGTTGGAGAAGATAGCTTGGACTAAGGCTAACCTATCCACTCTGCAAGGAGATGTTTGTGGGGGAGGTGCAGAGCATCCTGGGATACTGGGGGACTGTGAGTTAATTTGAATCTGGAGGGCTGGCGGGGATCTGGGACAGAAGTTCAATAAAATGATTTAACCTAAATCAATTAAGTCTGATACTACATACATCCAGGTATATCTTAAACTGGTTTTGGCCATTTGAAAGCAGTTTATATACACTGAACTTCTTTTGTGTTACAAATTTGAACTGGTTCTCAATCGCTTATA
>NW_005842142.1:344284-362510 GCF_000455745.1 Alligator sinensis
TATGCCGTTTTATGTGTAGTTTTTTTCCTTAGCCATAAGCTTTGAAGGGGAGTGGCTGTTGGTATGTATCCTTGCACTTAGAAAGTCCTATTGGCCACTGCTAGGCTGCTCTCTGCACAGGTTTTTGGATTGCCTCTCAGGTGCCTAAATCTCCCTGTGCACTGCATTGAATCAGTCTTATTAGATGACTGAAGTACTTGATGCACATTAAAAATTAACCTATCTCTTTAGATGCATGCAGAGGGTTCCTGCTACACTTCACTTTATACTCTCCTTGGTGATCCAGCTTGGTTGGGTGGTGTCTGTCAGCACCACCCTTAATTGGTGAGAGAGGTGGCTGTTGAGAGAGGCAAGCTCTTGCACTGCCTGGTGACAGAGCATGCAGTTCACACACACACATTCCTAAACCAAAAAACCCTGTTCTTCTGTTTTTGTGAAGTCATAATGTTTAGCATATGCTTTTCCCAAATTGGCAGAGCGAGGAGAAGGTGTTTCTTGCCAGTATCTCACTTTCTCTTTGACGAATTGAATAGATTTTGTACCAGGGTTTAAAAATAAATGTTAAGGCACTATAAAAGCCTGTTCCAGGACAGGACTCTAATTATCTCCTGGTGTGGAGAACGTGGATCACAGGTGATGCACGCATGTAGCCTAGGGTAGGTGATGAATGTGAATGAGCAGTTATGCAACTGAGGTCAGGTATCAATGTCAAACTTTTACTGGTATAGGTGATTGGAAACGGGTCTATACCTGTAAGAGATGAAAAGTTTTGGCACAAATCCTGTCTATACCCCTAACAGACAGACTGGTTTAAAAATGGCAGAACCTGGTCTAAGATTTCCCTTTCTCCCCTCTGCCCCGCTCCCCAAAGAGCGCAGGTGTGTTCTGCTCGCTACCAAACTAAACTACATCACTTACAAAAAACCACGTAGCTTAGTTTTGCCTCTGGCTTTTTGAATATCTGTATCTAGCCTGAATTTCTAGTTTGTGCCTATACCAGGCATGAGGCATCTCCTCTGTCATATGCCTGTAAAAGATACCCCCGGGATAGGGAAGGAGTGTAAAAGTAATGCTTCGAGAGTTTCACAGCGAGAGGCAGGTGTTGGTATAGCGACGTGTAGTGACCTGCACAGACTGGCCTTCAGGTAGCAACAGCACAGAGAACGACTGGTTCCCTACCACACATCAACACAAGAAAGAAACCTGACTGGAAAATCAGAAGCCTCCGAGCAGTCAGCAGCTGGACTCTGGGAGAACAAGGGCTTGTTTCTGTGGTGCTTCCCCCAGAGTGAGAGGAGGCAGACTTGTTTTCTAAACAATCAGTTCAGGAAGGGAGTTGTGAAACAGCCCAACTGCTGCCTGGAAGAAGAACACTAGGGAGTTTTTCATGCATTCTTTGCTTTTGCTGAGGCATCATGCTGCCTGAACAGCAGATGCCAAGTGTGGTCGAGAAAGCTGTTAGGACGGGGTGTAGAGTCAATCCGTAGCCTGTCCTTCACCCCCTCCTCCCTCCCTCCCCCCCCTTCTGTCTCTCCCCACAGTCAAATAAAAAACCATACACACCATGCAAGGGAGTGCCGTTCCATACTTGTCCTGGCAGACTGCAACTACTTGCGTAACTGCTTTAGAAACAGGCAGCCCTCCCTGTTCTCCCAGCTGGGGGAAGCTGAAGGCTAATCTTGGACCCTGGGGTGGCGAGGGCGCATTCTTCTTCCCTGCTGGCAGGGTCGGTGTGGTATGCAGGGCGGCAGTGGCAGCGCATTCTTTCTTTCCTGTTCCTTTGCAACGTGTGCTTCTTCCTTCCTCTCCTGGGGCGTTTTGCCTCCCAACCTGCCATGAGGTGCTGGAAGGGGTCTCAGCAGCACAGTACTTTTTACCCCTACCTCTTCCTGCCTCCCTCCCCTCCAAATCCTCAGAGAGGAAATCCTGCCATGCCAGCACATTCCCCATGTCAGAAAATGGAGTGGGAGGGGATGTCAATGTACGCTGTTCCTGCCCAAAAGTAACCTGTTTCAGAAGTCGCAGCATCATAGGGCTCCATAGAGCATAGATTACAGGTCCGCTCCACTGCTTCCATTTGTATTGTTAATATTTATTGGGAGCTTGAAAACAGCTCAGTTAAGATACTGAGCGAGCAACAAAGCCAAGAGCAAACTTTTTTTCAGAGACTTAATTTATTAAAGGCAGTATTGTCTAAACTCTAGTGCCTTGTGATAAGCACTGTACTAAAATTGTCTTGATCCTCAGAGATGTTGCAGCTTTCATTGACTTTAGTGGGAGCTGCAAGTTCTAGAAATCAGTCTCTTTTGTTGATGTGCATAGTTACGAACTTAGATGTTGAACTTTAGGCACCTAATTTTGAAACGCTCCATTTTGATTAGCATAACAAGCAATGCTCTAACCTTGTGGCAGCTTTAAAACAATCCCCTTTGACAAAATAAGCAGCTCTGGAACATATGTAGCATTCTTTAACATCCTTAACATTCTGGCCATATGAAAATAATCTGCTCTGTTCATTTAATTGCATTTAATTGTTTGATTCTTCATCATCCTTCACCTTGTGGCCCCTACCTCCCCCCATAAAAAACATGTTTTCTTAACTTTCCATAGCAGGAGACAAGATCAGCTTTGTGTTGCAATAATTTCACTTGACCCATAAAATTGTTTCCAGATTATCAATTTAGTAGAACAGATAGACTTCCAATTAAGTTTGGATCCAGGAAAGGATTTATGATGATTGCCTGAAAAAAATCCTTTTGTTATTAAGAGTAAAAAACACAGCATGAAAGGTTGTTAGGCTATTTTCACCACAGTGTTTTAGCACTTACTTTTTGTTTCAATGGATGGCTTCAAAGGCTACTGTCATCTGAGCCATTTTCCTTATTTTTGAGATCAATAATGGTGGAAATGATGCAGCATATTTCTAGATTTAAAATAGATTTTAGGTCTGATTAATTAAACTTCTTGATGCTCATCAAACTGCCTTTCTGCCTAACAACAGAACGGGATACGTGTTAAAGCAATATTGTAAAGGCACATCGGAGTTTATTTCTTGCTGCCAACTGATGGAGCCTTCTACACCCTTGTGGGTTCTGCGTCTTTAGTTGGGAGGATCAGCAATCACTGAAATTTCTGGTTATCTGCTTCCTTGAAGCCCTCTTGTGACTGTAACTCTGAAGCAGAATTCCCGTACAGCTCAAGACTTCCCAACAAACTTGAATTTCATCCCCAGAGACAGTCTGAGGCAATTTCCTTTGAGGTCTAATGGTGTTAAATGCCAGGGCCAGTAAACTCCTGTAAAGGAATTATCTTTTTCCTACTATTATTGTCACCTGTACCCGACTTACTGTTGTTCCGTACCAACCAACAGTGTTGTTTTTGCAGCCAGCTTGAAGGTAGTGATCAGAGCTTATGTAGCTCAGTCACTACTGTAAAATGGCACCAAATGTGCCACCTCTGGCCATTTAGTTTACAAACAAGTCCTAATTTCTTTTGTGAAAATCTCCTACAAGGCTGTATGAGGCATATTTGCTGCCGTGGGGTGTTATCTTCCAAGAACTTCAATTATGGACCGGCTTGAATTTTGGAGAGTTGTTAGCAGGTGCCAAATGGCATTTATTATGATTTCCCACTTGTCAAATGAAATGTATATAAAACTGCATGGAGGCATGCCACATTTTGTGCATATATAAACACTTTTAAAAGGATTTTATAAAATTCTTTTAAGAAGATAGAGCCAAATTTTCCAAAAAGGCATCATTTAAGCCACATGCTACTGGGTGATTGCTTTAACATGATGCCATGATGGTACATGTGTGCACATGACTAATTTTGAACTTACCAAAGTACCCAAGTATGCTCATCTCACTACAAGTGCAAATGCAATTACACAATTGCAGATGGACCTAATCTACTCTGTGATCCTTATTGTTTGATCCTGACTGGCACCTCATGGATAGCGTATTTGTTCTCCATTGTTTTGCCCCTGCTTTTTCAAATTATTCAGGGCATTTGCATGACAAGAGGATCTGTACAGTCTGCATTGAAAGTCCTCTGTCAGTGTTTGTAACATTGCAATAGTTTCCATACCAGACAGTTGTGATGTCAAGTGCAAAGGATTTTGGCTGGGAAGTATGCAGCTGGGGCAGATTAAATGCTTCAGAAACAAAGATCCTTGTTTTGGGCACAGTAAAAATAGTAACAAGAAGCCTAAAATCCTTAATCCTGAAGTCCTTTTACTCAGGCAAAATTAGAGACCCAGTGGAATTAAAAAAAAAAAAAAAAAAAAAAAGCAGAAACTATACCTGTAGCTGACCAATTGTTTCTGGAAAAAGATGATTTTCGATAGTTTCCAGGAGGCTTTAAAGGATCATATAAGTGCCTTTTTTGTGAGATCACTGTAATTTTATCATCTGTTTTTTGAGCTAGGCAGATGCCTTTGTATTGTCTGTTTGTTATCATGCAAACACTTTGTTTAAAACCAAGATGTGGTTAGCCTTCCTAACAAGGTATATGCAAATTGATACCCATGAGTCTTTGCACAAACTCTGTGGTATCTTTCTGATCCTATGGTAATCATTCACTTAGAAAAACAAGTCTGAAAGCAAATCTATCTGGCTTTAACAAACGGTTCTCTTGTCTTACAGAGAGAGGATGCAAGCCATGGAGAAACAGATTGCCAGTTTAACTGGTCTTGTTCAGTCTGCGCTTTTTAAAGGGCCAAATACAAGTAATAGCAAAGATGCTTCTAGGTAAAAAAAGAATTCATTAAATCTGTTTCTCTGTAACTGTTTAGTGATCAATCAGAAAAAATAAACTTCTGATGTAATAATAGAACATTGAATGCTCAATCATTCTAAAACTTGTTTTTTATTATCCTTGGTCATAAGCAGAGGGACAAAACATTCCAGCCAATGAGTAGAGGTTTAACTATTATTTCTGTTGACATTAATGGGAATAATGCAGCTAAACCTCTGTGCTTTGTGCTGGAAATGTACCACCTTTTTCACCTGTATTTAAAATAACTTTTTAAGAAAGCGAGCCCTAAACTCCAGCAATTTAAATATATATATATCTTGGACAAGGTAATTGTTGTTTACTGCTGATCAGCCTCACTACAAATCTAGTAAAGTTAATCCCTGAAGGTTACTTAAAAATCTATTTACAAGAAAAAATACAGCTTGGCAATGTTAGACCTGACTTTTTCTTTCTTTCTTTATTTAGTGAGAAGATGGTGAAAATTGTGTCCAGTAAGAGCAGCTTTGACAGCACAGGTAAGATCATTCATCTTTCATTGGGCAAAATATCCAGAAATACCCTAATTCGGAACTCTGTTAATACTAACAGCTTCTCCTTGGGAATGCCAATGTCAGCTTAACTGCTGTATCAGAAATTAATCTGTGGGGTTTTTTAGACGCAGGATGTGGGAATCAGTCAAGATATGTCTACAGTCACCGTACAGTGCTTGGTAGAGAGATTCCAAATAGCTTTAAAGGAGCCAGCTCAGGAACTAAAAACAGTTTTGCTGCTTGACTGTGGCACTCTGCTAGGGCTGATGGGCCCTGCCATTGAAGCACCTAAGTTAGCCCAGATGGAGCATCAGGCTAACACACCTACACGAGTGCTAGTATCAGTGTTAGCTTGGTATCTTTGTGCAGCACAAACACGTAGTTAGTATGTTGTTCCCAGAGGTAATGGTAAGGAGAGAGATTTCTTCTTTCAGAATGAAATTCATTCCTAGGCAGAGAGCCAGTGTAGGGTTTCAGGGAGATGCTAGACTGCTGCTTGCTCTCTGCAAAGGTATGAGGGCACAGGCAGAAGTTACATTTGTTGTGTGATCAGCCTCTTGAAAGTGCTCTACAGCTCTGCCCTTACAGAAGGGCATGGCTGCAGAGCACTTTAAAAATGCCTTATCGTGCAACCATTTGAACCTGATTACACGAGGGTTCAGATAAAGGCTCTCCAAAGTGGACTGCCTTCATTAACTTCTGTTAGCACATACTGGGAACAGGGGCTGGGATGATGTAGCCCACCCCCACCCCCGGTGCTGTCTTCAGAATGGGATTGGGAGAAGGTAGGTGCTTGCCCAGCCTGTGCTGAAGGATGAGGCAAGTGGGTTGGAGCTTCCCCATTGCCTCCAAGTGGGGAGGGGGTGTTGGTGGGGGCTGGGAATCCAATCCACCTGCTCTGCACTTCAGCACAGGCTGGGCAAACTGCAGACCAAGCTCCCTTTCCTCCCTCCTCCCCCATTCTGAAGACAGCACCAGAGCTGGGAGGGGGGGAGCTAGGGAAGAGCAGCCACTCCAAACTGGAACTCAGTCCCCCAAACCCCCAGACCCAACAGCCAATATCTGCCATGTTGGGGGGAATGCTGTAACTCATGGCAGTACCTGCAGAGTGCCATGAGTTACAGCAGGGAGCTTCATGTCTGTCAGCATCCTGAGTGTGACTACTGATGCCAATCTCCTGCAGTATGTAACCCCTCTCTAGGCTTGTCTGGAGGGAAAAAACAATAAAATTCTCAGCAGCTGTTCTCAGCACATCATGCTTTGCCTGCCTGACTTACAGACGGTTGTGTGTGGCATTGGACCTTGGTGCAGCTACTATGATGATGGGCCTTCTTGGCTTTCCCTTGGGAGGGACTTATAAGAACAAGCAAAGCTGTAGCAGTTGTAGGGACCTGCCTCTGACTTCTGCTCTGGGTTGTGTGATGGTCACAGTTTATAGTATGTGTTTATTTTTTCATTTCATTAGTTTATAGAACTGTCTTCATAGTCTTCCAGTTGCAAAGGGCACATAAAACTGTGACCCAGATGTAAGCAGTGCAGTGCTTGACAGTTCAGTCAGGCTTCTATACAGAGAGATATGCAGCAGCCACTAGAATTGTTGACACAAGTGTAGATCCAGATCTGTGCTTTCTGGCAGCTACCCTCCACTGCTAGGAAGGTTGTTTTGTGTCTGCTGCTCACATTATTACTACAACTCTGCTCTTTACTTGTTGAGATGTTTAAAATGAATGACTGTGCCTTTACTTTAATTTTAAAGAGCAAGAGGAAAAAGGTGATGGGGGGGGGGGGGGATTTATCCATCATGAAAATGTCCTGTAGAATTTCAGAAAGTGATAACATTTCTGTAGTAATATTTGAGCACTGGTGTATAATGTAATTTAAACATGCCCCTATATTTTGTTGGTTCCAATTTAAAATAAGCTGTCCCTACAGCCAAGATGGAATTCTAAATTAAATTATATAAAGTTTCAGCTATTTGCTATAGAATCCTATACATTTCATCTCTGTTCAGTTGTACTTTTCTCTAAGGATAGGTTGGCAAGAAGATGGTGCATCTATAATGATGCTTAGAGACTTATTGGAAAGTAAGGGGCAGTATCTTTTCCCTAATTAAATACTAGTGTTTAATACTAATTGTCATATTCCTAGAATGTTTGGGGCAGCCATCAGTTCCTACAAAGCAAACAAGATTTTGGGATTTTAAACACATTTTTGGATTATGTCATATTTAAGGCCTCTGTTTTTGAGAGATTTTGAGTTTTTAGGAGAAGGAACTGTGAAAAGAACATTCTTACTACTGCATTCAAACTCAGGGAATAGTAGTTCTGTGCATTATTTGCAAAGGTGTTAATACTGTACGTAGGGTGTCTTCAGAGGCATTACCTTTGTTAATCTCTTTCTGTGCCTTATCTCTTTCACTCCCTCTTTGTAATATACTGAAGGCAAATCAAAATGGTGCAGTTCCTGCAAAATGAACTCATTCTGAAAGGAAATGCAGTTACAGTTTTATTATCAAAACAGTCACCAGTTATATTAATTAATCTCTTAAGATTCTTTTCTCTATAGAATTACAGTACAAATTCAATATGTCCAATAGAAATGCAAACTAGAGATGGAAAATATTCAGCAGAGAGCAAACTGAGTCTGATCCTGTAACTGGATCCTTTGAACATGAGCTGATGCACAGTGCCAGTAAACAATAGGTTAATTCTCCATAGCATTATTATCCTATTCTTCATTTTATTATCATTATACATAGGGTGACCATATGTCCCAGTTTGGCTGGAGTCCAGTGGGGAGGTGGAGTGGCACGGTGTGCCAGGCAGGTGGTCAGGCAGGCACTGCTGCTGCTGCGCAGGAGCAAGGCAGGTAGATGTACGGTCACCCTATCTAAGATACCATATCCCTACATTTCTCTCTCCTGCACAGTGGCAGCACCATGCTGCTCTGCCTCCCTACTGAAATCCAAGCCTGGGACTTTTGACCAACCAACCTGGACCATCCTATGGAATCCAGGACTGTCCCAGACAAACCAGGATGTATTGTCACCCTAATTATATAATAATATTTGATGTAGGCCTTGTCAGTACAGAGATTTGTATGAGACAATAACTAATGAACCCTTTCGATGCCTATGTAAGGTAACCATGGCGAGTATTATTTATTCCCTTTTAAGCAAGAAGGAAATTGAGGCAAAGAGCTGAAATGACTTTCCCACGAACACGCAGCAAATCAGTTTTCTGACTGAAATTCTCCAGGCAGCCACTGCTGTGCCCTGTCGTACCAGTGAAGTAATCCAGTCTGTGTATCTGTCTTCTTGCTGTAGCCGGACTGTCTCCTGTCTACCAATATCTTGTATTTTGAATAGTTAGAGTGTATTGTCTTCCTGACACTCAGGCACATGCACATGAATGAAAGCACTTTTAATAATGCGAAAATCATTAAAATCTGCCCTTTGTTTTGTTCTTTGTATGGCAGTATTGTAATTAGACTTTGCATCTTTCGGGTCTCTAGGTTTCCCCTGTGCCTATGCTAGCTCCCCCCAACCTTTTGTGGTACCATTGGCAAGGGAAGTAGATTGTGATGTCTGCCAGGCTTGAGACATTTTACTCAACTGTTTCATGCTTCTGACACTAATTTACCTTGGGGTCGAAGTTCAGTTTCTATCCGGGGCACCCACAAGTGCGGGTCTTCACATAAACTCATCTTCCAATTCCATCTTTTTTAATCAAAATAGATTTTAGTGGAATAGGATAGTGTAAAAGGGAAGAATAAGTACCGTACAGTCTATCAAAAAGAAAAGCTCTGCTAAGCTAAGCTAAGGAATTCTGTTCTAAACTATTGCTGTACCTGAAAAATCCACATAATAGACTAGGCAGAACTTTCCCTATGTCTGTTCAAGGTGCTAAATATACCAAGGAGGCATGTGAGTAAGATCTCCCCTCTCCTTCATGACCCTTGTTTGGTTTGTCAGCATGTCCTAAAGAAAATCCCTCACTCTTGTGCAACTGCAAGTGAATTTGGATTTGAGCGTTCCTTTATCCTCCAGAAACAGGGTCAGGGACCATCCCATAGCTAGTAGGCAATACCTCCTTTAGTTATACACGTCTATTTGACTACAGCATACCTAGCAATCAACTTCAGCAATTTCACATGCTGCTTTAAGGAAGAAGCTGTGTGAAAATGTTGATTGAGCAATTTTTTCTATAGCATTGATAAACAAAAAGCTGAACAGCCCACCTCTCCTTAGTTGTAAAACAGGTGTGCAGCATAAAACTGACTCATAAAGGTAATACAACTTTTATTTTACATCACAGGTCCCAATGACGGGAGTCTTTGAGGCTAAGGGGGAAAATCAAAATACAAGTCCCTGTTTTGACATGAGTATCCTGCAGGGAAATCAAAAAGTTTTATGCAAATCCTTGTGGTTTGTCATCATACTGGGTCCTTTCACTTGAAATATTAAAGAAATTAAAAGTTGATGCTTTTTCACTAAGATGAAACGAGACTATAACTGTCTGCATTTCTCATTTTTTTTTCCCTTTAGGCTGAGCACTGTCTTGTTCACACAAGTGTTTTGCATACATCAAAGCAATTATGATAAACCACACACAAGCATTCCAGGAGAGTAGCCATCCCCAAGTTGAGCTGTGTATCTTCCAGTGATGTCAGTGGGTTTCCCATGACTGGGTCCCAGCTCCTCAAAAGCCAAGGGAGTTGAGGGACTGTTCCTTTAGAAATAGTATATGACTAAAAAATGGAACATGCTAGAAATATTGTTTGTACCGATTTCAGCAGCATACAAACAAGACCATCTTTCTTTCCCTTCTGTTTTTCTCATTCAGTGACAGGAATAGCTAAGGCCCAGATTACTAAAGAAGTGGAGGCCTACTTGCTGTTTCCTTAGATGGGTAAAGGGAAAGGGTCTGAAGCATTTTCTAAATGGGAGTGTTGGGATACATTTTTCTCTCCAAACAACGTAGTTACCACTCTTGGAATGAGGGAGGGTGGGAAGTATTTTCTGCTCATGGTGTTCACAGTTGATCCTGATTAGTGGGTTGTGCCTGGCAGCGTATATCTTCTGCCCTTCGTGAATTCCTTTGCGCCTTTAAATGAACACACCTTTTATTATGAGCTGTGTATTAGAAATATTCTCCTGCATATCAGCCTGCTTGTCTTGGATACGCTGCTGAAAATTGATCCTGCCAGGCCTTGCGTTCTGCTGACTTTTGTAAATGAAGCGTGATCCTCAAATCATACGGGTTTATATAAACTGAAGTAGCACACAAATATGCAAGATCTTTTGCTGATGAGAACCCTTCTGGATCTGTTTGCAGCAGGTTGTTAGTGAGAGTTGTAGCTGTGACTTGGAATTACTTCTTAAATTTGTTTGGTGGGTGTGAGTCCAGGTTTCATGAGATTTGAATGACTGTCAATGTATCCCTCGGGACAACTAATTATTAAGGTTGATTTTTTGTTTGTTTGTTTGTTTGTTTGGCTAAATGGATAGATAGGCAAACAGTTTTGGTAAAACTTTGCACGAACCTTTACCTTGGCTGTCCTGTCTGACCTGGTGCACACTGAAGCCCTCTTTAGCAGTTTGGCTAGAAATATAAAGGTATGCTGAAAGGTAGAACAGCGGAAGGATAATGGCTGTCTTGTGCCCAAAGCAAAAGAATAACAGTTGTGAAACTGGGTTCTGTTCTTTGTGTGACCACAGAATCCCTTTTGGACCATGAGTGACTTAGCGGTACTTACCATTTCTGCATCTCCTTTTGCCCCTTTGGTTTAAAAATGGGGGTGCCATGCAACTTAGTTCAGTAACCTGTGGAAAATGCTTTGAGACTTTCCAGTGCAAACTATGATAAAACAAAGTATTATTTTGTATTAAATACCATTTCCCAGTTGCCTAGCTGTAGCAAGGATCCCTCCACCACAATGGCCCCTGAGCCAGAGCTCCTTCTCTTCTTCACCCCTCCCTGGCTGGTTTTATTTTTGGTGGGGGGGGGGGTAGGGGGGGTTATGGCAAGGCTACAGCCTGGCTATGCTTTCAGAAAACAACTACGTTTCCCAAATACCCTTTTTGTACATTTTTTATGGCAGTATGAATCTGGAAACCAGTCCTTGGAGTACTCCCAGGCTTGCTGATAGATGATGCCATTATTTTATACTCTTAAAGTTCTGCCCTGTTGTGCATCCCAAGCTCTTATTTGAACCTCATGGCAGTGACCAAAATGGCAGACCATGAGTAGGAAGGACACAGCCAGGTGACAAGAAGCAAGAAAGATTAGATTACAGAAGCTGATTGAGTATTTGTCTTTTAAGGAAGCAGATCACAATCTGACTGTAGGACAGAGAGGATGAGAAGATTAGTTGTGGCCTGGCTTGGAGAAAGATATTCATGGGAATTAGTCATGCATCTGGCTGCCTATTTATTGGACAGAGTTATTGCTTGGAGAGTTAATGCTTGAGGCAGGGACTAGTAGAGGTTAGGGATACATTTTTTAAATAAAAAAGCAGAGCTGTGACTAAGGATCCAGACTTTTCCAAACTTCAGAATCCTGTTATGCAGAACTTGTGAATAGTCTTCCTTTAAAAACTAATGCAAAAATAAGGAATGTGGGGTGAAGAATCTGTATGATTTTATTGCAGAGAAAACTGATTGCACGTATAGACAGTAACTATTGATATACAGTGGACTGCAGTGTAGAATAGACGACTGTGAAGGACTGCTTGTTTCTGAAGCATGACTTTTTATTAAGTAGCTCCTTGGAAGTCAAGAGAATATTGAATGATACTGAAGTGTAGCAAAAGTATGTGGCAGCTGACTCAGCAGTGACATGAAAAGTGCTGTTGTTGAAGTACTATGCAGATTTAGCTAGGTAAGGTATAATATTATGGCTTCAAGCAGTGGGTTAGAACAGCTTTTTGTCTGCATGTATCAGGAAGTTGATGGTAGAGCAGTGTACTTGCATATGTATGGTATACATCCTTTTACTGACAGGAATTGCTGTAGTGTCTCCAGGTTTTACAAATTGAAATAAAACAATATACACCAGCTTGTGCAAACCCTTTCACTTATTTTGTGATAAAAGCAGACCTACATCACAATTCCTTTCTTTTTCAAGTGTTTTCCTTGTGGGAAACATTTGAAGAAATGGTAATGGCATACATATCTGTTACTAAAGGAGCAATGCATGCTGTGCTGTAATCAGTTACACCAGGGATGGGCAAAGTCTGGTCTAGAGGCCAGCCCCAGTCATGCTGACAGGGTGGGCGGCAGAGCAGGGTGAGGGGCTGCTCCAGAGCTGCTGGGATCTTGTGATGGGGGCAGCTTGCTCCAGAGCCAGGGAAGAACTGTAGCCTGCGCTCTTTGGGCAGGGGCGCAGAGGTAGGGGATCGCAGCTCTGCCCCAGCTCCTTTCAGCGATGACAGCCTGTTCTGGAGCAGAGGCAGAGCTGTAATCCCCTGGCTGTGCACCCCTGCCCAGAGCATACAGGCTACAGATCGGCTCTGCCATGGCTCCAGAGCAAGCTGCCCCCATCGCAAGCTCCTAGCAGATCCAGAGCAGCCCCCTGCCCTGCTCTGCCATATGCCCTGCCAGCGTGGCTGGGGATGGTCTCTATGGTAACCATGTGAGCGGGGGCTGCTGGGAAATGGAGTCCAGCTGCTGGCCAGATAGTCCATTTTGCCCATCCCTGAGTTACACATACTGTATCTGCATACTTTTTAGTCAATTTAATTGACTAGTAACAAGTGGACTGAGTTTAAATATAAAGTTCCCATATTCATTAGACTCTGTGTGAAATCCATTGTGCTGTTTTCTATACAGAAGATTTAGCAGGCAAAGAAAAGCTTCTAACCTTAACTTCAGTTTTGTTGCATTAAACTTGTCTTAGTATGAGGCAGCAAGCAGTCAACAAGCTTACTGTAGGCAGGAAAAAGATCCACAACAATTGACAAGTTAATGTAGGTTTACACAGGGTGCAGATTTGAAAGAAGGTAAAAGGGCTTAGTGTTGAGTGTCACTGGGAAACCTGCAGGCACAGAGTTGTCTTACTCTGTGTGGATGGCATTGATCTGGGTCTGTGAGGCCTCACAACAGATTGGAGTTATTTAGAAAATGAGGTGTGTTCTGTTTACAGTCTCTTACTCTTCCTGTTTCAGGGAAAGCAGCCCATGTTGGAAGGACAATTAAGAGTATGGGTGTGTAGTGAGACTTGCCAAGAGCCAGATGCAATGTATATTCTGGCTGTTGATGTGGGGTTTGATTGTATTCCATAAAGAAAGCTATTTCCCAGCTACTGGGAATCTAAAAGAAACTACCCTATCTTTGCTGTACAAAGGAGTAATGTGTCATGATGAACAGATTTTTGTGCTTACTTTTAATTTTCATGTTGGTATTCTGCAAAAGTGCTTTTTTTTGTTACTGTGGTATCCTTAAGTGCCTTTGTGTATAGATGCCACTCAGAGTACAGAGATGAGGGGATTGGTAGGTGCAACAAATACCTGGGGAATATCAACCAGCGCTAAGCTTTTTCTTCTCTTTTGGGACCTGGCTAAGCTTTTGAAGATGACTGCTAGAAAAGCATGACTAGTCATTGAGTAACAAAACCCAGACATCTCTCTGTTTTCACATTCTGCACACCTGCATGCTTGACTGAATTTCTCTCCAATGCTTAATCCATCAACAAATAGGTACTATGTGGGTTTGATTGGATTACTCGCATTAAAATTTCAACCATGTAGGAAGGACCCAGGTAGAACATGGTTATGTCCAAATTTGGTTCCACCATGGTTCTGTTTTGAATTGACTGGTCCATCATTGGTGTGGCTTCCAGTTAGTCTTACACTCATATTGCAAAAAGGAACCAGGATGTAACCAGTATAGGGAACAACCCTGTTTTGACCAGGTCATCTGACATAGTTGAGGTTGTACTACAGATGGACCCTAATGACTCTCATTTCAAGGCAATTGAGGGAATCACAGACTGAGTGCTAATCACATCACTTATACTGAGTGCTGAAGTATGAAATTTACCATCTCCATAGAAGATCTGCTGGGGCGGGGAAGGGGGGGGGCAACAGGGATATGACTAGACCTTCACTCTTTGTAAACTGCAGTTTTCCTGGCATTTGCTTGCAGGAGGTGCTCATCTGTCTGGTGGAAAGAATTCATTAGCAACAGTGGAGCCAATGGCCATCAATCATCCTGCTTCTGTCAGCGCTACAGCAATGCAAGTCAGTCTGTATGATATGAGGCGCAACGTGTCAGATCTTCGGCTGCAGCTGCACCAGATGAGGCAGCTACAGGTATGTTCACATGAGCCTGTGCTTTCCCTATGCAGAACTGTATGGAAAGCTGTGGCTTTAACTGTCTTTTCTTTCTTCTGCCTATTGTGGAAGTGTTGCTTTAAGCCCTACATCTGTAGAGAAAAAGGAGAACCACAATATAACAGTCACAAAATCACAGGCATATACTATTCTAGCAGATGCATATTCACATTCCTTAAAGTGAGAAAAACACAGCACTTACTATAGCACTAGAGAAGCAACTTCATGCCAGTTGTTAGTTTATAATAACAACTATCATAGGTGATTGGTAGGGGGTGCATGTGCCCCCCCTGACGGGGCTGGTGCCTCCCCAACGGCTGATACTGATGCTGTTGGTAGGGCTGGTGCCCCCCTGACAGGGCTGCTGCCGTCGGCAGCTTCTGCGGGTGCCCTCCCAGATTCAGGAGACACCAGTCACTCATGACAACTATTAATTATTATGTGTTAGTAATTAATAGTAATCTTGATCCTGTTGTACCTGTTGTGCCATGTATTATTATAAGCATATATGAAGAAAGCTACTGCCCAAAAACTGTTTACAATTTAGTCAGTTTTTCATTCTTCTCCATAAATATCTGAGACGTCGAGAAGCCAGATGATAATACAGTATGTACATATGTACTACACTTTTGGGGTGCAAAGGCTTTCCCTGAAATAAGCATCCTCTTTTTGGAAAGAAAGAGAGAGGGTTATTTCAAATGTTATAGGATCAGAAAATACCATTCCTGCCACAGTTACATCCAAGTTTTTAATAATACTTTCACAACATATGTGGCATCAGAACTGCCAAGAAAGAGGTGGAGGAATTTACAGGTGTTACAGATACCCCAGCAGGAGGGAACTGACTGAGACATTCTCTCATCTTGCAGTGGGTAAATATATGATGCTGTCCCCAAACACTATGAAAATAGTTCTGCAGAATATAGGTGGTATATTAATTAGATATATACTTAATCACAGAAAATACAGACAGTATATTCCTGTAAAGCAAACTGGGTGGTAGAGCAGCCATGTCATATTCTCCTGTGTAGGATAGCCCACCTTGAAAGTGACCTCAAACCTTATGCACTGTAGGGCAGTGGTGAAGCAACTGGTGAAGTCATGGAGCTGGAGCGGGCATGAAGCACATCAAAGATCTGCTGGTTTAACTATGAAGTAGATTGATCAGACAATTCGGAAGACATCAGAATCCTGTTAACTAGAGGGAATGTGTATAACTGAAGGGTGGCAGCTGGGGAAGGGCTGAGGGTCTCATTAATAACGAAGTAATGACAGTGAAGGGGCAACCATATATCTCTTCTGATTTTTGGTGACAAGGAGATGGGCTACAGAGTTTGGTCCAATTTAAATTAATTAGGCAGGTCATCTTCTGCCTGTATCTCTACATCCATCTGATTATTCTTTTCCTTTTGGTTAGTAGAAATCATTTGTATACATACCTATCTTCCTGTATTTCTAAATAGCGATGCCTTCCTAATCCAGGTATTAGTTTATCGTGTACGCCCCACCATGTTGGGACTACACTCCTGAGTCTCTTGCACAAGTGGACCTGTCAAGGCAATCTTCAAGAAATAAACATACTTGTCCACGTAAAACCAGGTTGTCCCCCTCCATTTATTTCAGTGAGGGCACCATTTGCAGATCTCCGTGTAGCCACTCCTGTGGGAACCAGGGGTATTTATGACGTTATTATAGAAGAACCTGAGTTGTGAGAGGTACTATGTGCTATTCATATGGAATAGTTTGATGCTAGGGCTGCGCAAAATTTTGCTGGCTGTTTCGTTTTGATGCTGTTTCGATTCATTATGAGCTCGAAACAGTGAAATCAAAACAAAACAAAATGAAAGACTGGAAGAAGACTGGAAGAAGGCCAATGTGGTGCCTATCTTCAAGAAAGGGAGGAAAGTGGATCCGACTAACTATAGGCCCATCAGCCTGACTTCTATCCTGGGGAAGATCTTAGAAAAGTTTATTAAAGAGGCCATCCTTAATGGACTGGCCGACGCCAACATCTTAAGGGATAGCCAGCACGGGTTTGTTGCGGGTAGGTCTTGCTTGACCAATCTCATTTCCTTCTACGACCAGGTGACCTACCACCTGGACAAGGGAGAAGAGATTGATGTCATATATCTTGACTTCAAAAAAGCCTTCAACCTGGTGTCCCATGATCGCCTCTTGGAGAAACTGGCCAATTGTCGCCTTGGGTCCTCCATGATCTGCTGGCTGGAAAATTTGCTCCGGGGTCGGACCCAGAGGGTAGTAAACGATAGAAGTCACTCATCGTGGTGTCCTGTGACCAGTGGGGTCCCCCAAGGCTCTGTCCTTGGACCCATAATGTTCAACATCTTCATTAATGATGTGGACACTGGAGTCAGAAGCAGACTGGCCAAGTTCACTGATGACACCAAAATTGGGGGCAAAGCATCCACACCAGAAGACAGGCAGGTTATCCAGGCTGACCTGGACAGGCTCAGCAAGTGAGCGGACGAGAATCTGATGGTGTTCAACGCCGATAAATGCAAGGTTCTCCACCTTGGGGAAAAAAAACCCGCAGCATCCTTATAGGCTCGGCAGTGCTATGTTGGCTAGCACTATGCAAGAAAGAGACTTGGGGGTCATCATTGACCACAAGATGAACATGAGCCTGCAATGCGATGCAGCGGCTAGTAAAGCGACCAAAACGCTGGCTTGCATCCATAGATGCTTCTCAAGCAAATCCCGGGACGTCATTCTCCCCCTGTACTCGGCCTTAGTGAGGCCGCAGCTGGAGTACTGTGTCCAGTTTTGGGCTCCACAATTCAAAAAGGATGTGGAGAAGCTTGAGAGAGTCCAGAGAAGAGCCACGCGCATGATCAGAGGTCAGGGAAGCAGACCCTACGATGACAGGCTGAGAGCCCTGGGGCTCTTTAGCCTGAAAAAGCGCAGGCTCAGGGGTGATCTGATGGCCACCTACAAGTTTATCAGGGGTGACCACCAGCATCTGGGGGAACGTTTGTTCACCAGAGCGCCCCAAGGGATGACGAGGTCGAATGGTCACAAACTACTTCAAGACCGTTTCAGGCTGGACATAAGGAAGAACTTCTTTACTGTCCGAGCCCCCAAGGTCTGGAACAGCCTGCCACCGGAGGTGGTTCAAGCGCCTTCATTGAACACCTTCAAGATGAAACTGGATGCTTATCTTGCTGGGATGCTATGACCCCAGCTGACTTCCTGCCCTTTGGGCAGGGGGCTGGACTCGATGATCTTCTGAGGTCCCTTCCAGCCCTGATGTCTATGAAATCTATGAAAGGCTTCAAAACAGCCTTGAAACAAGTTGAGGGCAGTCGAAACGTTTTGAAAGTTTTGAAGCTGGCCATGCTTGCAGCCATAGAGAAACTAAGGAGAAGGAGGGGGAAGAGGAGGGAAGGAAAGCTCTGATATTGACATGTGTAGCTGGCCAGTGACTGTGATCCTTCTCTGAGGTCCCTTCCAATCCCAGTGCTCAGAGGGAGGGGTGGAAAAACAGCATGTTTTTTACAAGTGACACAAGTTTTGCTCTGCACAGTTTGAGGTGCAGTTTCCCAGAAACCCTGCGTCTATCTCCTTGAAACTTTGCAGGCAGCCAG
>NW_005842142.1:362550-383744 GCF_000455745.1 Alligator sinensis
TTTTCATCATGCTGCACCTTACCACACGCACAGTCACACATGTCACGAGTTTTGCTTGTTAGCACCTTGAGGTGCAGTTCCCAGAAACCCCTACACCTATCTCCTTGAAAGCTGGCAGGCTTCATAGCCTCAGCAGGACCTACCATCCCTTCAGTTTTCACCTTGCTGTGCCTTAATACACACACAACATGAGTTTTGCTTGTAAGCAGCTTGAGATGCAGTTTCCCAGAAACCCCTGCACCTATCTCCTTGAAACTTGGTGGGCTTCATGGCCTCAGAAGGGGCTACCATCCCTGCAAATTTCATCCAAATCTGGCAAGAAATGAGAGTTATAGGCAGTTTTGTATTTCCACATTATAGCCTGTGGGCGAAACATTGAAACAACAGCAAAACAGTTTCGATGAAACGAAATGGAACAGTGCTTTTGAAACTAAATGAAATTCGAAACGAAACATTTTTCCATCGAAACAGAAGTCTGAACAAAATAGTGCTGTTTCACACAGGCCTATTTGATGCCTCTTTCCAGAATGCATCAACCTTTTTCCTTTCTGTGTTTCTGAAACAGAGCTAATGGTTTGTAATGTAGGAAGCCAAACAGGTAGTTTTTAAAACTAAAGAGACACCTTCTCCTTCAAAATTACACTTCTTCCCGAAGTTGTTATACCTCCGATTTTACAAGATTACCATAACTGAAAGAGATATGAGCAAAAAATATTTTCCTCTGTTTTTCCAGTTTGTTTACTTGGCACGTTTGACGGTGCTTTATGTTTTGTCAGTTTCACTTGCACCTGTATAGTCGCTCGGTTTTTTTTTACCAACATTTGTTTTGCATAGTAACAGAGATATGAGAGACATTTTCAAAAGAGGAGAGAAATGTGATTGTACAAAAGCACAAACAGTGGCAGTGTGACTTGGAGACAGGAGTAGGACATGAAACTACTTTTAATACTTTTTTAAATTGGCTTGATTTTGAGTTGATGGCACTCCTCTAGTGTCTCATTAATTTATACAGAACTATAGTGATTTGACAGGGAAAGGACCTTTTATTTTATGTCTTGTATCTGCAGGTAAGACTTCCTGCTTCTAACAATGACTGTCAGCAGCTGACTTCGGTGAACTAGTTCAGAACATGGTTAAACTGTACCTGTAGCCGGTCAGGATTGTTTCAGTTCAGTGGTTGGGATTCATCTACAGATACTGAAATGTGAGACTTGTAGGTAACTTTAGTAAAGGTCAGGCATATTCCCTGCCACTGCAGTAACTTTCTCAAGCAACTCCAGCTCTGGATTATAAGGTAAATTGCAGCTTCTCAGTCTCAGGGAGAAGCAGACCCTTTCAGCAAGTAGTGACAAGCATATTAACAGCAAAAATCTGGGGTTTTTTCCCATCTGCATCAAACTTTCTTCAGTGCCACAAAATGAGACAGAAGCACAGCCTGGGTACTGTTTATATTTGTTACCTTACAGTTTGTACAAGTGTACCACTAGGAAGCGTGGCTCACTTCCCCATCCTAGAGCAGTGGCATAGGAGATAATGGGAACTTTTAAAGAATAGATCTAAACAGAAACCGTGCAGTTCAGCAGAGTAATTTGTTCATGACAAAAGGTTGACTCCTTTGTGTTTGGATTTCTTTCCTCCTATGCTGGGTTTTAGTGGGTTTCTTAATCCAGCTCCCATGAAGAAAACAGTTAAATATGAGCTTCAGTCTCATATGTGGTGTGCATGTGTGTGTTTTTTTCAATAATATTATTATAAGTAGGGAACTGAGTACTGCAACAGAACAGGAAGTTGAATAATATTGTTGCCAATTGTGTTGTATGGCATGCCTGAGAACAGTCTCTCCAGTATAAAATTGAATTAGAAATTCAAATATGCTTTGAACTGTGTTATGAAAATTGTGAAACTGCATGAAATCTTCTGTGCTTGACAGCAAACCATAACAATTAGATAATTAAATCATATGGAAATCTCAAGCTCTAGGCAAATCCTATTTGGGGACATCAATTTCCTTTTTGGTACTGATGCTATGAAATATATTCCTGAAGTAGGAGTGCATGACAGGTACCCTAGTCTCTACTGGGGGGCTGGAGGGTCCAAGTACCCAGTCTGGGTTCTCTGTCTGCTAGTCAGGGGTGTATTAGGAACATCCAGAAAACATGGAGTGAATTTCTTGTTTTATGGGTGCTTCACCTTGTAACATTAATGTTCTTTTAACAAAGGATTTTTTTCTGATGATGTTTCCTCAGAATGCAATTTTAAAAACCAAACCTGATACACAGAAATGTCATGATGTGGACTGATATACAACCTGATATACAGAAATGTCATGATGTCACACTGACTCCTAAGCTGAGTCTTCAGCAAGGCTTGGACCCTGTATGTAGATCCATACCACAGAAACCTTCCAAAGGAACTAATGGAGTAACTGGTAGAATTAGGGACTGGTGCCGGGGGAACAGGGTATTCATTTTGCTTGAGGGTCTTGCAGCTTTTAATTGCAGCAGAGGAGTGAGGAGACCGTGAGGACTCTTGGTTCAGTTCCAGCTTCTGGAGGAAAACTGTTCCAGGGGTGTTAGATGATTCTGTCCCTGTGACTCTAGAAAGTACCAGTCCTATCTACATGCCCCATCCTTTGGCCTAACAACTTCCTGGAAGAGATGAGTTCTCAAATCTAGGTTGTATGTACCACAGCATACTTGTTTCTCTCAGCTCACCCTCCTATAATGCCTTTCACCATGTTAAATCTGGATACTGAGCCCACGCTGAGTAATTGCAAATACAAAAGGACTTTAAAATGATCCTGTTTGTAATTTTGTACATGAAAACTTCAGACTTCCAAGCACTGTTATAAACAAGGAATAATTCCAAGCTCCATCATCATTGCTACTGCTACTACTAGTCTTGCTGCTACCAACTTCTGCTCTATTTTTGCCTCCTCCAGTTTTGAAATGACACACTGTCTGTCAAAGGCGAACAGCACAGGGAACCTAGAACATTCTTGTTACAGAGCCCACTTCCATCTCCGTGCAGTCCAGTACAGTTAAGGGGGAGGCTCAGCACTCAGATCTGAAAAGTCAATAGTAGTGCATTGACTGTTCTCATTGAATCCCTACCCTGACTGGCAGGATGAACAGTGCCAAGGCAGCTTTTCTGTCTGATTTTTCTGACATTCCTTGGAGTCTTTCTAAATCAGTATCTAAGAAGATATTCCTAAATCCATTTGCACATTAACTTGCAAGATAGGGGGATTTACAGCATTGCTTTGAAGTCATGCTGTTAATGCTTTATGTAAACAATAATGTTCTTGCTGAATAGATTGCTGATCCAGATAGAGCTTATGGATCAAAGGTTCAAGCCAATGTGAAGGGCCTAACTCCTAACACTTTGAAAACTAGGACAGCATCTCCTAAGTCAAGAACACTGCTTCCAGAAGTGCTGTCATGCCTACCTAGACCCAAAATGGACTACACAGACAGAACCTTCTTTACTGTTTTATACCTTGTGACATACAGAAAGCTGGAAAAGGGAGGCTGTAGGCTTACCATAGAAACTCAATAACATCAAACTTCTGAGAGGGGCATTATACCCACAATTCTACTTTTAATAATCTTGAGAAGCATTCACTGCTGAGATAGATGGTAACTCCACATAGATACACTCTCTCCTCTCTCCAGCACTGCACACACAAAGAGGGATGTTTAGAAATTCTTACATGCACTTGGAGAAGGGCATACACATGTATTCATGTCACTGGAAAAATGGAAAAAACTTATACTGTTCCTGTCCATAGCAAAATAGCATGTTAGGGGGCCAGTGTAATTTTGCAACATTTTCTGGTAGATTTGTGTTGTATTATGGAAAATTAAATCTTGAAGGGCAGTTCCAAGGTTCTTTGTTTAAAGGAAATAAAAGATTGGAGGAGCTTCCATGTTGTTAAATGTTTTAGGTGTTTAAATAAGATGTTTTGTTCAGTGCCTGCCCATGCAAACTCACTTTGGGTCTTATAGCTAAGGAAGGTTCTTTACTTCTTGAGTGATGATTTCTGCCATCAGTCAGGCATTTAGTAATGCCCACGCATCCTCTTACCTTCAAGTTATAGCTTCAGTGAACCTGGTGCATTCCCATCACTTTCAAACCATTTGAGTGAGTGTAACTAGCTCTGGGATTTAGCATTTGGTTCACAGTTCTGTTTGTAATGTACAGAGAAAGGGCAATCCAATTAACTCAACCTTATCCGGTTTGGCTTTGCAACATTAACACGAGTAAAATGTATTAAAATTTATGTTTCACTCTCTGAAGTGAGTTTGGGGGCTGGGTATGCACAGAGAGCAGGTCTCTCAAGAAAGAGCATGTCATTTTTCATGGTTAGTTTTCAGGGAACCACATTCTGAAGGTTGTTTCTTGTCTATTACGAATAGTTGCATATATTCCATTATATAATACAGATGAGCATGTTCTTAGTTCATCATTTAAGAAATTGAAAACTTTCCCTGGAGAAGGGATTGCATTCCAGCTTTCACACTTCACTTCTGTGATGTCTTCTAAGTACTGTACAAAACACTCATGAGGGTACTGACAAACGTTGGGGGGGGAATGCGCTTTATCAGAAAAAGCAGTGCATTACTTTTACCCAGCTCTGCAAAGTTTATATAGATCAGGTGCTTCAGCAGGGCTTTTGGTGCTTTTAGCTAAAGCTGCTTCAACCAGCTATTAGATTAAAGTGCCAAAATGTCCCACTAAAGCACCTGATCTACACAGATGTTGGGAAAGTTGGGTACAACTAACATGCTGCCTTTTCTGGGCATGCGCTGGGCTCAGTGCGGGAGCACACCGAGTTTAAAGTAAAGTGCTGGGCTTTTTTTTTCCACATCTGCAAGCAATGCATGCCTAACTCCATGATATATGCAAAATGGAACGATGTCCCTTAGTGTGCCAGCTTCTAGCACTCTTGCTATTATTCAGCGTAAGGCAGGAAGCTCTTTATTGATATTTCACACATGCTGGCTAATGCTTCATTGAACAGATTAGAAAGGTTTCAGGCCTCACAGAGGTACATGCTGAAACTGGTGCCAGACACACTACAGTGTAATGAAGTCAACACATTCTGTTTGTCAGTTTGCTGCTGGAAGTCAGAAACATGCTTCAGAAGTTAATCGAATTTGTGCTCTTTCCTCCCCTTCTTGTTGAAATAACACTTACAGGTAAAGTTAAAAGGGGAAAAAAGGGTACATTCAGCTGTAGGGCTGTTTATCCAAAGCTACTTCTGAGCACTACAATGTATTCAGTTGCCAGGGATGTTAGTCAGGCAGAGAAAATTGAAGTTGATTTCTTTTGTACAACAGCTGCAGAACCAGGAGGTGCTGAGGGCAATGATGAAGAAAGCAGAGCTGGAAATCAATGGCAAAGTAATTGAAACAGTGAAGAGGCTGGAGGATCCTGTGCAGCGACAGCGCAACCTGGTGGAGCAAGAAAGGCAAAAATACCTTAATGAAGAAGAGAAGATTGTGAAGAAGCTATGGTAGGTGGAAAATCCTCATCATGCCTTGTTGTTTGTGCTTGGTTTTCTCATCTGTAAAACTTTAACCTCTCCATTGACTTCATAAGGGCTACTTCTGTGAGCGAGATCTACTTACCATGCACACTTTTTCTCCTATCATAATTCTGTGCCCTCTAGGGCTCGGGACAAACATTCAAAAAGCCTGAGCCTGAATTGATTCAGTCTTTTCAGGTTAGACCTAGACTGAATCAGTTTGTAACTGCACAGACACCCCAGAAATGCAGGTACATGCCTGCAGTGGCTCAGGTTAGAGGGTGTTAGAGCAGCCTTCCCTTCCCTTCCCTTCCCTTCCAAAGTGCTGAGCTGGGGGAGGGGGGTCTCCCCCACTCCCTTCTGACCAGCCCAGCTGGGAATTGATAACAATGTTTATCACCCCTAACTCAGTGTTCATCACCCCATTAAGAAAATAATGGAGGGACATTACCAGCTACCTGTTGATTCTGGCTCTGTCCCATCTGCCACAGCATGGATTGTAGCCAGCATGTAGTCTTCTAGCTAATGCTGTGTGTCTGTGTAAGGCAGAGGGGACGGGGCAATCTCTGCTTAGCAGGGAGTGGGGAGGGGAGTGGGGAGCAGGGGGAAGCCAGGCAGAGACCTGCAGTCTGTGCTGAGCTCCAACCAGGCAGCAGAGGGGAGGGGCCAGCCCTGCTGTGGAGCAGAAAGCCCCACCCCACCCAGCACAGAGAGCATGCCGGGATGCTGGGAGATTCTGGTTTAACTCTGGTTTAACCAGCAAAGGGGCCTGTGACAGACATTGCATAAACCGGTTTGAGCCAAATCAGTTAAGTCTGATACTGCATTCAACTATGTTTGTCTTAAACCTGTTTCAGCCATTTTCAAACTGGTTTATGTGCACTGAACATCTGTTTTGTTACAGGTTTAAGCCAGTTTCTGAACACTTAAAACAGTTTATGTGTAATGTCTGTCCCTAGCCTAGTTCTATAATTGTTTTTAAGGGACTTTCTATAAATAAGCGGCCTCTGGCTGTGGGTTCTTTGTAAGTGGTCTCAGTACTGATGAACAAATCCCACACCTACCATTTGATTCAATTTTTTAAATGTCCCCATCCATCTGCCCCCTATGCTTCCTTATGCTCATGCCCAGCACCACCCCCTAAGTCAGCTATTCAGTACAATGTTATATTAATAGGAGAGGAGGGGTAACACTAGCATTTCCTTGAGAAATGATTTGGTATGGAATGGGGGAGAGAAGAGAGGGAATAATGAGTTTGAAGTTAAGTGTAGAGCAGAGTGATTACTGAGCTGTTCTGTGGAGTGATATAGGACTTTGAAAGACTTAACAGGAAAAACAAAGTTCTAATTAAAATCAGTGATGTCAATGTCCTTCTGACCCTTATACATTGAGACCCTCCAGGCGCAAATCTGCAGTTAGAGAAAAGCCTGCAGGTTGCTTATAAGTAAAGATGTTTCTTGAAGAGTCTTTTTTCTCAATGCTGCAGCCTAATGAGGTTGATGATGTCCAGTTGTTTATTACAGCTTTTGCTCTGACAATTATGCAATGGGGCCTGAGATCAATCTGAAATCAATGGATGGTCTAAATAGTTCTAACATTTACACTTTGTAAGATACAATGTAATTCATTATTTTTCACTACTGAGCCTAATATATCTAGCTGCAACTGAAAAATTGCTCCGTTATGTACAGAAGAACTTTAAAATCAGTTTCTTTCTGGAAACATTAATCAAAGTACTCTACCAATACAAAGAGTGCTGGTATTTATAAACAACAAAGGAAACTGAATCTTTTATGTTAATCTATGGCGTGTCAAGTGACTTGTATTTATAACAAAACTAATTATAAGGAATAACATTACTCTGGGGATTGATAATGTAACATACGGGGGTACATGCTGAAGTAAATGAGCATGCAGTCCTAAATAAGCTATAGACAGTGCACTCTCCTACTATTCTCCTGTTCAGCAGTGTAGTCACCTGTTGCACATTATCTAAATCCTGGGTGGTGTTCTCTGAGGGGAGGAACTGTCTGTGGTACTTATTTAGAAAAGTGCCTCGTAGAGTGGGACATTGATTGGGGTCATGTGCTACTGCATTCATTCTTACAAATAGGCAGTTAAAATTCTCCTTTCTGATTGTTATGCAGAGCCATAGTGTTTGGATTGCATCCCATATGTAGAACCCTTCTGACTCTATTACACCTCCACTCCACTATCCAAGTAAGGCCTCATGAAGGAAGATTATACAGATTTGCAGTGCAGCCAAGAGACCCTGGACTGAAGAGGAGAATTTATTCTTTAGTGCACAGAATAGAGAGTCTTAGGCCCCTAACAGGTATTCATTTCTAGTGGTGGAAATTTCTTAGAAATCTTTATGGGGGAGAGAGCAGTACAGGCATTCAACCTACAGTACTCATCTGGGGAAGGTTTGAGCATCAGCAGCAGCTCTAGTCCTTCCCCAGACAGGTTCAGGAGGAGACAACTAGTGCCACCCTCCATCCCCAGCTGCTCCACAGACCAGGGACCCCAGTTCTGAGGGGCAGATAGGGAGCAAGGAGCAGCTGTTCTACTCCCCTCCCAGACTGGTCTGGGAAAGGACTAGAGCAGCCACTGGGCTAGGGAACAGGCAGAGGGCTTTGACCTGCTGCTCCACTCCGCTTCCAGACCAGACTGGGAAGGGAGCATACAAGAATTGTTTCTTGAGTGAGTTGCTTCCAAGTTGACATCTGGATGATCTTTCTCCCAGGGTGGGTATGCTTCCTCCCCATCCCCTCCCCAGAGAAACTAACTGAATGCTCATACGCTTATGGTTCTACTGAAAGAACGGTAATTTTCCTAGTAGAAATATAGGGCTCTTATAGATGTGCACAGAGCCTGCTCCAACACGCTGGAAATCCAGCGTGTCAGAGCAGATTCGATTAATCAAGCATGAAAATTGATGTGCTCCCTCAGCCTTCTGTGTCATGTATATCAGCATTCCCGTGCATCCCTGTGTTCAAAAAATGGTGGCAGGGGGCTTTGAAATAAAACATGTTTGATGAGCTTTAGTCAAAGTGGCCCACCGTCATTTTTTCAGCATGGGGGCGCTGATACACGTGACGTGGCCACTTTTAATTGGTGCGGCTCGCTAATTAAGGTGTTTGGTGCTGCATCTCAGAGCACATGTAAAAATGCCCATAATGCCTCTACATGATCTTAGTCATTCCCTTGAAAATGTAGAATCAGCATTTTCTGTTCATCCTAAATATTAAAATATGGCATTGTAGTCAATATAAGCTCAATACTAGTTCAACCCTTTTGGAGACATACTCAAACATGTATGCAAACCTCAGTTAGATATATTTCTTAATTGTTTCCAGTGGGACTGTTCAGTAACATTACTCCTATGCCTACACAGTAGAAGGATCAAACTGAAAGAGAGAAATAATGTGATAAGACGCATCCAACGTGCTTTGGGCTAAGCAGCTTGTGGCTGTTAGTAATGAAGCTCATACATCACAAAATTACTCCTCAGATGTCAGTTGATAACATCAGAGAAAGGTTAACTTTCTATTAAAAAAAAAAAAAAAAAAAAGCTTTGCAATTAAGCTGATACCAGTTTATAGATACATATTAGTACACAGAAACAGGAAAAGGAAAGTACTCTTTTTAGTCTTTTAATTATTACTTCTTTGATCCTTCCTAAATGTAGATTTGTTTCCTCATGGACAGTATTTCAGGGTTTACACTACCTTTGTAAAAATGCAGTAAGAACCTGGAATATGAAAACCTCTCTTCACTTGAATTAGATAATAGCAAACATTCTTCTCTGCTATGCTGAACAGAGCTAACATAACAAGCATCTTGGCAATTTCATATTTCAAATGAGAAATAATTTTAGACCAACTCCTGCCATTTTTCTCTTAGCACCAGTAGAATCGAGCCTATTTATATAAAAGATGAATTGGCATTTCATCTCAGTTATCGCCATCACAGATGCCTAGTGAAAACCCAGAAAGCACTCTTAAGCAGATAACTGCCTTGAAATCATATAGAAGACACAGTCCACCTTAAGCAAATAACTCTTCCCATTGAAGAAATATACTCTTCCCATTGAAGAAATATACTCTTAGGCAAAAGTCTTAAGGAAGTTCTTTTGGATAAGACAGTGTCTTGTTTTGGATGTCAGACACTAAATATCAGCCTTAAACTTCATTGGACACAAAAAGCAAACGGGAAAAGCCTGCCATGATGGTGACATTTATATGAAAAGTATATTTTAAAAAGATATATTTTAATCTATAAAAGACTAATAAACACCTTTATTTTATTATATGTATATGTTGCACTTCCCAACAAAGGCTTAGCGTAGCTTACAATAAGAGACCAGTAGAATACTGAAAAAAATATAGTAAAGTGGAATAATATTACAAGTTTGGCATGTTCATTTGTTAGATAAAGTGTACATATTTATTTTTTGAAAGGAAGTGAGATTTTGGAATTAGAATTTAATATTAGAATTTCTGTAGTTCACACTAATTTTGAATGAAGTTCTGCAGTATCTGGGAGCATCTGTGATTGAAATACACTTCATGAGATGGGTTTTACTACTACTTAAAATCGCTGCCTCTGCTAGGCAGATTTTCCAGGGAAAACTCCTGATTGGAAAGTGAGTGGGAAATGTGATGGAATTTAGTTTTCATCATTCTGCAGGGCTTTTCTTACTATGGTGAGCTCGTGTAACGTTTTCTCTCTGTTGCATTTTTATTAACTGTGAACTGAAATCACTATCCTCTCTTTGTGGTTCCCAACTATATGTTTCAAACCTGATGTAACAATATATTCTAAATATGTTTGCTTTCAAATAGTTAATGTGATAGGTTATTGTCTCCTAATTCAGCTAGTAAATATATGTGTTAGTTGCCAGTGTAAGGCATATTTTCATAACAATTTTACCCTTTTAGAAATACTATATAACAGCACTTACCATGTTGTGAGAATTTGATATACATGTCATAAGTCTAATATTGTAAAAGCCTTAATTGATCGGTCTGCCCATAACACTTGATTGGCATTCTGATTGGCTGACAAACAACGAACCAGAGTGCGAAGAAGCGTTCGGACAGGAAGTAGTGGTGCCATGGAGCACTGCCATGATGGGGACACAGGGGGCAGGGGGGCGAGGCCAGCTGTTCTGGCCTCGCCTCCCCCTCCCCCTGCTCCCTTGAGGCAGCAGCAAGGTGGAATGGGGGGGGGGAGGGGAGGCAGGCACTTGCCTCACCCCCTCTGCCCTGCCCCCTGCAGTTGGTGATGATGGAGCAGGGGGGGAGCAAAGCCACCAGCGCTGGCCTCAGCCCGCCCCTCCCTCCTTCTGTCACCACTATCTGCAGGGCCAATGCAGGCTGATGCCATGGCTGTGGGGGGAGGAGTGGGCCTGACGCGGGGGGGGGGAGGAGCAGGCATGCCGTGGGGGTGGGGGTGGGGGAGGGAAGGAGTGGGCCCAGGCCCAATGCTGGGTGGGAATGGTCTGGGAAGATGATCTGGTTCATCGCTGTGAAGTGCAGCAATCCCTGTGACCAGCCACTGCAGAAGGGGCTCCTGCTCTTCGGGGTGATGTTCTCTGTGCTGCTGCAGGAGGCCTTCCACTTCCTCTGCTACGAGCTCCTTAGGTACGGACTGCAGCTCCAGCAAAATCTGGGGCGAGGAAAGAAAAGCTAGCTTACTGGGAATGCAATCCTCACAGCGCTGTGGCGCAGGTATGCAGCCCACCTTGGGGAAGGGCGGGCACTGCTGGCATGAGAGGGAGGCCAAGATGACTGCTGCCCAAACCCTGCACTGCTGATTGTCTGAGAGGGCTGCTTGTAGTGCAACCCAACTCCTCTCCACCAATTGGCAGTGAGGGATGAGGCCACATGACAGAGAGACAGCCTTCACAGTCAATCAGTGGTGAGGGGCTGGGCCACCAGGGCCTCTTGGCCAATCAGATACATGGGGGGAGGAGGAAACCTGCTGCAGTCGGCCCACAAAAATTGGGACAGCCCTACACTCTACCTGCAAAATCTGCTGGCTGCCTCTTCAAGTTGGGGAGACCCCTATGTGTAGGGCGTACAAATATAACATTTACCACATAATAGCTACAGCATACTGCCAAATAGCAGCCCACCATCCCCTTCAAAAGTGGCTAAAATGTTCATTCTTCCATACTCTGTCTTATCTGTGTTTCTACAAGGCTTCATTTCCCTTATCAGTACTTAACGAAATATCAGGAATGAATCTGATGTATTTAATATATAGTCAAATGTGGAAGGCCTTTTAAAAATGTAGCCATATGTACACTGGACTGATCAGATTCCAGTCTAGCGAGCCAAACTGAGCAGAAGAGGGGAGGAAAAGGCACCCTGGAGTCGTAGGCTAAGTACAGACATTCAGAAAGCCTCTGCCAGAAGCACTAAACATTGCTCTTCACTTAAAGTGCTGTAAGTGACAGGTTTTTGTGCTGAAAATTGACCCCAGGAAGCCCTTTTTGTTTTTGCATTCTGAGATGTAGAGAGGAGAAAAGAGAACAAAAAATACCTCATCTCCTCTCTAGAAGTCTTCCTTTATATCCTGTCTGTCTGACCATGTTAAAAGCATGCCAAAAGAGCAGCAGAATACTCCATGCTTCCTGCTTTCTTCCCATTCTGACCTGGAGACAGTCCAGGTCCTTATCATAATGCTTGAGGTCTCCACTGACATAATTCCCAGACACATAGGATCATAGGAAAGAAGGGCTGGAAGGGACTTCACAAGATCATCTATGTGAGAAACTGTCTTTCTGATCCTTCCTCAAGAAGATAGCTGTACTTGCTAGGAGCACTGAGGTAGCTTTTGTTCAAAGTGATGGTCATAGCTGCTGGTACCAGAACTTTGTCAATGTTGGTCTGTGGCTGGTAGGACCTTCAGGCAGGTGTGAGCTCAGATTGCTTTTGCAATGTGTGGTAATGGAAAGATGAATTTTACAAACTCCTTCTCACAGTTTTTCAGTTCCTTCAGTGCCATCTGCATTGTCTCTTTTTGTGCAGCAAATGTAAGACCAGTATTTATCTATTATTGTGTTTAAATTCACCTGCCCCTTTTTTCTGCAAAAGGAAACAGAGCAACATTCGCTTGCTGCCATCTAGCGGCCCCTTTCATGTTTTCTTAAAGGTTTTCTTGGTGTTAGCAAGGAAGATGGTATTACTTCCTTTTTCATAGGGTGTCTTCAAAATTAGCGGTCCTGAAATAAGCTCGCTCATCTGATGTTTGTTTTATTCACTCATGATAGCACTTGTGTGTGTAGTGCTTTGTGCCATTCCGCCTCCTAATTTGATGAACTGGCAGATTTCAATATCTACAAATCCTCCTTTCCAGGTCTCTACAATCTAGATTCTTATATATTTAAACCAGGTGCTTACCAGGTGCAAATAAATTATGTTCAGGGAGACTGAGTGGAGTTCTCGAATGCAATGAGAGTCAAAGCTAGTTTATATTATTGCCAAATGGATCACCTTTTCTCTTTTCTTTTAATTGAGTATTTATACTAATACTATCTTACCAACAGGATGGGGGACTGGCTTGGATGAAAGTCCTAAAGCAGTAGGATAAAAGTAAAAAAAACCCAACCAAACTTTTCATGATAATGATATGGTTGTATCAAAATCAGAGAATAAAAAAGTATAATGACTAATTGATTGCCTTAACAAAAGAGAGATGTCAGTTCAGCACCAGATAGGAGCTGAATAGACTGCAGAAAGGTACCTCAAATCAGAGACCCCAATTGCAAAATAATCCCCATTTTTATACTATTGTTACCATTTTTTAAGGCAGGGTTTTTCAACCTTTTTTAACAAGTGTACCCCTTTTGGCCTCAGTTTCAGCTCATGTGCCCCTTTATATTTTTTTCTTGATATTAAGGGAGGGGGCAGATCAAGGCCCCCACAGTGACCAGAGGGAGTGGGGCTGGGGCAGATGCTGCATAGGTGGAGGGAGAAGAAAATTATTTGTGGGGGAGGGGGCTGAGCACGCACGTGCGCGTGCACCCCCCTCCTCCCCAGCAGGTAAGTCTGTGGGGGAAGGGGCAGGGGGAGGGAAAAGAGCCATGGGGGCGCAGATCGTGGACCCCATGGTGAGGGAGGGAGCTGGGCCCTGGCCAGGCAGGGTGTGGGCCCCAGCACATGCAGGAGCAGGGCCCCAGCTGGGCTGGGTGGTGGGACAAGCAGAGCCCCTGGGATGCCTTCTGGGCCTCTGCTTGTCCCACCACCCATCCTGGCTGGGGCCCCACTCACACCAGCCCTGCTTCTGGCCCACTCCCTCCCTCACCACAGGGACCTCAATCTGCCCCCCCATGGTGAGGGAGTGAGTGGGGCTGGGGATCGAGACCCCCACAGTGCATGAGGGAGTGGGGCAGGGGCAGGGATGAATGATTCACCCCTACCCATGCCCTACTGCCTCCTGGACTATGAGAATTGTCCCATGACTCTGCCCAGCTGGAGCCCCATTCACCATGAATGGGGCCCTGGCCGGGCCAGGTCGTAAGACAGTCGGAGCGCAGCAGCTTGTCCAGAGGCGCAACGAGAGGGAGCCAAGGGGGAGGGCATGTGCCACCCCCTTGGCTCCCCCATGGTGCATGTAGCAGTGGGAGGTTCCCCCCCACCCCCACCTCCCTGGACAAGCTGCCAGGCATGGTATTGCACTTAGCTGCATGGTGGGGACAGCAGCTCCTGCCACTACTAGTACTCCCAGGAGGGCATGGGAGCATGTGCCCCCTGGATCTGTGCGGGTGGCAGAGCGGGCTGCATCTGCGGGCTGGGGCCAGGGCTACACCAGGCTCTTCCCAGAGGGGACTGGACCAGGCTATGCTAGGGGTGGGTGGCAGTGGCATGGGGAGTGGGGCTATGAGAGGGAATGCAGCCACCCCAAAATTTGCCGTAGCCCCCACAATCCCCTCCCAGCGCAGCCCAGCCCAACACCCGCACTGGGAACAGCCCAGCACTTCCCCAGCCCCAGCCTGCAAAGCTCAGCCTACATGCTGGTCTGGCAGCACGTGCCCTCCCAGGGGAGCGCGCAGCTGTGGTGCTGAGAGGGTGGGGGGCTTGCACGTAGCAGCCACCACCACTGCCACCGCCCTGCTTGGCTGCATGCCCCACTGCTTTCCCATGGCCGGTTGTTCTGTGGGCTGCTGACAGGTCTCGTACCTGGCCAATCATGCGCTACCGGGGGCGGGCACAAAACACACCTTCCTTTGCCGCTGTGCTGTAAGGAGGGCAGGGAGGCTCTGCAGTGTGCTGTGCAGGGCCGGCGGGGCCTGGTGCATCCCTCCCCTTCCTCCCTCCCCCGCCAGATAAGAGGCGAATGCTCTGGGGTAGATGCTACTGCTGAGCCCTGGGGTACACTCCATCCCCTCCTGCCCACCCACCTACACATACCCTCTACAACCTTTCTAAGTACACCTGGGGGTATGTGTACCCCTGGTTGACAACCGCTGGCTTAAGGTACTTGACCTGTCATATCAAAAGATGTGTACCTACCTATCTATTGATAGTTATATATATATCAAATATGCATTGATGATTAACAGAAAAAGAAAAACTTGCAACTGCAGCAAAAAGAAAAGTTTTGTTTAAAACTTAGCTTTGTGGGTTTTTTGTGTGTATCTTGGACACCCCAAATTAATTCTAAACTTTCCTGTATCTTAAACCCTTGTACTTCATTTTTCCTGCACAAACTCTGCCTAATTAATACTTTCGGTCTGCCCTGTTTACAGTTTCTATATTCTGTAAGCATTTGGTTTTTTCTTAAAACCTTGGGCAACAGCATGTAGTTGATGGCATTTGTTCGCATCAGAGTTGCAAACGTGGAGAGATGCCAACATGATGAGGAATGTAGCTAAATTCACACATGACATTTGCAGACCAGCACTTTCCACCAGTATCTGATCACTAGAGCCATCCTGAGGGGTAGACCTTAATGCAGTGACACTGTAGAGTTGTGACCAGTCACATGCGCTGGTGAGGGCTGGCTGCAGGAAGCAGTGGTTGCTGTCAGAGACCCCAGAAAATGGTTATTTCTTTTGTGACTTCCCACAGTTAGGTGGCTAAGCAGTTTATTTATGCCTTTTTCTAATGTGTTGGCAATTTTATAAGTCTTCCCTTGGCAACTGAGTAAGATAATGCAAGAGACTATCTATAAAGCTCAAAATGTAATGTGCTTACTCCATATGTGCTAATTCTCAGCAAAACTTGTTTGAGCATGAGTAGCACCACATCAGCATGGCTATGCTACCAGTTTGGGAGGTAGGTCATGGAGAGCAGGTGTTGTATATCTCTGTGGTGCTGCTTTGCACTAAATAGAGATGGGAACATATGCAGTGCCTCTGCCTCCACCCTGTGGGCTGTTTGAGTGCAGCTCCATTTTTTTCTGATCCATTTAGCATTGTGAAGCTATTTAACAACTAGTTCTCACAAATAATTTGTGGTCTTTGGCTTTTAGTGAGCGCTTTTGTCATGTGTACTTGTTATTCAGGCTCTGAGGATGTTATTAATGGGATGCTTAAGTCGCATGTTGTTTTGTTCTCTTCAGAGAATGTGTGTAGCCCCTTAGAAAAAGGTTTCAGAAGTAAGTACTTGTGTTTCACCTTTGAGTAATTGCCCACAGATGCATTCTTACTTTGTGGGTGTGCCTCATGCTTTGACTGGGGACTCTTCTGCTTCAGCAGCAGCTGAAGAGTGTGCCCTAACCCCACCCTTCCTTGATCCCCCATGCTGCAGGGATAGAGGGCAGTGCACATTTCCTGCTCTTCATTTCTTCTCACCCACTTGGCACAGACAATAGAGCCTGCTTGTCCTTCCTCTACCTCACCTGAGGGCATCGTGTCCAGACTGTGGCAGACAACAGGACCAGTCTTCCTGGCTATGCAGAGCAGCAGTTGCATAATGGTGCTAGCACATAAGCCATCTATTTCACCTGTCTAATCTTCAGAATGCCGCAGCAGATCACCCAAGCTGTCATCTGTCTACATCATGAGAGAAGACTCAACAACTCTGTACTCTGCAGCATATTTGTGCCATGGAGCCATCCAGGCATAGATCAGTTCACAGCTGAAAACCAGAAATGTGCCTCTTTCTGCTCCAGGGAGTGTTCAGCCCCAAGTTCCCTGTTAGACAAATTTGTAATAGTGGTTGAGGAGCCTCCTGTGTCTACTCCATCCTACACCTGTGATCCTGGTTGTCCTCTCCAAAGTGAGACAGAACCAGGCCCTAGTGGCACTAGTGGTACCTATGCAATGGTCCCAAATCCTTGGGGAGGCATTTGTCACTTTAGATGTACTGCAGAAGGAGGGTACAAATGGTACTCCTTTGCATGCTTTGCTCAGGTCCTTTCTCCACATTACAAAGGAAAGTAATGGCTCAGCCATTGTGCCTGAAGTGTCCAGTGAATAGATTCTGTGAAGCCAGGCCTGAAATACGCTGAGGCAAAGTCTGCATGGGGCATCTTGAGAGTGAAAACAGCCAAGTGCCCAAGCAAAGATAGGTAAGCTCTTACCACCGTCGCTGAGAGCTTTCTTGTATTCTTGTGATGCAAGCTGTGGGAAGCACTTTTCTACTCTCCCAGGACTTCATCACCTTGGAACCAAGTGAATTGTTTTTCCTTTTTCTTTTCTTTCTTTTTCTCTTTTCTCTTCTTTTCTTTTCTCTTCCTTTCTTTCCACTTCTTTTTCCTTTCTTTTGAGAGACTGTGAACTCCTCTACAGCTCTGTGCCTCACTACTGGTTCCAGCAGACAAATGACACCTTTGTAAAAAGGCCACAGGCAACCCATTTAGTTGCCTTGCCAACAGTCTTGTGCTGGAGACCTTGAAGTAAATCCACATCTCTGTCTTGCTGTCAGTGGACATAGGAAGGTACCACTTTTTTTTTTCTCTGTCATGGATTTCCCCAGAGCTGCTCATGCTCTGGGCTTTCAACTGTGCCCTTTGCATGATGGTCTAACACCAGCATCTGACAGCCAGACATGGTGCCTCCTCCATTTGGGGCAATTGGTCACTATTTCTCCTTGGTAAGTCTCTCAGCTCTGCCTCTGAGATGGGGTCAAGGGCCTTGAGTTGGCACTGTATGGCACCTCTTCCCCCCCACCCCCAAACACAAGGAGCAGATTGACCTCCTCACTGCCATCAGGATTGAAACCTCTGTACCAATCCTGATCATGATCCACAGGATCTATCAGCAGAGGTAGACAACAGAAACATCCCCATCCTGGTTGCACCAAAGATTTGGCACTTTTTAAATGGCAAAAAGCTTTCTTGTGTAAACTAAGGCTGTTGACTTTGGTGAAGGTTCTTGCCCTTTTTTAATAAGAGCATTGAGGAGCCTCTGGTCTTGTTTGACAAGCAGAACTGTTCCCTGCATGTTTTCTGCTCTAATCTGTGTCACTGGTGTTGTGTGACAGTATCATATCCATCCCTAAGCCCCTCTGAGCTTCCATAGTTATCCCATAGGGCCAAGAAGCCAGAAGAAGGGGTCAGGTCTAGAGCTCCTTCTTCAGGAGCCTCCTGTTAGGTCTCTAAAGTCTGATGAAAATAAATATCCATAAGAGCTTTCTATGCAAAATATAAATTTGCTTTTTATGTTCTGTGGTGCTGTGGTTGAGTGTCACTGCTGTCCTTCATCTTAAGGTAATTTTAAGTTGCCCTGGGGAAAAAAGGCTAGAAAGAGACTTCTGAGGGAAGAATGCTGGCTGAAAGCTGTAGAAGGACACAGAGTCCTTGACAGGCTGCCATGAAGAAGAGGAAAAGTACCTTTTCAGTCTTGCTGCAGAAAGGAAGATGTGGAAAAATTTCTTGAAGCTGCAGCAATGTAAGATGAGATTGGATATTAGGAAAAATGTCTTCACTGTTAGGATAGAGAGGCAGTGGAATAGACTGCCTTGGGGAGGGGTGGACTGTGCAGCACTGAAGGTGTTCAAGAAGAGTTTGGATAGCTACTGGTTGGGGATGATCTAGGCATAGCTATGCCTATGTTTTACCATGGATATTTCCCATGCTCCTGCTCTCCTCCCCCCTCCTCCCCCCCTTTTTTTTTTTTGCTGCTGCATGTGTCAAGGCATTTTTAAGCCGTGCTAGAGACATTGGGTGTTTGGCTACAGCCAAGGCTGGGGAATATGCCAGTGCTCCTGCTGCAACCGACGTCAGAGATTCCTCATTAGAGCGTCTTATCCTTCCACTCAAGGTCAGACCGATTGCTGTTTTGGGGGTCAGGAAGGAGTTTTACCCTTTGCTCAGATTGGTGTGAACTGTGGGAGGTTTTGCTTTCCTCTGTAATTGGGGGTGTAGCCCTGCACCTGGGACCTCTTGAATGTATATTGACAACAACATTGTATGGAAGCAGGGCATTGGCTGCTGTGGTTCTCCTGTTTTACCTGTGGCAGGTTAGGGTATTAGGTCTATATCGTGCCAGGATTGAACGTTCTTATTTAGAGTTTAGCTTGTGGTTTGCGTGGGATAGTTTGGATAGGGATGATCCTGCCTCAGGCAGGGAGTTGAACTAAATGAGCTCTGTAAGTCCCTTCCAGCCCTACTTCTTTATGACTCTGGCTGTGCCCAGGGGGACAGGATTTTGTACAATCTTTGTAAATAAATAGGATTGTATTAAAGAACTCCCTGACTTCGTCATCAATTTTTTCCTTTTTATAATAATGACCCACAACACTCCAAAGTTGGCTAATGGGTTGTGTCAAAAAAGAGAACACTATGTTGTTGTGCTAATTGACAGCAGAGGTAGCTTACTCCGACAGAATCTCATCCTTTCAAAACTTCCTATAAGAAATGTCTGCTACAGTTTGCCTATATTGTTACCTTAACACACTCAAAAACCCAGTTATAACTCCAATCAGCCGCCAGCTTTTCAAAGGAGCTGTTAGGACTTTCACCTCCGCTTTGCTTGGCACTAACCAAAAATGCATTTTAAAGTAGATGGAAAGGAAGCTAAGGGTAATGCGTGGTTTAACACACATACTTCAGCAGATCACATTTGTGTTCACCCTGGTCTTTTCTGCTTGTGCATTGTTGTTGCTGCAGCACACAAGTCATACCCTCAGGTAACTCACATCATGAAAGCAACTAATTTATATTTGTGTTAACCATCTCACCTGCCCTTTTACAGTATGGATGAACTTGGCAACACATCAGAGGATGTCAGGCACTTGCGTTTGTTATAATCTGACAGTTTTATTGAGAAGCTGGCCTTCTAATACTTTTACAATCTCCTCTTTTTTGGACCCGGTAGGCAAGGCATTAGAAAATTTTAATGTGCCATAAGTGAGGGTTTTTTTAATCTGGTTTGTCCATTTGGTTCCTTGTATTTTCAGAAAATAGGCTTATAATAGGGTAGTTCAGATAAAGCTTTATTTCTGTTCTTTTAATAGTGAGCTAGAACATTTTGTTGAGGAACTGAAGAAGGACTCCCCAGCCAAGATAATTACACTGAAAGACGTTGAGGATGGGGCTTTTCTTCTGCGTCAAGTTGGAGAAGCTGTTGCCACCCTGAAAGGTCTGTTTTCTTCCTTAAGTTTAACCGTGTTGTCTTTAATCATTAGATCTGATATAAGTTTGTCTCTTGATCTGGAACTTTACCTCTTGCTTCAAAAAAAAAAAAAAAGATGCTGCAGGTGTGAGTTATATGGCCTCAGGGTGGTGCTAGAAGTGCAGCTAATGGCACTTAAAGAGTCTCTGACTGCTTGGTTTATGTATTTATTTTTCCTTTACTGCATTTCTCATTTCCAATCTGGATTTCATGCTTCTTCTCTCTCCAGGTGAGTTCCCAACACTTCAGAATAAAATGCGGGCAATCCTCCGCGTTGAGGTGGAAGCTGTCAGATTTCTGAAGGAGGAGCCCCATAAACTGGACAGCTTGCTGAAACGAGTCCGCAGCATGACTGATGTCCTTACTACACTAAGAAGGTGATTTTTTTTTTTTCCTTCCAGAATCGTGACTGGTTTCTGCCAAGGGGTCTGGAACCGCTTTTTAGAGTCGAAATGTCTTGAGAGCTGAACCTGTCTCTAATAATCGGAGGTATAACAACCAGATTTTGCACCCTAGACAGCAGCTGTTGTTGGGGCAGTGGTTGGGCTGTCAGTGGTGACAGTCACCAGTCTCTGGCACCCAGGGCTGGTACTCTGCTTTTTGACACATTATAATCTGCCTGGCAACTGACTCCCCGGCCCAGCCGCTGGCTTCTTTACTTTTCATTCCATCCAGGAAGAGCGCACACCAACTGCTGAAACTTCCTTAGCGTGACAAAGGGTTTTTGAACCCAAAAGTTTGCTTAATAATTGTTTTCCAACTATTTGGGATGGTCTAATAAAAGATATCAGATTCGCCTAAGGAACCTTGTCTACCTATGTCCTTAGACCAACATGACTACAACCTACACCCCTGCAACATGGAAGATATCAAATTCAGCCATCTGAAATGGAAACTGTACAACATGAAAAAGAAAGAAGCCAAACTCAACAGTGACATATATTTTCTAAGCCTTTGCAAGAAACACAACTTCATTCCCTGAGGACTAAACATCTACAATCCCCTGACTACTACACAGAACTCCAAATATGCTTCACAGCTATGCAGAAGAACTTCAGAGAAAATTAGAAATCATCTACTTCACCTACTCTA
>NW_005842142.1:384941-385777 GCF_000455745.1 Alligator sinensis
ACTAAAATGGCCCCACAGTATGCCAACCTTTTTATGAGCCACCTGGAAGAAGACTTCCTCAAGAACTGCACCATCAAACCCTTGCTATACTTAAGATATATCGATGGCATCTTCATCATTTGGACTGAGAACCTGCAATCTCTGATTGAATTCCATCAGAAATTCAACAATCGCCATCCCTCCATCCAGCTTTCTCTAGAATAGTCCAGCACCAGCATCTCCTTTTTAGACATGATGATCAGTATCCAGAATGATAAAATACAGACCATGTTATACAAGAAACCCACAGACCAACATACATATCTGCGCAGAACCAGCAATCACCCTAAACGCACCAGAAAAGCTGTGATATACAGCCAAGCCCTCAGATACCACCACATTTGTACTCAAGAGAACACCCGGGATTGCCACCTCACCAATCTTAAAAAGGCTTTCACCCAACAAGGGCACTCCTCCAGAGAGATAGAGATCGCATGTTTAAAAGAGCCGCCCGGACACCACGTGAAGAACTGCTGCAGTACAGACCGACCCCCTCCCCCCACACACACACACAAATTGCACACTGCTGGTTATGACATATCACCTCTCCCTTGAACCTGTACAAAAAATCCTCAAACAATTGCAACCCATACTAGAAAGAGACCCTATTCTTAAAAAGATCTTCCCAGAGCCACCCATCCTAGCCTTCAAACAAGCACCAAACCTCGCCAACCTCATCACCAGAAGCAAACTTCCTCAAGCCCAGAACACACCAAAAGGATCCAGACCGTGCCAGGACAAGAAATGCAAAACCTGCCAACACATCTCCACCACCCCCACAATTACTACACCCCACA
>NW_005842142.1:388053-392525 GCF_000455745.1 Alligator sinensis
CCCCCGCCATGTCTCCTGTGCCCTACTGTTCTTCCAACACATTGTCTGTGGCCCTCCCCCACCCCCAGACTTACCTGGAGGGAGCTGTGGGAGATATTTTCTGCTGCCACTTGGCTTACACATGCATGCAACACCCCCTGCCTCTGATCACCCTCCCATGTTTTTCTTGCTATGGAAACCCCAGATCTCTGTTTATAATGACCCCATCTGCTGATTTTGCAACCCCATTTCGGGTTGGGACCCACAGTTTGGAAACCTCTGTCCTAAAGGTAGGAAGAAATGAGAGCAGCAGAATAAAGACACTAGACTTCAAAAAAGAAGACTTAGTTAAACCAAGGAACTGGTGGGCAGAATCTCCTGCGTGGCAAGTCTGAGAGGAAAAAGAATCCACAAGATTGTGGATCCAGTTGTACTTTAACGAGATACTTTTAAGGGTGCAGGAGCAAGCTATCCCAATGCAACAGAAGAATGGGACAGAAGTGCAAGAAAAGAGATGATCCTGACTGGACAACAATCTCTTCAATGAGTTGAAACTCAAAAAAGAATCCTACAAAAAGTGGAAACTTGGTGATAGTACTAGGGAAGTGTATAGGAGTATTGCATAGGCATTCAGGAAAAAAATTAGGAGACCAAGGCACAATTTGAAATGCAGCTGGCGCAGGATATAAAAGGCAATAAAAAGGGATTCGACACATGTCAAGAGGAAGACCAAAGAAGCCATAGGTCCCTTATGGAATACAGAAGTCAATCATAGTTTATGCTACACTGCAGAGAAAGCTGAAATATTTAAAGCCTGTCTCACTTCAGTCTTCACAAATAGGGGCAGCTACCAGATGATGAATGCTGTTAACAGCAAAGATAAGGAAAGAGTCGAACAACTTAGAATAGTGGCAGAACAGGTTGGGGATTACTTAGAGAAGCTAGATGCTTTCAGGTCAGCAGGGCTAGATGGATTCACTGCAGGGTGCTGAGGGAATTGGCTGAGAAAATTTCTGAGCCACTAGCTGTCCTTTTTGAGATCTTGTGGAGGTTGGGCGAAGTCCTAGATGACTGGAAAAGGGCAAATATAATGACCATCTTTAAAACAGGGAAGAAAGAATATCTGAGGAATTAGAGACAAGTAAGTCTGACTACAGTACCTGGAAAGATCATGGAGCAAGTCCTCAAAATCTGTTGTAAAGCACCTAGAGTGATCAGGAAGAGCCAGCATTCATTCATCAAAAGCAAGTCATGCCTGACCAACCTAATTTCCTTCTAGGATAAGGTGACAGGAGCTCTGGTTGAGGGGGGAGCAGTGGATATAATATACTTTGACATTAGCAAGGCTTTTGACATTGTCTCTCATGACATTCTCATTAGCAAGCTAAGGAAATACAGACTAAATTAAAGTACTGTTAAGTAGATACAAAACTGGTTGAATCATTGTACTCGGTGAGTCATCTTCAAGGGCTCAACATCAAGCTGGGAGGGGAGGTATCAGTGGGGCTCCCAGTGGGCCTGTCCTGGGACTGGTATTGTTTAATATCTTTATGAATGATTTGGATGTTGAGATTGAATACCTGCTTAGCAAATTTGTAGATGACACCAAGTTGGGTAGAGTTGCGCTCACTCTGGAGGGCAGGGCTAAGATCCAGTATGACTTGGATAGACTGGAAAAATGGTCCTGAACAAAAAGGGCAAGTACAAAGCCCTGCACTTGAGATAAAATAATCGTATGCACACATACAAACTGGGGAATGACTGGCTAAGCCATAGTACACCAGATCAGTGGTTCTCAACCTTTTGCACCTTATGTCCCAGCAACCATTTTGTCAAAAAACCCTGGTCCCACCATGATAAAAACAAAACCCCACTGTTCGCGATATCTGTTGATTCATCTATTTGAAGTGCAAACAATTTGATTTTTTCAATCAGGCAATGAGTTGAAGTCCCATCTACATGACCTTCGCATCCCACTGGTTGAGAAACACTGCACCAGATTATATTCTAAACCCAGTTAAAGTTTTTTACTGAGAGAGCTGACAACAGTACTAAGATAAAGTTTCATAGTTTCAGGGTCGGAAGGGACCTAATAGATCTTCTAGCCCGACCCCCCGCCAGGGCGGGAGAACAACCCAAAACAAACAAACAAACAAACAAACAAAACCACTCACCCTAAAAACAAAAACGGGACTCAAATGAGTCCAGCCAGGTAAGTATCCAGCCTCTTCTTAAAGACCCCCAGGGTAGGGGCCAGCACCACCTCCCTTGGAAGTTGGTTCCAGCTCCTAGCCGCCCTGACTGTGAAGTAGTTTTTTCGGATGTCCAATCTGTACCTCCTCTCCATCAACTTGTGCCCATTATTCCTTGTTATGCCAGCAGGGGCTAGGGGAAACAGCGTCTCCCCCAAACCCTTCTGGTTCCCCCTAGTGAGTTTATAGACGGTCACCAGGTCCCCCCTCAGCCTTAAGTTATAAAACTTCTATTTTTGTGTGTCTCATTAGCCACTACCCCAGGGCTGGGCAATTATTCCAGGTGGAGGGCCGCTTACTGGGTTTTGGCAAGCCATCGACAGGCAGCCAGGGGCAGATAACTATTAATTTTCTAAATTTATTAGGGGCCCTGGAGGACGGAAATAATGGCCTGATGGGCCGCGTTTTGCCCTTCCCTGCACTACTCCAAATTCTGAACAGATAGAAGTTGTTTGACAAAACTCCTTCAGCTGTTAACTACTATTTGAATATTTTGAGTAGGTTTTGGAACTGAATTTGGCCATCAGTTACCTTTTGGTGATGAAAGACTCCTTTGTTGAAAAAATGAAAATGTTAAAGCCAACCTTTTCAAAACTGAATGTGTAACCGACTCAGAAGTATGCCACCGACTGTAGTAGGGCATCTAAGCATAGATTTGGAAACTTTTGGCTTCAGTGTCTTTCCGTTCCAACAGCACTGGGGGAGACACCATTGTAAATCAGTGATTCTAAAACTTGGGGTGTTAGAGATGCCTCTAAGTTTGTTTACACTGCTGTGTACCCCTTGTGATACTTTGTTACATCTGATGAAAAAAAACACTACTTTATATTGCTACAACCAAAGTACAACTTTTTCAGTCCCCTTAGAGATATTGTAATGCTGTAGTTCTTTACATTTTCTTTTTCCTCCATTTTATTTCCTTTTTCCTTTCCTTTCATGTAGACTCTAGCAGTTTACCACATACACCAAGAGATGCATGTACCCCATTTAAGAAACATTGTTACAAAAAATAACTAATGCTGATGACTGTGTTATAAAATAAAGGGAAGTATATAATAAAACACCAACTTGATTTGAATATATGCTAAGTAATGAATGCTTCTGTGTTTTACTTGTTTCAACAGACACGTTACGGAAGGTCTGCTGAAAGGTGTGGATCCTGTCCAAGCTGTGCAATACACTGCTATGGAAAAAGCTACAGCAGCTGAAATCCTGAAAGCTCAAGAAGAGGTGGTACATATCCATGGACACCCACAGCAAAATGTAGCTGGAGTTACAGCAGAGTCACAAGCATCAGTCAAATCGGAAGTTATACCCTTCTCTACAATGACAGTTCATCATATACAGAGCTCTCCTGTGGTCATCCAGCAGTCTCAGCACTCTTCAGCGCTGATCAACCATACCCAGAATTCACCTGCAGCAACCAGCCATTCTGTAGGTTTATCAGCAACAAACCATCAGACTCCCACCACTTCAGTCACTGTACCAGACTCTACAGCAGCAAGCCAGCAATCACAGACCTCTCCGTCACCACAGGTCTCTGTCAATGGTTCCACCATGCAAAGCCTTTTTATTGAAGAAATTCACAGTGCAAGTACCAGAAACCGAGCTGTGTCAATTGAGGTGTGGTGTATTCTCTTTAACCAATTCCCTCTTCTGGGGCCTAAACTTGTCCCTGTTGGGTGGGATTTTCTAATGCACCAGTGGAAAAAGCCATTGGGAGTTGGATCCACACTCCACCTTAAGCACTTCTGAATATATTAGTCCTTTAGTTTTTAACCAAGTCAAAAGGTATTGACAAGTTTAAAAAATGCAGGTACTGTGTGTACATGCTTATTTTCTTGAAGAAATTATTACTAAAGATGGTTTCTTTTAAATCTTGAGGGGAAAAAATCTTAATTTTGAGGGAACTCTATAAATAGCCATTGATTGTATAAGAGTATTATGAAAACATAGTAGAAATTAGGATGCGGGAATCGGATTTTGTCAGCCTGAAAATTCCTGATTTTTTTTTTTATGTGTCTGTATATAAAAAATGAGATGCCAAGCAAGGTCACCAAAGCTACCTGAAATTTGCCTTCTATGTCTTCCAGACTTCTGCCATTTGCATCATATTTGCAACATGCCCAAACATTGGAGATACTCTGATGAAAGATTTTTTTTATAAAGGCTTCTAAAATTTGGTGTGGTCTTAAATTCCTAGAATTCCATTTTTTTTGGGGGGGGGGGGCGGGGGAGGGG